>NW_017806062.1:0-76710 GCF_001891065.2 Hippocampus comes | reverse complement strand
GAGGAAGTTAAAAAAAAAAAAAAAAAAAAGAGTCGTGAAGGTGGAGGTGAACTCAGGAGGCAAAGTCCTTATGACACTATACGCCTTAGTTACTACTTTCCTATTAGCATAGGTAAGGATGGGCGTGTGCTGATACCAGGTATCAGTTTAACGTGTTGGGTACTTGTAGAGGCTGCCGATACTAGCCACCAATACTTAAGGCAAATAAAGTCTGACATTGAGTAAGTCCCCCTCGGCAATAATTGGCGCTATACTGTGAGAGTCTTGATGTTAAAATACGAGGTATCTGTTCTTGGTATCAGTGAGTACTCAAAAAATGAATACTGGTATTGGTATCGGTCTGAAAAAAAGTGGTATCGGACATCCCTCAGCTCCAGCTTTGGCGCCATCTTTGGACGTTAGCGATCAAGCACAAAAAAGGTTATACACTTTGAATATGTTGATTTGGACAACGCAAATAGACAAGTCATGCACCGTATACAACATCATATTCGTCATCGCAAACGTACGTGGTTTCTTGGTGTGAATCTCGAGGCGCTCGCTGGCCGGCCCGTAGCCTGCAGAATTATAGCCCCGGATCTCTATGAGGTAAAGGGAGTCGGGCTTCATTCCGTCCACTCTGGTATGGTTTTCCCTGCCGGACACCACCACTCTGTGGGCTCCACCTTCACTGTCCTCTTTTTTTCGCCAATACTTCACCTGAGACCCCAAAGCGAGGTGCAGAAGTGAAAGTCAAGTGTCTTGGCCCGTCAAGGGTCTCACGTGTATTTTCAGGTCATGTGCATGCGTGTAATTAACACCGACCTGGTATCCGTCTATGTTGCTCTGCGTGATGGGGAACCACCACACAACAGCTTCGGTGGCAGAAAGCGCTTTCCCGTCAATGCTTCCAGGAGCATCAGTGGGCACTAAAACAAAACACATCGATCAAAACCGCCATTTTTGGAGTTGGATAGTGTCACACTGACACAAGATGCAATTTTAATCTTAAAAGTCACGTTTTTTTTCTATTTTCTACAGAACGCAGAGCCAGTGGTTTTAATCGGTAGTCGCTGGACGAATTCGCCTCGCTCAGACATACAACGAAAGTCACCCCCCCCGTCCACACTTAAGATGTTGTGAGGCTATTGTCGCACACACAAACGCACAAAAGGGGGCTGAAGGCAGTTTCCAAGTGCCCAATTCGCAACGGTCAACTTTACTCATCCGCAAGTGGAGATCTTGCAAGTTCCTTATGTACCTTTAACGGATTGTCTTCCAAGGGGTTTTCCCCGTGGGAATGGGAGACTGCAATTTGTGCTAGACTTGCGCTGGGCAGTAAATTGGGTGCCGGGTAGTTGTTTGTTGAGACAACGGGGGGGCCACGACAGACGCACGTGTGAAAACGGTCCGAATGATCTCACTACTGGCTCAATTTGGGCCGGGAAAACCCTGAATGGTGTGCTCTTCAGTGTTCCCATGGTAACCCGACTTGATTCTGCATGAGAGTGGTTATCGCAACAGTCTGTCAGTGGAGGTTAATAACCGTTCAAGGTACACATATCTCGATAAACCCCCCCGGCATCAGGCGAGGGCAGAAGATGGCGCTCGCTTTCAAAGCGGGTATTAACATTCCACACATCTGCGCAAGAGAACTTTGTGCTCAAAACCTGACAGGTTAAACGCTCCGACAGATGATCTCACTATGACATCAGAGTGCCGGATGATGCTCACCGTCTTGCGCGGAATAAATGGTTTCCGGCTGACTGTAGGGTCCCTCCCCTTTGCTGTTGAACGCTTGGATTTTCACGATGAACTCGGTTGCAGGAGCGATGGACGGATCTTTGTGCACGTAGCGCTTGGCCTGCGGGTCAGAGACGATCACCTGTGTCCACTCGACGCCAGCTCGAGGTTTAAAGACCACGATGTAACCAAAGTTCGGCCCGTAGTAGTACTGCTCCTGGACAGGCTGGTCAAGACCAAAAAAAAAAAAAATGGCAAGAAGCTGTTGGCAACATGTAGTGAGGGAAAAAAAAAAAAGAATCTCATGGATTACATTAGGAACAATCCATCCATCCTTTTTCTCGACTCCATTAAGGTTGTGAGTATACACGAGCCGATATTAAATTCTAACAGTACGATATATGTGACCAAAAATTTTGCGGTATCATGCTATCACAAGATTACAATTACAGCTCTAAAATGTCCATTTTTGAATTATTTGGGTCAATTAAAAACTGCATCTCCCCCCCCATTGAATGGAATATATTGTGTTGTTCAACAGAATATAGAATATTTGGTACATTAAGGAATGTGTACTATGTTAAGTTTGAATAAATAAATAAATGAGAGCTAATGTTCATTAATGTTAACTAGTCTTCTGTTTGAATTCTTCTTAGTAAGGCACAGTGTCCCGTCACTACTCATGGTGTCCTTGGGGCTAACTAGTACATGGTGGCGCCATTTAAAAAAAACAAAAACATTTAAGGCAATGCACAATTAACAGAGCAAAAAGGCATCCATGTTGTCTTTCTTCTTGCTCCTGCCCCCTCCTCCATGTGTACCTGCGCATCCCTCCCGTTTCTGCTCGCTTGAAGAAAAAAAAAAACAACTGGCCCCAATTAATTTCATAGAAGCAACTCGTTTACTCCACTGGGCAAGCGGCCGATCATATCGAGGCCTGCTTGGAAATAGCCTCAAAAAAAGAATAGAAAGCCCATCACCATTTTCAGCATAAACTTGTGAACTCACTCCCCAAAACGGAGATGTCCAAACCTACCGTCCACGTGATGGTCAGTTCTCTGTTCACGCCGCCACCTCCACCCACATCTGAGGGCGCCACCACAGGACCTACGACAGGAGGGTGAAAACCCTGAGCCGACATGCAAAGCATTCCAACCCACACAGACTGTAACTAAGTAACCACGACATCCTTCTCAATATCTCGTCGTCGTGCCAAGTGCAACACTATCATCACTGATATTTATATGTGTATATATATATTTTTTTTAGGGTCTGTGATTTTCATTGTGGACTTGAAATGCAGAACACACTTTCCTCAAAGTGCTCATTTGTGGAGGTTTGTGCGGTCACTCGGGCTTCTTGCATAGGAGGTCAGCGCAAAGGCCTTTCCGGCCGACTTGTATTTACTGCGATATTCATCATGACCAAACAGTTATTCAAGACACGAAAAAAAAAACAAATGCAAGTCAGCATGGAAAGCTGGCCTGAAATACCACCTTTCCATTCCATGAACTTTTTTTTTTTTCCCTGAGTCATTCACATGAACTTACTTGAGGGCAGGGTTTTCTCTTTGCGAGAGGGGACGCTCGGGTCGCCCGTGCCCAACGTGTTGGTGGCCATCACCCTGAACTCGTACTCAGTCCAGGGCACCAAGTCCACCACGGTGGCCGTCTCGGCATTGCCTTCAACGTCTGGTGGAGCTACAAATACAAGATCGAACTTTCAGTACTCCTGAACATATGCAGTGCAATCCCACCTATTCACAATTTGCTATTCATCGACTCACCTATTTGCTGTTTTTTTTGTGTGTGAAACCAATCCCCTGCTATTTGCCAATAAACTCATTTATTCATGTTTGTGTTAAAACCCTGTCAAAATCGGAAAGTGCCAAAGAAGTCAGCATGGAAAGCTGGCCTGAAATACCACCTTTCCATTCCATGAACTTTTTTTTTTTTCCCTGAGTCATTCACATGAACTTACTTGAGGGCAGGGTTTTCTCTTTGCGAGAGGGGACGCTCGGGTCACCCGTGCCCAATGTGTTGGTGGCCATCACCCTGAACTCGTACTCAGTCCAGGGCACCAAGTCCACCACGGTGGCCGTCTCGGCGTTGCCTTCAACGTCTGGTGGAGCTACAAAGACAAGATCGAACTTTTAAAACTTCTGGAAATTGATGGTGGGTCCTTCAGAACATGTGCAGTGAAATCCCACCTATTCACAATTTGCTATTCATCGACTCACCTATTTGCTGTTTTTTTTGTGTGTGAAACCAATCCCCTGCTATTTGCCAATAAACTCATTTATTCATGTTTGTGTTAAAACCCTGTCAAAATCGGAAAGTGCCAAAGAAGCATGTTGAAGTGATACATCTCGTCTGTCACACACAGATGCATGATGTGATGTCAAAGGCACCCAGTGCCCACTGCACGGTGGCCCACTTTATATCATCCGCAAGTGGAAATGTTTTTGTCGTTCCTTTTAAATGTACTTTTCGGGCACCGATCTCCAGCAACTACATGTCATGTGGGCCCCGTACCTCTCTCTGTGCTGAATTTAAAGATAATGAGAAGAGCCGCTTACAGTGGATGGCAAACGAGTCAACTGCGTTCCCTCCCACAACGGCGCAAACACCCCCTTTTACCTGCTTCTGTCCAAGAAAATACCCCAAAAAAAGAAAACTCCTCCCATGCGCACAGTTAAGACCGATGCTGGGCACGCCTATTTGCTGTTTTTTTTGTGTGTGAAACCAATCCACTGCTATTTGCCAAGAAACTCATGTTGAAGTGATACATCTCGTCTGTCACACACAGATGCATGATGTGATGTCAAAGGCACCCAGTGCCCACTGCACGGTGGCCCACTTTATATCATCCGCAAGTGGAAATGTTTTTGTCGTTCCTTTTAAATGTACTTTTCGGGCACCGATCTCCAGCAACTTCATGTCATGTGGGCCCCACACCCCTCTCTGTGCTGAATTTTGCCATTCCAGTGGATGGCAAACGAGTCAACTGCGTTCCCTCCCACAACGGCGCAAACACCCCCTTTTACCTGCTTCTGTCCAAGAAAATCCCCCAAAAAAGAAATGTTAAGACTTGTGCTGGGCAGAAAAATAGGGCTCAAAGTCCTCATTCCCACACAGATAAGTCTGCTTCAGTATTATAAATATACAGTGATGACTGGATTCATGTGCCTTGCGCTAAATATAGCCAATAACAGTCCATCGACAGCGAAAATGTTGCCTTCAAATTACACACAGCATCTGCGTTGCCTACTTTAGTGAACTGGAATATTTTTCCTTTGAAACAATAAAGACCATCAATTTTTGAAAACCATTTTTTTTTTTTCCAAGGTGTCATGCCGGTTTGTTATGACAAAGCGATGGGATGAGCATGGAGGTAGCCCTGTTTATTTGGCGTTCTCACATGTGGTGGCGTTCCTCCACGCGGCCGGAAAGAAGGCGTCCCTGTACTGGATGGTATATTTGGAGATGGGGCTGTGGTTGTCTGCGCCGCGACTCCACCGCAGCGTGACGTTCTTGTCACTTTTCTCCATCACTCGCACCCCCGCCGGGGCGCCGGGGGGTCCTGGGTTGAGAGTCCGAGGAAATTAGTTAGTGTCGCCTGATGGCTTTGGAAAACAAGAGGTTTTACACACCTCGCCCGATGTCAAAATCAAACACTTGGGAGATGATTTTCAAGCAGCTGAAAAAAGGCGTCTCGCCGCGATACGTCGACAAATACAGCGCAGCAATGTGCAAAAGTCTTAGTTCACAATCGCATTTTAGATACGAGCTGGACAAGTCGAACTGCGGAATGGATTCGTAAGACTCATGAAAGTAGAGAAAGGAGACGCCCACCCTCATTTCCAATTTCGCAACGGCTTAACGTTTTGAATTAATTTTTCAACAGTCAGACTGGATGGAATAATGACCATTTCCAGCGTTTCGAAAGTCCATGATCCATTTTTAGGATCTTTGCAACCCATACCGTGGAGACTGGCGTGTCGCGTTTGTTTGTAAAAGTTCCTTCAAGTTAAACACACCGAGTCAAAGCCATCGGTGAAGACTTCTGGAAAAACTGACACGAGCCCAATTGAGGTGACCAACAATTGCCCTTCAACAGGCACGTGCGTTTCACTCATTTCTTCCACTTGGAACATAGAAAAAAAAAATAATACCATTCCCTGATAGCAAAGCTACAGTACAAGCCTCACTCCAAACCCGCAACCAATAACCTCCCGAACGTAAACCGAGATGACTAAGGCAATTAGGCGGTCCGTTCCGGACAGGCCTGGACGGTGGCGTCAAAAGATCTGGAGCAGTTCCACCACAGATGAAGTCTTTTTGACGAATTTGTGCAAAACTGTCAAGTCCTGGACCCGATAAAAGGGATTGTTCAGAAAGAGACTGTCCTGCCAGCGTACAATCCCGTACTCTTGCACCGTCTTCCTGGAGCTAATCCTGACACAATAAATGTCGATCCTTCAACACCGCCTCTCGGCAGTCAGGCCGCTGACATTTTAAGCCTCCATTAGTCACGGTTTGTGTTGAAGAAACCTCACAGTCATTTGCTGTGCGCGTCCACCTGCGCGACTGCACAGCCACCGTGCTGTGAAAGCAGTGAACACATCGCCTTTGTTCCTTTTTTGGGGAAAAGCAGAAGGAGCTGTAAGGTCAGTTGTCACTCACCGTGAGGTACGTGATGATGACGATCAGGAATCATCAAGAGCGGAACGTTATCATCGTTCCGCGTCTCCCTTCCATGGCGCGGTGCTTCGGCACTTAGCGTCGTAACTACTTAAAGCGCCACCACTGAAGGCGTCAGTTGAAACAAGTCCTGCATAGCAAATAATTTCGTGCCATGCGGACATTTGTCGTGAGGCAAATTTTATTCAAGAAGAAGGTGCCGGCTGCAAGAAAATGAGCCTTCACAGCAAAGTGCTGAAGCACACCACCGAGGTAGACCGACGTTGCATGTATGTTCATTTTGGGAGAGAAATTTTGGGTGGAAACTGAGGGCCGTTTAAAAATCAGAGCATGAACACGACAGTTTCCAACGCCCATAAGCGGGAAGCTAACTATGAGTATGTCCGTTTATTTTTGGAGACCAATTTTACGACAGGGGAAACTGAGGGGAGCAAGAAACCGGGGTCAAGATATATTGGCCTATATTATTAAGCAAGCAAAAAAATTTTTGCAGACTTGGAATGACATATTGGAAAAACATAGTAACTCAATAATATAAATTTTTGTGGAAAAGAAAATTCGTTCTTGCACTTGATGTTGGTTTGCTGTTCAGCAGCTTTGTGCTGTCCTTGAAAAGTTAATTTTTATCCAAGAGCCCTTTACAAAGGGGATTTTTTTTTTTTACAAATAATTAAGAAAAAAAATCACACTATGTGGTTATTTTGTGGTATGTATTTTGCAGATATTCACTTATTTTGTCCATTTTTAAAATGGAATTTTTGTGACACACCTGGTTAAGAAGACCCCCAGTAGCACCGGTGCAAAATTGTGACCCCCCTCGATCATTTCAGTTTCCCATCAATCATGTTGTACTTGGTACATGACAAAGTTTTTTAAATAGCCCACCGATAGATTGTAGTTCAGAGAAGTCCTGTCAAACTTCATCTCTATTTAATGATGTCAGGTAGCGGTGTCAAGAACAGACACATCACTAGTTTTCCATTTGTAGCCCTCGTTTTAAGTATTTGTGCAGCAAGAGCGCGACTCGCCTCTTACAACCAAGCTGGCAGAGGAGGTGACGTTGTCCACCGTCGTCTGTGCCGCGCAGGTGTAAATCCCGGCGTGCTTCAACTGCGCGCTCTTGATCATCAACTCGCCATCCGAGCTTCCATTCTGCAAAAAGCAACAGCCATCGTTGGAACTTCGGTGACTCGTCATGAGGTGAAAATTTTATTTCAATCGTTTTAAGGGTTAACGCGTGTGCTAAACTCATTTTGGAGAGTCAAATACTCTTTGGAATATTTTCTCAACCATATTCAATCAAAGCGAACCACATTTTATGAGCGGAAGAAAAAAAAAAACATTCTGTAGAAGTCATCAAATTCCAATGTGGTGTGCGGCAAGTGTCCACTGTGCTGACCACCACTCCGCAGAGGGAGCGATTAGGTTTGAATCAATGGATGCTATCAGAATTTGCTATTTTATTCAGCTGTATAAAATGCACGGTTAGAGCAGGGGACTTCCAAATGAGTGGAAATCCATATCACGTCTCACCGGGCTGCGTTCATAATGTTGGCTGTCCTTGTCGAGGTCAATGACTCGGCCGTCCAGGGACCAGATGAAGGTGATGTCCAGGGAGGAGTCGTGTGACGCGGCGCACTGCATCCGGGCGTTTTCGCCCACTTTGACGTCAGCGTTGGAGGGGGCCAAGGTGATCTTTGTGGAGTCTGTGAGGGGCACGGACGCGAGGGGCCGTCAGGACAGAATTCAGGAGTACTGAAATGCTCTCTCATCAACACAAATGAAACATGATGATGTTTAAATTAATGTTTTTTTTCTGCTGAGATACACGACTGAAACACGCTCACACTCACTGCCAAGTATTTTCGTACAAAGTGCCGACTGGAATTATGTATGAGGTGTTCCAGAACGTTTCAGTATTATAATAGTTCAGAAACAAATGTTGCGACACAATTCAGAAAGGCTCGTAAATGAAAAACAACAAGTATGGCGGTAACTGCGCGGATTATGACGGAAGTGACGCAACAGTGCACAGTGTGGCAACTGCTTCCCGCCGTAGCATCAGGCAGAGCTGCGCGGAAGTCGCATTGGTGAGTCACATCGAGTTGATGGGTCACACGAATGATCAATTTTATAAGAATATTTCACTTTGTTTTTTCTTTTTCTGCTGTGTGGTGTACTCAATTCGTTACAGTGCTTTCTGTGTTGTTATTAAAATGTACGTTTCGTCGAGTGAAAGTTGTTTGCACGTTGAGTTGATAGCAAGTGCTTGTTTGTTGTGCAGCGACGTACAGGACTGAATGCGGCTTCACCAATGCTCCTGCCGTACTGTGTTGCAGAGTTGCGATCAAAGAAAAGCCGCAAAATCCACCTCGGCGTTAGTGTTATTGAAGCGACAGCGACGTGGAGCTGCGGACCGTCACAGTCCGTAGTGGCCGCCCGTCACACATGTACTGTACCTCTAATTTGGATATTTGGACGATCATCGAAAAGTTAATCTTATTTATCACCTCAAGAAATTAAAATATAGCATATTTTGACTTTGTGACATGCGCTTGTGTGTCTGTCTATCTTAAAAAATTCATCCGTGCCCAATCTAAAGTCTATTTCTTGCGTGCGGAGAGGATGGGGCGGGGTGGCATTGTGGCAGACTAGTCTTGTATGCGCAGTTGTCCACAAGGGGGCAGAAAAGATCTGCGTGTAGGCCCTCGAGCCTCACAGGTCTTATTGTATATTGGCGTCCACAGTTGCAGTACAATGACTTGACATTCAAGCTAATGATATCCTTTATATAGAACACAATGATTGCTTATATCGCATTAGATCTCTTCTCAAGCTTTCCTCGCATCCGTCCAGGCCGTCACAGTAGTTTCTCCAAGTGTCATTCTTTCATATCAGTCAGCATGTGAAGGTCAGACAGCGTAAGAGTGATGATTTCGCAGCCAAGGCCAACATTGCTCAAACTGTGCGGCAGAGACCAGATAAGGGGGGGGGTAAGCATACTTATGTACCTGTTACTGTGAGAGAGCCCGTGCTGTTGGCCTTGCCCCTGTCGTTGTGGGCAAAGCAGGTGTACTTGCCCTCGTCCGTGCGAGTGACGTTGAGGATCTCCAAGCTGCCGTCCTCCCAGATGAACATCCTGAAAAGGTACAGCCACAGAGCATTTGGGGCCTTTAGATACGAGTTAAATTCATTCCGTGACCACCCTCGTAAGGCAACACTCAAATCACCTTTTCCCACTGAAATGGATGGAAATGCCATTAATCCATTCCAGCTTCTCCTTCCATTATTTTTGTAATGTGTTATGATCGGGAAAACAGTACTCTATAATATTGTACTTTACTGTAAGTGACACAGATAGCTTCTAGCAATAATAGTCAATCTTTGTGGAGGATAAAGAATATATGTCCTTAGGTATTGCAATATTTGTCTGCACCATTTTGTGTTCAAATATCCGTTGCTTAAAAGTGTTCTAACAGCACCACATAGCAAGTCATTAGCCTGCATTTTCCAATTGTGTTCGCATGATGCGAGCAGACCTCAAAGCAAAGTTATGTGGTCGTTTTAGTTTCATGTTTAGTTTGACAGTAAACTTCAACTGGGAGTGGCAGCAAATATCATGAAGCCTCTTCTTTGAACAAATTGTTTGCTATCGGCCAAAATACTACTTATTGAGAAGTGGGTCGAGTTTCTTCCCACCATAAAGCGTCACATTTTTGCTCAAGGGTCAAAGCAAAAAAAAAAAAAAAAAGTATCTCGAAAACCTTGTGGGTCGTGTCACTCGTATCTGAATGCACCACTAAAACATGCAGACCCTGTGATTAAAACTCCACTGCGTATCATTCCATATGTGGATGATGAGGGAAAAGAAACTGATAAAAAGTGCTTCGAATATGTGATGGTCCTCAAATAAAGTTGGAAAATAGAAGCGCGTGAGGGTGAAAGTGAGCCGAAGGCAAAAAGAAAAGAGACGTCAGATTCCCTTTTTTCTTTGCATATTTCAACCTCATGCATGAAAAATAGCATCCACGCCAGAGAGGCGATTAAGGGGCATATGCTGCATAGTAATTTGACCGCCGCTCCTCCCGCGTTTTGAATCCCACCCGTTGGGTGCGGGGGTGCGGGGAAGACTGTCGGGGGTCTCCCAGCTCCCTCCAGATTAGGCTTGTTTTGTCAGAGCGGGGTTTACCCATCAAGATGAGCTTAACGTCAGGAAAACCACGTCAACAACATGCCGTTCACAATTCGGAAATCCGCAGCTTATTTCGATCCCCGAAATGTCACATGACGGTACGACTCATCCCGTGTGGTATTTTGACCCAGATAGAAGAGGCATAAACCGCACGGCAGCCTTTTTTGGGGGGAGTCGAGGACGTTTTGTGGGAGGAGTCTCGTTCACCTGCTGGAGTTGGACAGCAGCTCGGTGTCTTTGCTCCACAAGACTTTGGGCTTGGGGGCGGCTTTGGGTCGACACTCCATCACCACGCGGCCGTTTCTCGGAGCGAGGGCATGCTTGACGGGGTTGTGTTCGAAGGTGGGAGCGCAGTCTGGAAGAGGGAAGGAGGGAATTACAGTCAGGAAGAGGAATTGGTAGCAACGATTCAAACTAGCATTCACACCTATGGACAATTTACAGTCGAGTTTTCCTTGAGCCTAACTGGTTTGTAAAACCTTTTAGGGCAGCAATTCGCAAAGTGTGGTGCTACTAGCGGTACTCGGGCTCATTCTAGTGGTACGTGGAAAAAAAAAGTAATGCCAAGTCGAGTTCAGTTGTATTTAACTTGTTTTGGTTACACTTTCCCGATTTTTAGGTGCAGAGTTAATGCTCAAAGTGTGCATAACGTTACAACGACTTGCATAACGTTACAACGACTTGGAATAATATTTTCATGAACACTTAGACCAGGGGTGTCTCAGTCAAGGGCCACATACAGAAATATGGAAGGAAACAAGAGCCGCTTGAAAATTCTTCAACTTTCATTGTTTCAACCCACCAAGGTCAATCAAGAAAGCAAATTGTAGTTTGTTTATTTTATAGTTATTTTGATAAACTACCACAAAACAGGCTTTCGGGCAAGAAATCTAAATTGGGCTACTGACTTGGACCTGCAGTGTAAAGCTGACATTGACATTACAAACTGCTTTCGGGACTCACCGAACACACGCAGTTCCGCGTTGGCAAAAATGACCCCGTGAGGATTCTCAGCGATGCACTGGTACATCCCGGAGTCTTCAAACGTCAAGCTGCTGAACGTCATCTCGTTCCTGTCCAACTGTGCGCAATAAGCAGAAGGCATTAAGTCAACATTTAAAGCAAACGTTCCAAATGGCATCCGCGAGCAGAGGGCCGCAAATCAAACGGCCGGATGTTGACACGTGCGGATGAGGGGATGCTCACTTGATTGAAAGAACCCTTCATGAATTTATCAGTGGCATATTTTAACACCCCCACTCCGCTGCTGGTGCGCCATTCTTTTATTTTAATTGTTTTTACGCTGGCAGCAGCTCAAAGGGAACAGAGAATTTCTCTTGACATGCTCACAAGCTGTCTCTCTGTGTGCCAGCTGTGTGTCAGCGGCGGCTGGACCGCCGAAGCTACAATGGGCCGGCTCAATATCCGTTCCAAGGGTGAGCTCGAACATTACCGGCTCTCCGTTCTTCAGCCAGCGGACGCGTGGTTCGGGTTTGCCGCTGGCTGAGCATGACATGGCGTAGGCGCTGCCGAGGTCTGCCTCTGCGCTGCTGATGTGCTCCACCCATACAGGAAAAGCTGGAAAACGTGGAAGGGAAGCACACGCATAAGCTTAAAGTAAGGGGGGGGGAAAAAAAAATCATGCAGAAACCAAGACCGGCAAGGCCAAGGGCAGAATCTGAGTGCAGCAAGAAAAGAAGTGGGACTCGACAGCCCTGACGTACCTTCCACGGACAAATGGGCGCTGTGGTAGTCCTTTCCCTTGGAGTTGACGGCCTCGCACTGATACGAGCCGCCGTCTTCCGGCCGCACGTTGTACAGATGCAGGTGAGCCCCCGCCATGCGCACCTCATGATTGGGGGGCAGCTCTCCGTTCAATTTCCTCCAGCGGATCTCTGGGACGGGGCTGGACAAAGACCAAGATATTGTAACCGGTACGTAGACATTGCGGACTGTTTCACGTCCATTTTGCTGGTCTGCAGTCTCGTAGGAACACACTCAGTTCGGACTGAAGACAAGTTTCTTGCTGCTGCCCCAATTTGCTGTGAAACGCTATTGCACTGGATCATACAGTATGGAGCTAAATAAGACAACCAAAATATTAGAAACGGCTCTCAATGGGATGCAGTGCACTTCGGCGCGCAAAATACGACAACTACGATGAAAGCTACACGCATTACCTGTTAATCAACTTACTTTCCCAAAGCAAAGCATTCCAAAGTGATGTTTTGCCCTGCCAGAGTGGTGGTGTCCGGGAACTTGACGTTGAGGTCAGCCGGATACTTCCTGATTGAACCTGAGGAAAGCAGAACTTGAATTCTTTTGTGCAGCTGGGAAAAGAATCGGGTCGGATGAAAAGTGAGAGTACTGACGTTCTCTGAGGGGAACCAACGGGATGTAGTTGGAGAAGACACTCTTGGAGATGGAGGAGCTGGACGCGATGCACGAGTAGTTGCCGCTGTCCGAGGCCTCCACTTTGGAGATGTAAAGGTTGCCCGTTATCTGCGAGACGAAGCGCCTTTTGTCCAGCGAGATAAAAGTGGGGAACTCATTGAAGATCCATCGGAACGACAGGTCGGCTGCAGAGATGCAAAACGCCCGCCTGTCAATCACTTTCTCGGACGCTTAGCAACCACTCTGGAAATAGCCGAGGCTCTGAATGCAACATGAACTCACTGTGAGCCGTCTGAATAGGTGCACATTTTTGGGGGGAAGTGCGGGGGTGGGGGCACATTTACTTGACAGTGAGAAGGATTTATTATTCATTTATTGACCTTTCAGATTACAATCGTTTAATTCTCCTGGCTTGGGGCGGGATAATCGAGAGATGTCTGCTGCTTTTGCATGAAAATGAAAGCATGGGGATGAGACGAATGTATTCATTCCGCTTCAAATATGAAGCAACAGAAAATTAAGTCAAGACGCCATTTGTAATTGAATACGCAGGACGCATAAACTAAATAACCTTGAAGCGAATATGTTCCAGAAAATGCGGTAAAACATGGAACCTTAATGTTGATTACGACTTCAAGGATTAGATCCCGTCGTGACGGATCGATTATCGGCCGGGCTGGTGTTTGGTATTTTGGTACACTTTCTCCATAAGACATGCTGTTTAGCCTGCAAGTTCATTGCGATGCTTGTTCGAATTTTAAAACAAAGATGTCTATTTTCCAAGATTGAAAAAGCAAATCTGAAAAGCTGATGAGTAAACACGTACTTCAAGGCATTTAAACGCAATGAAGCGTTGAGAGTTTGTATTACTTAAAAACATTGATACCATTATTTATTTTCTCCGCAAATATCGGCTCAAAATATGGGCCTCTTTGTCGACTGATAATTGGTCTCGGCACTGGAAAATCTTTTTTTGGGGTCGATCACAACCTTAACCATGGCATCTTCTTCATCCTGCTCACCTGGATGATGTGGAGGAGGAGCACAGAGAAGAACCGCCCCCTGTCCTTCTTTGACATACACAGACTCCCTTTCCTCCGATGAGAAAAGGTCCAAATCTGAGAAATAACGAATTACATTTAAAAAAAAAACTCAACAAATATGTCAACAGATGATTAGACACAACATTAGGTACACTCCCACAACCTAATAGGATCCAATATAAGATCAGTATTCCAAAATCTGCCTTCACCAAGTCAGTAATGTTGACATTTGTCAGCGAAGTATTCATTGAACTGCAGTTTTGTGGTGGTCATCGGTAACCGTGTATAATTTCACTGTCATCGTGCACCGATTCTAATATTTTGCCCATCCAAAGTCGCTAAAAAAAGGGAAATTTCAAAGAGAAAGTCACGTGAGGAAGAAGTCTGTTCATCAGTCACTAAAGTAACCTTTTACTAGCTGAAATACATCTCATATATCTTATCGACATCTATAGAAAACGTATCAAATATATAGACTGGAGGGTTACATGCTCCAAGCAGAGCAGGAGAAAGTTGGCCAAGCCATACTTTTATCTCCAGTAGACTCGACGACTGTCATGGTCTTCTAATGCCCTCAAGAGCATCAAACAGCTGCAGTTCATTCAAAACTAGGAACAAAGCTTACATCCAAACTGGACCGACGCTTCTCGACTGACGACCGTCCCGAACTTGTTGCTGGCCAAGCAGGAGTACCTCCCCTCATGTTGGTTTTTAACGGGGAAGCTGATGATCAAGTTGCCTTCCGACAATGTGTAGTGTTTGTGGTCAGCGCTCAGGTCGATTTCTACACCTTCCAGCCTCCATCTGCGAGGAAAAAGTAACCCGGGTCAGTTGATTGCAATCGCACAACGTGGCAGACAGAAACACGCTGCGCGGTTGAATTGTTATTTCTCATATTTAACACTTTCACACCTCAAATCATCTTTTCACATTCAAACGAATGGAAATTCTATTAATCCGTTACAGTCCACACACAAATAAAATTATAAAGTAATAGCGTGATTAAATAGAATGTATGGTAATTCAACAGTTTGTGCGTCAGGGTCTGACGCTGCAATTCATTTCATTGTGCCGCTCCTTTTTGCCACCAGGAGACAGTATAATGCTACAGTCATGCAAACATAATTCACGATTTTTGGAGAGGATTAAGAATATAGTAGACCTGCGCATATTCACCGTTGGGAATTTGCGGATTCACCTGTTTACGAATTTGGGGGATTATTTGCAGAAACCGCCGCTTGTTTGAGTTATTTTTTTTCCAAAGTCCCCTCTTATTTGTGATTTTTTTTTAAAACCCAATTCCCTACTTGTTAATTTTTTTGGTGGGGGTGTGACATTAAAAAAAAACTATTCAATGGTAACTATAATGAAAATCCATGACTCGCTGATTTCACTCTTCGGTGTCGACTCAATCACTAGACCTCGTTGGACATGCCTATATGAGTGTTGCTTTATTATCAGTCTACATGTATTACTCCACACTTTGTGTTTCATTAATTTGTTTATTGTTTGAGATTAAAATCTAATTTTATGAAAATATATCTTTTAAAAATCTGGCATGATCAATCCAACCAACATCCGTATATTTCGTTTGCACATTATACATTGGGGACTGCATGAAAATGACACCAGTATGAAGATGCGCCGGGTAAGATCATTTACATACATTTGCATGTAAATTGGCCGAGCTCATCATAAAACAGCCTCCGGTTTGCTGCGCGGTGAAATCAAGTGTCATCTGTTGCCAACAGCATCTTGTTTATTTGCTCTGTTTCCCCCCCCCTTTTTACCACTTGTATTAACTGTTAAATCATTGTTAGCGGGAGGACAAATGATGGCGGCAATGTGCATATTGGTGCCGTCTCATGAAAAAGAAAGACACGGCAAACAGCTAGCGTCTTTTTGTGGCTTTTTTGTGTGAATCGTCAGTAAGGGGTTCTGAAAAAAACATTCAAAGGCTTGCGCTCCGGTATTGCCTTTCATCAAAGTCAATGTGGTTAACGTAGCTTCCGCTTTGTTTTCTCACTGCCCGTAGTCTCCATTCTGCTGCAGCGGTTGTTTTCATCACTGCCCATAGTTGACGTTTTGCTTCAGCCGTCAGTGCCGTCAGTTACAGTTCTAATTTGCAATGCCATCGTGAATTGCAGATGGTTCACAAGATCCATTAAAAAGGTGTCAAGGTTAAAATAACACGCCTGCTGACCTCGGCATTTACGATATAGGCCGCCTGAGGAGAAATTGTGGAGTCAAGGGAGTCTAAAACTAGCAGTGATGATGCGGCGTGCACGAGGGAACATATGTTACTTGTATGCGGCAGGTGGACTGGCTCGAGCCCGGCAGCTCATGGTGATTTTGTCCTCGAGCAACTCCTCGGGGTAGATGGTATCCACCGGCTGCTCCTCAAACACCGGCCCGTAACCTGTGGCTTCATCTGCAGGCAAACACGGCCGAAGGTAAACAAAAACAACAACCAGGTGGACCGCCCGACAAACATCAAAGTCACACTGAGTCCTGGTGACAGTTCTGGGCCAATTCCATCCAAACATGTGACAGCTGGCTTGGCGTTGAGGGTGGAGGAGATACATTTTGCAAAGGGAAATACTTTTACTTGCCCATAAAAATAGCCCCGATATCTGCTATATTTTCTCATACATTCCCGGTCATCATTTGTTTCGCCAAATCCACAAGGTGACTTTTTGGACCCCAATTTTTTTTTTTTCCTTCAGATGCATGATGGAAATATTCGAAACATCAGGATTTGAGTTCCTGTTGGTTCTTACTGTTGCGATTAAAATGTGGCGAGATGGAATTAATCTCATCGGTTGGACACTTTGCTACTGGTTACCGAGAAAGTGCTCCGACTCAAAATGAGGCACTGCGGAGCCGATGGAAGGAAATAAGTGAGAAAATCTGTTCTGGGAACAGGGGAGAATTTTAGCTCAAGAATTTTTTTTTTTCCAAGCAATTTAAATTATAAGCACACACACTCAAGTGAAGAGAACATTATCGACCCTGCTAGGAATAAATTATTTGTAGGTAGAAGAAGAGGAGAGTGCTCCATTTGAGTATCGCGATGAGTCCTGGTGGCGCTCCAATTGTTTTCCTGTAATGTTGGATATGACAGATGGCGAGGTGGGGGCACTTTTGTCAAAGCAGGCCACAGAAAGGCCTGGAGACACAGCGGTCTCTCGCACCCTCTCGTGAACTTGTGTCCGACTTGCCTCTGTGTCCCCTCGACAACCCACACAGCTGCCTCATTTGCATATTTTGAGTCGTCTAGTGTCAATTTTTACGCTGGCGCCACTTTTTGACATTTTATTACTTCGGTGCAGTCGTGCTCACCAGAGGTGTGCAGAGGAACAGATTTTTTTGGGAGGTGAAATTGTGTGTGTGAGGGGGCTTCCAGTTGCTTGATTTTTTTATATTTTTCACGGCGTTCGTTCCCAGTTACAGTGGTTCCTCGACTTACAAACGTCTCTTCATACGAAATTTTCAAGTTACAAAACACCTCAGCAGGAAAATATTGCCTCTTGTTACGAAAGAAATTTCAAGATACGAAAGGTAAAAATACAGGATGGGCTGCTCCTCGCAGCTCCGAGTTGACTTGAACGCAACATACTTATAGCTGCTCTGCCATTGGCTATTACCTAGCATCTTCCTGCCATCCCATTGGCTAAAAGGGTCTTCTACCATATGTGTCTGTGTGTGTAGATCGACAGATATGTATCGATGCAGCATCCTTGTCATTCGCTCCTCGGGCCATGAGGTGTTCTGATAGTTTTATGTAAATGTGAATCACCCAGAAAAAGCGTTCGCTCACTATGCTGATGTTTGCCTTGGACATTTTCGAAGGATTGTTAAAAGCCGACAAAAGCAAACGTCCTTGGATCAGTTCTTGACAAAACGCCAGACAAAAACCACTTCTGAGAGGGAACATGAACTAAAGAGGGCAAAAAAAAATGATGAGGACGCAGTTAAAAGTTAAATGACCATCATTTTTATTCTTGACTCTATTCTTTGTTTTTTACATTATGCACAACTCTCATTTATTGTGCAATAATCTAACTGTAACATGTATTTGTTACACATTCTGAAACATTTGCTTTCAGAAACATTTATGTCAGAATTTTGCGGGGGCTCGGAACGGATTAGGGCATTGACATGGAAAACGCGTCTCTACTTACAACATTTTCTAGTTAAAAAATTTCTTCCAGAACTGATTAATTTTGTAAGAGTAGCTACCACTGTAGTTGGATGCCAGACTTGCTTGACTAAATTAATTTGCGTTACTTGGCGTAGCGCTACATGTGGCATTTGGTGGTGTGGCGTTGCGCTGCATGGTGTCAAGCTGCTTGACACCGCGTCACGATGAATGGCCAAGCGCTGGATTGTGTTGTGTGACGTGATGTGTTCGGTGGGCCATGGTTGTGTCTAATGAACCTGCGTAATTTGACGTTACGCCGTTAAGGTTTTGTCGTGTTGGCATGAATGTTATTTGATGCGGTGTTGTGTGCTATTTTAATTTCCACTTGATGAAAAAAAAAAAATTTGCGGTGTGGTTCCTGGGCTTGAAAAGAATGTGTGATGATGTCACTTTGGTTACCTTTTGAAGTCATTTGACGAAACAAGACAAAAAGTCACTTGACTTATAGCTTCACGTTTGAGCTTGGATTCAAGTGAACATGAGAAAAGGGAGGCAGCTGCAGGAAAACTGACTCCGGCAACTAACTGAGAATTCTCTCTCCCTTCACCACCCCCGAACTTTTTGTACCATTATCGACAAATGTTTTTGGTCCATTGCTGTACAGAATTGCGCCCTTATGTGTCACAACACTGCATCAAGCATCTCTCTGTTTCCTCTTTTGGCAACACTTGACCGTGAATGGATTGAGTCCATGTGTCAAACAAGCGAGGGCTTATTCACACTCAGTGAAAAGAGCGACTATTCCTCCTGTGCGCATACGGACCCTCACGCAATAAAAACCTACCGTCATATCGCTTATTTTATTTGCAATGTATCCAATTTGTCATGGATGTAACCATGCCAATAGATTCTTCACAATTTGCTTGACACACAAACTTACAAAGAGCAAGTCCAAACGCTAATGAAACGTCAAAAGCACGGCATGTGCAGTGGGAATCATCTCTGGAGTGAAAAATTGATTTGCCGACTGAAATAAATGGAATGATTCCGCCGAGACCGAAGAGACTGCCATCTCTTAGAACGAGCTGATCCGTTTACAATGTTTTCCATTTTCGCCGCAAATCCAATTCTTGAATACCACCAGAGTCTTTGCAAAACAAAAGGATGACCCCCTTTGTGGCTGACTGAAGCACAGAATTCTCCAAAAACAACGAAGCGCTATTATTTAACATCCAGTCGGATGCATTCCGACTCATTGAGTTTCCAGCATAATTTGGCATTTGAGAAGAAGAGAAACATATAGCTGGACAGCTTTTAAAAGTCACGCGTGGGTGTTAAGTGAGAGAAGAGGAAGAGAAGTAGCAGCGCCATAGACGTCGCCGTGATAAACGTCTTGCCCAGAAGGAAAGCAAAAGAACTTAGCTGCAGCTCATCTCAGCAGGAAGACCACCTACACACCATTCCTGCCTTGTGCAACGAATGCGTCATCAACTATAAATATGCCCAAGCACAGAATATGCAGCGTTTTAGACAAAAAAAAAAAAAAAAAAGTGACCAAAACGGCAAAAATGATTTTCGGCATCATTTTAAAGTCCAGTCAAGGCTGAAAAAATGATGAGCAACAGGTCTTACCTCTATTAAAGTCTGGATCCTCTTCCTGCATCGATGGATCTGTAATCGTGGGCAAAGGAACCAGTGTAAGCATATTTAATCATGTATGCTGGCCGTCATTAAGAAGCGAGTCACGGCTTGGTATAAATATGCAAGTTGGATTCAGAAAAGGTTCAAGTGGCGAATAATCGAAATGTGAGGCTTTTATGAAGGTCACCGACTTGATGACGTCCCCAAAAAGCCCACTTGGGAGCACTTTGAATGCAGCCACGGTACTCCTGAAAAGCTCCAAATTGCAATGATTTTCAACGTTCATGACAAAACAGACTTGCAAGTTTTTTTTAATGATGCAATTTTGCATCATGTCCATGCACAAACATGGCTCATGTTTGTCAAGCTACCTATGGATGTAAAGGGAATAGTATTTACACAAATGCAACATTGGGTTGAAGTATTTGTGCACACATGAAAAGCGCGACAACCTTGATGATTGCAACATATTGGCATTGGCTTCCAGACTCATTTGTGGACTCTAGCATTTTGTTGAACGATATGTTGCCTGTTTGCACTGCCGTTTCCTCTGTTCGTCCCCCCGCCCCCCTCCCTAATCTGGAGAGGGGGCTAGGTGATGATGACCCAATTGGATGTCGCTGTACGTATTCTGCTCTGATCGTTGTGGATGTGATTTGCTCCAACTGAGCTGGACGACAGCTGGGTCGACCACTGCTATGCCGATTTTTTCATTGACCAATTGGACCGGATTCAGAAGGGGACCTATCTCTCCAAGAGATGCCTGCGGCATTTTCATCTTGCTAAATGGACTTTAATATCACTCTAACATTATACCAATATTGGGTCAAATACTGTATTACCCACTCAGCATCCATTGCAGTCTGGCCATCCTGGATGGGGAACTCTCCCATCTGCGGCCCCTTCTCAGGGTTTCTCTTTTTTATTTTTCCCTCAGATGGTTTTTCTTGCTCCAAATTGGTAGGTGTTAAATTCAGGGGATGTTGTGTACACTTGTCAATGCATATGAAACTCTTTGAG
This sequence comes from Hippocampus comes, assembly GCF_001891065.2. Taxonomy (NCBI): domain Eukaryota; kingdom Metazoa; phylum Chordata; class Actinopteri; order Syngnathiformes; family Syngnathidae; genus Hippocampus; species Hippocampus comes. Next base: position 55,851 of record NW_017806062.1, on the reverse strand, counting down.
ACTGTTAACGATTAAGGGCTACATGAATAAATGTGACTTGACAAGTTTTGCTATGTGGGGTAGCAGCAGCTCGGTGATTATGTTTAACTCTAGGTAACAATGGCTACGCAGCGCTCTGTGTGTACTCGACTTTTGCCATCAACCTTCATCCTCAAAGAAATGTCAAGGCAATGTTCTTGAGTCGCACTAACAACCACGTCGGCTGCTGCCTTTTTTTGAAGCATCATCGCTTTTGACTCTGCACTATTTATGTGCATAGAAGAGAGGTCTGGATCCACACAATTCATATATATATATATATATATATATATATATATATTTCCTGAACTGGCGCCATGGTGGAGAAAACTGTATGGTTTATTCAAGAGAACTGTGATTTGAAACTGGAGAATCATGATTTTTTTTGTGGCTTATCTGAAATCAATAGGATAGCTGCAAATTGAAGCTCAAGGTACACTGAGGACGACGCATCTTTTTTTTCCCCAGACAGGCCAATGTTCTCACTACAATGTTTTATGTCCACTTGGCTTTGTTTCCAGCTTGGCTGATTGCACCACATTTTCGCAAAAATGAAGGGACAAAAAGCTTTGAGGTTGTAAGCAGGGTGCAGATTTTGGGTTTCCTCACATGTAACAATGATTCCCCCCCCCCCCCACCAAACACAGTACAAAGATTTTTGGGAGTATTTTTTGGTGGGCGCTAGAACGGATAAATGGCATTTCCATTAATTTCAATAGGGAAACCTGATTTGAGATACAAGCAATGTGACGTATGAGCATGGAACAAATTGAATTCTGAAGACATGGTACCACAGTAGCTGTACCGACCTGCGCGGGAGCCAAAGAGCAGTAGCAGGAGATAAAGGAGCAGGCTGAGGTCTGGCATGATGTCCACGTGACAACTGCCGGGTGGAGGGGCTTCAGCTAGGCGCTCAGCCGATGGAACATGAGCAGGACTGCCTGGTTCTCCTGAATGAGACAAAATCAAACGGAAACAGCTGTTAAAAATTCCACCCAAATGTGACTGAAGTTTACTAGCGGTAGCATGCATAACACTTGTGGCTCACTTTCAGATTCATTGCCCTTAAGGCGGATGTTACGCTGTCAATCTTCCTCCATTTTCCAGGACATGGTGCCACTTTGACACCACCCTTCCCTTCATGCTACGTCACTAGCATCTTCACGCTAACCGCTCCCTGTCAGCCTCTGAGGCTCAAAGCAATTGACTGACACGCGGACAGTCGCCAAAACGATTCGCCAGAGCCGGTTCGGCTGAGCAGACCCTCCCGCCGCTCCCCCGAGACGTTCACGCAAATAACCAGCAGCCAGCCGGCACCTCAACCGCACACCCACTAACGCAATATGAAAAGCAACAGCTGTCTGAGCGTCAAGGCCGCGAGCACTCGCAAAGACAATGGGAAAGGATAATTAGGATTTCACAATGGCTGAATCAAATTCTTCACGATGTGATGTGCTACGATGACATTCATACCGAGAATTACACCGGCAATGATCTGTCTTTTTACATCTCGATCCCCTTTTACTGGCTTGGCGCAGATGTTGCTGTCCCTATCAGGATAACATACGGTATGTAAAGCTATAGGTACATGTAATGTACAGGTTGGTATAGGTACACTTTCAGTATATGAGTCGGTATAGCATGGGTATAAGGACAGTATCATATGAAGGGTATATCCAATGTAGTTTGTTTCAGGGTGGTCATCCGAATAGATAATATTCAGGTATACCGTTGGAGGCTATAAGTAGTGATATACGGAGAGTACATTTACACGTGAAATTATACTGTCAATAGTATATTGTAAGAAAAGTGTAGAGTCAAAATGAGGATACAGCAATTGGTTTCGACTGTTTGAAACGGCAAAGGTACATTTTAAGTACAATACCATACAGTGTCCTGCATGTAGGGGCCGCATGACTGTGCTGAGCATCGGTTCAACAAAAGCAGGCCTGTCCAATTGGTGTAGCGCCGGGTGTTGATTACACTTTTGGATGGAACCCGAGGCAGACAAGAATCGATTCCTTGCGCGGGGCCCGATGTGTCAGCCGGTGAAGAGGTGTGACAGCACAAAAAGATTGAGATCGCAGCGCTCCCTGGACAAAGACAAATGGAGTCCTTTTACAGACGCTGGATAAAGACGCAGTATAGCCCAAAAAGAAAATAAAGAAAGCTTCTCGGTCGAAGACACAGTAATAAACCAGAAATCTCACTGACAACCACAACGGCAAGCACTGATGCAAATTGCAAAATGCCAGAAACATGCGCTGATGTTTATCTCAGGCAATAATCACTCAGAGGCAGTTAATTCGTCATCCTTTGGAAAAACAACTACTGTTACTGCAGCTTACTGAGCACTTGTGACAAATTCATTTATGAATACATGTAGAGCGGTGGATTGATTTGACGGGACTCTCATTTAATAAATTACTGATTTAACGGACAGAAAATAGCGTCCAGTCCACTCAAAACACCCCTTTGTGCAGTCGTTGCCAAAAACAATTATTTCCGGGCTGCGCCGCTGTTGTCACAAATCTACAGAGGGCTCCAGCAGGCTCATAGATGTGCCTACATGGCGGCCATGTTGGCAGGGGCGACAGTTCCAGCAAATGCATTAGAAAGCATGGACATTAGCTTAGCGTCGCTGAACGTACGCAGCTCAAAAACGGGTGTGTCGTTATCTATCCATATCTATGGCTGTTGGTGACCTCTTGTTCATGTGTGTGTCTCTTCAGCATGCAGTTTTTGATGCAGTTGTGGGTTTTTTTTGGTCAAGTCCTTCTCTATGGCATCCAATCTTAATGAAGGTAAAAAAAAAAAAAAAAAGAAGAAGCACGCTAATCTTGCGGTTTATGAACATGACCAGCACCCATAAGCACCAGCAAAGTAAGTTTGTGAAACAATTTACAATAATTTTGTTCTGTACTGGGCAATTTAGTGCATTAAATCGCGTGTCCACTCGTTATGAATATTAATTCTTTGCATTTTATTTCATTTGATTATCACTGTTTGCTTTAATAGAACACAATATGATGGCGTACTATTTTTAAACATGATGGTTTGTTTGGGTGCTTCATCACTGTCAAAATAATGTTGGGTGAACTGAGAGTGGTGAACAGAGAGTAAATCCGTCGTGCGTATTCTTAATGGCCGCCACACATGTCGAAGGAAGACAAAGTGTTTGGCATGAAATTCGTGTGACCGCTCATCCTCCCCAAAGCGTTCAACTGCTCGGATACAGCGGGGCTGGCGTCTCCTAGCAACACCACCCAAAAAGGAGCAATTTTGCGTGCTGCGGTGCGATGGCAATGAAACTATGCAAACAGTCATTTACTGCCTGATGACCTGCCGCCGCCCATCTATTCACCACATCCTTCATTTTGAGGTACAAATACGCCGTGCGTATATTACGACGCTCCCTCCTTCATTTCCTTCCTCTGCTCAGCTCGTCTGGCTGCCGAAAACAAGTCGTATCCCGGCCGTGAATCAAACACGACGGTAATAGATGCACTTAAGAGATTAGGGGAGATGACAGGCAGGCTCGCGTTAACGTCGGGGCTACGCGGCGAGGCGACCAACGCCATCCGTCACATGAGGAGCTGCCAGCCAATGGATACGGTGGAAAAAGGGAAGCGGTGTGCTATTTTAATCAGTATTAATTTAATAGGTGTCCTCTATCTGGGAGCTCACCCTCCCGTCGTCATGCTAACTCAACGGGCTTGAACGTGACCGCAACCTCAAACGCCGCCGTTTTTACAACACCCATACATCACACCGAGGGCCATGCCAGGGTTACTTACCGATTCTGGTGATTTTTTTTTTTCCCACCCCCACTCTTATCGGCGCCTCCGCCTCAGGCTTGAGTGTGCTCGCCTGATTTCAATCAATTGCCCTTTTTAGTCATTGCAAAATTCACAACCTGATTGCGGACTGGATTACAAGCTGCCGGGGGGGGGGGGGTGAATTCCGGGATTCTGAAGCATCTCTCTACTGACCATTGCTGTCATTTGCGCTTGCCATCATGACCCCATCATCCCCCTTATGTTGCCAGGCAAAGAGGGCCCCCCTCCTCCTCTTCCTATGATAAGTATATCCAGTGAACGACAGGGGGATGGGGAAGCTTTTGCAGGGTTCAGGCTTCAAAAAGAAGACATTCCGAACGACCCCCAACACGCCTTCCGAGTTTCACACACGATCAACAGTCGCAATCGTTAACATCAGATTTGTGTTAATCCTCCCAAGAAGAGGAAGAATCCAAGATGGGGTTAAGGCTAGAGTGGTTCTAATCAGTCGGAGAAGGAAAGATGAACACTGCTCAAAGCGGGGGTCTCCAAACTACTGTCTGGGGGCCATTTCTGGCCCACTGTATGCTTTTTAGGGGCATAAATGGCACTGTACCAAAATGAACAATTGGCATGGCCCGATTCATTTGCACGGCACTACTTACTTTCTATACTCTGTGGTGAGGTTTTCCACCAATCACACGTAACCTAGTAAGACGCGCCTCGAAATCGCAATTGGTCATAATCTTAGGACAGACCGCACTTATTTTGGTTCTGAGAGTGAAGATAGGATTCTGCTTTCAGATGGGAATCAGTTCCCATAGTCATGTGATTCTACAGAATCGTTTGTTTGTTAGTTTGATGATTGCTTTTACGTCACAAGTATATTTTCGTTCCGAACTTCGCCAACACGGCATCAATATCAATATAAAAATGAATATAACGTTATTTTGTTTATGTTGATATTTTTTATGTGTGGGCCATCGTGTTAGCTTTGTTTCGACACAACTGTAGCATCTGAGATGCTAACACAGCAAGTCCATTACGTCATCCTTCTGCCTCATTCTCCAGGCATGACCAATCAACCTACACTTCATCCAATTTAAAAGAGTGTGACATTTGGGTTGAGGGTATATCGATTCGTCATGCCTGGAGAGTCATACTAAGGGTTGACGTGCTAAAGAGGGGACGGTTACTGTTACACTGGTCACTCGTGAGCCAAGTTCAACAAGTCCGCAGTGTGCGTGAAGATTGTTCGCTGTTAGACCACTGACACACACGCGGTCCAAGATTAAACGAGTTCCTGAGTTTTTGTGTGACGAGAGTGACTGCATATTCTGTATACAATAGACCTGCGCTGATGCAACATTTCAATGCAATTATTTCCTGTCCTCCAGCGTCTCTGATAAGAAACATGCTTTTGGGCCCTGTTGATTGAAAATCAAGAGATTGAAATACACTGCCTGAGCTGCTGGTAAATGGATCAATCAATAACCTCATCTCGTAATCAGCTCATCCCATCTGCTCACTCCTGACACCTGATAGGTGTGTTCGGAAAGTCAAAGCTGCTGTCTATTCCGTGCTCCATTGGATCTTATTTTTCCCCACAAAGTGGCGACCAAAGCGTGACAGTCTCACTTGTGAATTATTGATGGCAAAGAGTATTGATTCCCTCAAAGTCTTTTTCAGTCTGTCAGGAGAATACGAGTGGAACGTCATGTCAGATTTTGTCTCGACTGACTGGGTAACAACTACTTGCAATAATATTACTGTCATGACTTTTCGACCAACTATGCTCCTTTTTTTATTTCAATCAAGTATCAAGTATAACTTTACTGTCAATTTTTTGGTGGGGTGGGGGGGGGGGGTTCAATTTATTTATCTGGGGATAACACTTGGTATTTGTTTTAGGTGGTAGTTGTTATAAAACATTTGATGGCAAAACCTATTTACAAATATCCACCTGCGTAAGAATTTTACAACTATTTGCACACTATTTAGTAGTGGTAGTATTTAGTAGTGTGTGCGTGCTTATTATATTTGCCAAAGTGCTGCTTATCGTGAAGTTAGTTGAGTTTATTGTGACCATACAGCATTTGGACCACCACCAGATTATATCAGATCAACGCGTTAACACTTTACCCGCATTGCCGAGGCCTGATTCTCATTTTTTCCATTTATGCTGCCATGATGCATATCCCAATTGGCATTTAAAAAAAAAAAGTGTCACTTGAGCCATGCTATGAAAATCCAGCCTAAGATTGTGGTAAAATGCTTTTCAGAGGTTTTCATCATACATGATAGGAGATTGCAAGGGGTGAGTTCCCTGACATTTGTGTCCGTCCATTTCTCTGTCAAGATAATCATTCAGTCTTAAATGCTTCAGCCGTCACGTGGCGTCACACATGACAAACTATGTCACGCAGGCAAAGGTCGCGATGGGAGATGTGCACTCTATTATCCAGAGTACTCGGCTTAATTGCTTCACGCCACATCTGCTCAATGAAGATATGGGATGAAATGTTTCTGGAGAGACATATTTAATAAGACCCCCACCTCACCATCACTCACTCGCGAAGGGGTAATATCTAGGTGACAGAGTGTCATGAGATCACATTTGGCAATTATCTTGAATCCATACTGATTCAGTCAAACTCAGTGTCAACCAAGGGTGCCCAAACTAAGGCAGAGGGGCTATTTGTGGTCTGCCGACCAGTTTTTTGTTGATTTTCTTTTTTTGGTGTGTGTTTTGAGTTGCAAGCAAATATTTGCAATAGATAGTGGTGGAAAACTTTACAAGCATCAGCTTGACAGATTGTGACAACTCTTCAAAAAAAGAGTCCAAACGCTTGCTTCAAGCAGTTTGTTGCCGCTCCTAGTAGTTAAAACGTCTGCTAGCTTAATGCTAACACACGATGCAAAACGCCTTAAACTTGCTTACCAAAATATCATCGATGTTGTGGGGTTATATTACCCTTTAAGCAACGGCAATTTGAACACAAACAGTGGTGCAACACATGTACGCAGACATTACAACAATACTCATAAGCATATATTCTTTATCCTCGGCAAAAAAAAAAAGACGACTATATTACTGCAGCCGTGTGTTTGATTGCATTACTGTGGAGATGATGTCAGCACGCTTAAGCGTGAAGAAAAGCAAGGCAATGAGGTCACAAAAGTGTCCTGCGCTTACCCCTTGCAATGAAGGACTGCCATGCCTGTGGAGACCGGGCGATATGAGCTACTTAGCAGCCCCTACCCCCATCGCCCCCAACCCCCCGCCCGCCTCACCATGCCTACCCTGCCAAGTGTCCTAAATACTCAGCTCCATTGTCTGTCCCAATGAGATGCCGCAGGATGGAGGCTCCCTCTCTGAGGTGCGTGCACAAGGGATGCAAGGCAAGCAGGGAGGGGGCGCTACTGTGGGGAAATAAAGAGAGGCTAATTCCCCGAGCAGGACAGAGGGAGTCATGCAAATGGGATGCAACTCAAGACGCCTCCCACAGTCAGGGGTCTTCTTTCCTGCTTGTCTGTGGCCAGGCTGCTGTTTAATCTTTTAAGCCCTCCTGCCCCACCAGCGCACACATAAACACACAAGTCGTCATAAGACGTTCTTGCCCCCGTGCCCCCCACCACCACCTTATACATGCATAAGCCCCAGCAGTGGTCCAGACATATGATCAGCATTTTCTTCACAACTACTTCAATGTATGTTCATGATTTTTTTTTCAATACATGCATGAAAGTTAATACAGTAAGGCATTTTTTTTAACCTCATTCAAATAACTCAAATGAAGATTTTACATTCCTGTGACTGAACACAAAAATCATCATGGAGCATGAATAAATGAACAGTTTTTTATCAGCAGCTCCCCCCCCCCCCCAACCCACTTATTCCTGCATTGAACTTGTTTTAATTTGCGCTTGATCGCAGTGAAATTGAAAAATCATTTGCCCTATAATCGCCGAAATTACTGTACTGTATTTCACAGTCCTCTCGTGATTTTTTTTTATTATTATTATGATGGTGATTAAACAGAGGCTTTCATTGTGACGCCAAGTCATGTGCGTTCCGTCTGAAATCTGCCGTGGCCTGCTTTCACACCCCCAACCATCACACTTCATGTGCTGTCGCGTCTGTCGATATATGAAGGCAGAAAGAGATACATATTTAGATGCACTCTGGTGAAGTCTTTCCTAAAAAGAAAAGATGACAAATTCCAGACTTGGAGGATCTTTTAGCAGCTTCGGCTCAAAACCTAACCATGGAAAAACTTACAGTCGAGAGATTTGAACTATTGTCTCAGAGATAGTTTGTATATTTGGATTGTCTAATTGTAATTTTCTACTTTTAGATCATTGAAAAATGTTGAACTGTCATAGCAAAATACAGCACAATGTGTTCAGCAATTGAAGTGTGTCGTTGGAAATAAAATCCCTTTGCGTGTCGTGACTGCCAACCAAATTATGACGGGAACAGGTTTAAGTGCGCTCCTAAACTGTGTCCCACTTTCATGTGCACAGATGCTTAAGAACAGGTCAGGGAATCGAGATTACCTACCTGCTGTACATGAATAATTGAGCTTGTTTTTTGGGGGTTTTTTTGAGGTGACAGCTCCATGTACATACAGGTTTGTACGAACACATATCCAATATGGCTGCGTTTACACTGACAGGGCACATCAGACCAAGCGCAGACATGCAAATTGAAGGTAAATAACTCCACCAGCGGTGGTAACAAGGAAATAAATAATAATATACAATGCTCTTCCCCTTGATTTGAAGGAGGTTAACCAACACAAAGCAATTATTTAGTATTTGTATAATGGACAGACCTCAGATCCGAAGATGTCCGATACTATGTGTTTTTGTCTCTTTACTCTGCCATGACACATAAAAGGAAAAACAAAACTTTTATACGGTTTTCAGCAAAAGGCCACCAGAGCTGGTTGAAAAGGAAATTGCTTCCTTCGAGCTTTTAACTGTGACGAGGCTGAGCAGAAAGATTGGAATCCCAGTAAGCAGCCAAAAGACAAAGATATCAATTTGACCTCAACCTGTTCAAAAGTCTGCAATGATGAGGAGAAGTATTAAGGGGCTTGAAGGAATAAAAGATAGCCTACGCTGTTGGCACAGGAGCTCAAAGCCCAGATTTGAACCTGCGACCTTTCACCTGTGCTGAACTCTTCTGTTTTTCATCTACACAAAATTCTTATGCCGACTGATATATGGTGTGGATCGAGCCCTCATGAATAGTGAAAATTCACGAATAATTGGCACCCAAAGCCCCTGAAAGATGTTTGTAAATACGTCGAGATGCTGCAAAAAAGCGGTGAGGATCATAAAGCATCAACACCAAGCGTCTAGCAGGAACAGTCATGAAACCATGGTACATAAAGAACTGGATTCAGCGGTTCATCTATTGAACACAAACAAAACAGCACAGGTGGTAAGGGATGCCGCCGAGTTGAAGGAGGAGTCCTATCGGGCCTTTTTTGGGACTCTGGAGGCAGCTAACGGGTATCGGCTGGCCAAGCAAAATGCAGGTTCAGCAGTCGGCATGGCAGGAATGCTGGTCCATCTGCACCATTAACTGTGAAAAGTGGAAATGGGGTGCTGCTGACTTCGACTCGGGACGTTATGAGTTGATGGGTAGAATATTTCAATTTCACTGACACGCAATTCTTTGAGGAAGCAGAGTCTAGGGACTCTGAGGTGGACCCTCTTATCACTGGGGTAGAAGTCACCGAAGTGGATAGATCGCAGTCTAGCACCAACTACTGGCAAGGAAGAATTCAAAGTATCGGTGGCTGGTATCGGCATCCTTCGCCATATCCGATTTGAATCAGAATCAGAATCATCTTTATTGGCCAAGTTAGCAGAACACACAAAGGAATTTGTCTCCGGTAATACTTGCTATGCTAGTATTGCAATTACAAGCAACTACGACAAACTAAAACATGACATGTAAGTATCGAAAGACTTTCCGTCATGTAAGGATACCATTGAGTCGAAAGATGACTGCTTCGGGAGGAAACATCAAGAACATTGAGGCCAAAATCATTACGATCAAAATTTTTTTTCGACACCATTTAGTCAACCCTCCACTTAGCTCATTTGCTTAATTTGCCATGACCTACTAATCTACAAACCTTGCTCTTGCATAAATCCCTCCAAGCAAAGAAAACGAAAGCCCCGATTCTTATTATTGAACCGTACATAGCCTATGATCTATAATCATAATGACATGAAAAAGAATCACAGCATGTCACAACATACATGAGTCAACAATCCACATATGGGGGCGAAATACGACTGCTATTTCCTCTCCATAGGCTTACAATGAACATATGGGGCAAAGGCTTGATACGAATCAAACACATGACGCGCATTAGCGGGAGACGAAACTACAAGTTCGACAATCAATATTTCATGGCTGCCTCGGTTGCTCAAGCAAGCGCAAGAAAAGCAAAGCAGCAGTCGTCAAGACTCAGAAAGAAGTCAAATGTGCATACGTGTGAAAAGCGATAGGGTTGTTGCTCAGAGACGCTCAGCCGACTTCAGGCAGAAGGCAGCGTATACCCTACGCTGGTCGCCAGCCAAGAGACAAACACACTCGCACACATTCACGCCTATGGGTGATTTAGAGTCTTCGATGAACCTAACATGCGTGTTTTTCGAATGTGGGAGGAAGTGGGAGGAACTGCAGTAACGCACGGATTCGAGCCAAGAACCTTTTGACTTTGAGGCTCAAGCGTGATCCACTACCCACCACTCCACTACCCCACCACCACCCTTGTGTTTCCTTGTAACGACACACACCCGTCAGTGGTGAAAATAGACAACGCAAACAAACCACCGTCGCCTGAGGCTCATCAATATTAGCTAGCCTACTAGCCGAAAGAATACAGGAGCATAAACTGGCATAACTTCACGCATGGGCAAACAAATCTGCACGTTAGCACTGAACACATACGCTATTCAGTTGTGAAACTTACATTTTGGCTGTTAGACAATAAATGTTTTGGAACATAGGATATTTTTACAATTAGCTACACATCACCGGTACAAATTGAATAAACTAGTCCACGATACCAGCAAACTCCAATGACACGTTAGCGTATCATTCCCAGTGAGGGGGAAAACAAAAACCAAAAACATGTATGATGCGCAATTCCTACTTGAAAGAAATCTTTCCAAAGACTACCTGGAATGTTTTGACAGCAAGTGTTGTAAGCATAAACTACCACTGCTACTTCTCCCTCCCCAACACACACACACGCACACACACACACACACACACACAGTACATCTCCATGCTTGAGCACACAATGCTTCAGGATAAATGTCTGGTGCTGGTTTGCAACTGCTGTCATGGCACCCTGCCTTCCTCTATCGCAAGCACTCAGGGAGTGCTGCCCCAATCTCTCTCATACTTACACCGCCCCCCCCCCCCCCCCCCCCACACACACACACCCATACGCGCTTATGGCATCCTTAACCTTTTGCAGCGTGCCCTACTTGAAGTTGTGACTGAGCCTCCGGGGTTACAACGCAGTAACGGAGGATATTGCCAGTGAGGTGACAACAATATTGTACAGGAAGGAGGAAAAAAAGTTGAACGCGCAACTCGCGAGTGTACAGTGTAACATTCCTTCAATGGGGAACAAAAATAAATACATAAAAAAAGGTAAATGAAATGATGTGCATTCATGCAGCACATTTTATTACATTCAGTGATGCCCCACTCATCTAACGACGATTGACGTGGAAATGAATGAAAAGTATATTCACGCAACAATGACGCAACACTGGGGCTCCAGAATGAAGGATTCATTTTCCCCTGAATACATTCATGCAATCTGCAATTTCACCACCCCGGGCATGTATTCTGTCACTACGCTGTGGCAGCTGTGACTCATGTTTCTGTTCAAGCGCCTTCCTCCGCGACGTGACTATGCTACAGTGGCTCCTAACCGAAACAGGCGGTGGTAGTGAATGCATTCTGCAATTTCAGTGCTCCGACTTCAAAACATAGGCTGAAATATGATAAGCATTCAAGTACAGGAAGAAATTTTGGTAGCCAAAACTGCAATTGGCTGACAACCAGTCCATGGTGTACTCCGCAGCCAGGGTAGGTTGACATGCAACCCCAATGAGGATAAGTGACATGACGGCATCAACAACACAAGCTGTCACTGACTGACAACTGGCCAGTATGGGGCATGCTGGGACATTGCGCCCCACCTTGGTCCTATCTATTGCATTGACGAGGAGCTCAAACTTTTAGAGTTCAGAGGGGCAATGATTAGTTTTACCCGCAGTCCAGAAATACTTCACAAAATCCGACAACTTAGATGAACACAACAACTTTTCTTCAGTCACTGGGCAGTCTGCACTCATTGAAGTAGTTATTTTCCATGTATGGTGCAAATAATGTCTCCTCGTTGCCTCTGGAGTTACAGGTCTCCATAAAACTTGAAACGGTGCCCTTCAGTTTTCCTTCTCTCATCCATAATGGATGTTCTGAAGATATCCACTTCCTGCAAGTGGACCTTCCGCCTGTGGAGCCGGTCCAACTGTATCGATTCCTAGGCTTGAGTCATTAAGGCAGAGATAATAAGGTTCAGGAGTCAGAGCATATTTTCTGCTTGACTCGCATCCCTCCCCCTTTGGGAGTTCGATGCCAACGCTTCACCTGCATCTCTTTCAAGACAACATTCATGAAGCCATCCATCCACCTTCTCATTTTGGCGAGACAACTGTAAGATATTTTACTTTGGAGCCAGCCGGCCCTCTCTCAAGTGTTTCCAGTTGCATCAAAATACTGCCACTCACCTCTGAACTGGAACACGCAAGAGGTATTTTAATTTAGCTATTTATTTTCATATTTCTATGCTGTCTTGACTCGCCTTAACTTTCGGAGCTGCTACACCCTTACACAGCTGGCCGGAGCTGCTTCTTGAGGTACTGAAATCCAAGCCGAAGCTTAGAGGGGATACGGTTCGTTCTGTTGTTGGTCCTAAACTTTTTAATGACCTCCCGATACACATTAGGCAAGTCCTTATCTGAAGAACTACAAAACCAAAAGTTGAATCCATGAGCTAATCTTTAGCTGCACATCGTGCATTGACTTTTACAGGTCTTCATACATATAGGTCAATATATAGGTCACCACTGCCATTCAAGAGGCTGAGTGACCCACACTGCTCTTTTTAGGACTGAAATGAACAATGGCCGATGGCCCGGAGCATCCGAGCACAACAACATTGGCGATTTGTCATGGGTTAAGAAAAGCAAAAAAATAAAATAAAATAAAAAAAAACCTTCAAAGCAGTTGGGGGGCGCCCTCAGCGGAGGGGTCAGCAGCCCAATGTAGGGTGTCGTTAAATAGGGCAATGTTCACACCCGCTGAGCAAAAAAAAAAGGTTGAAGCGCAAAGAGACAAGAGGAAATATGTCAAGATATCTCATATCGGAAAAATCTCACGGCACACAATCGCCCCAAAAATTGGATATGCGGGCTAACTGTGAACCTAATGTCAGCTACAACTGATTCGAATGGAGCAGACTGTGGTTGTTCCGCCTGTTGCTATGTGGGGTTGCCATAGAAAAATTAACAAAGCAGTTATATTTCTGGATAAATGTGCTATTCATGAAGCTGTGCATTGAGCCAAGGTTCTATCAGAAGCAGGCTCATTATGAAACAATTGTTCAACATCTTAGCGGCAGTGTCAGGAGATGGCTGTTCTCAAGGGGGAAAAAAATGGTCAGATTGTCTGGAAAGAGCATCGTACCCTTTGTAGAAATGTTCATATCTTAAGACGACACTCTCGTATTTGGTTAAACCACACCGTGATCACCTGATATGCAACTAGTCTCTCTCGACGACATCCCTTGACATCTGTATTTTGGCCTGTTTGACTGCCGCTTCTCCTACCTGGATAGTAGTCCACTTATGATCATAATACAATTTGGGGCAGGGAATCTACAACATATCAACTGTGTTACATTAGGAACAGTATGTTTAGACGTCTTCCAAGCAATTGACGTTGAAATCGAGGTCATTCATAGTTGAATGGCTCTTCTACACACCCGGCATCAACCTGCGAGTGAGCAAACACCTTTGTCCTTCATCAGCTCAAATCTCTCCACATTCAAGAGACACCCAAGCAGGCAATCTACAGAAATAAAAATAAGAATTTTCTCTTCGGCCCTCTGGCAAGAACAGCCTTAGGGTATGGCTGTTATGCTTTTTTTTCTGCAATGAAGGACAGAAAAAAAGAAAAAAACAGTTGTGACACCTCATTAGCCAACAGGGTCACAGCACAGTGGCCAGCCGGGTCAGTCGCTCACACAAATATGCTCGCTGACATATAGAATGCAAATGCTAATAATGACATTGGGCATCAAAGGCCGCAACTGCTGCACACAAAAGCAAATCTGTCTGTGCCGAAAATCTTATTCCGATGTTGCTACTCACTGTGGTTTTGGCGGATTGGCTGAATGATGTATGTGGAGGCTTACTCTCCCCCCATAACAATATTCGGGCCATTTTAGCATATTTTTTCCCTCAATTTCGATCAAAGCCAGCCAATTGTCAGAGATCTCCAAAGGATTATCATGAACAATTATCCTTTGGTGTGGGGGTCGATTTAGAAAGAGTCCTCCTTCCTGATCTGCGAGGCAAACGGACGAACGGGCCAACGAGTGTACATTTTAAATCTGTTCAATATTTGCGACGGCAAAACCAAATTTGAGTGAGCCACAGACATATCAGGAAGTGGTCTGAAGCTACTTAGTTGACGACTACTACTTTTTCTTCTTTGTCATTTCCGCTGGTGTGGATGGCATATGGCACCATTCTGCCCCTCGCAGGTCAATCTTGGTATTACTACAGAAATAAATTGGTGAAGAAGTAAAAATTGGCTGGTGTGGACACCACTTTATTAGAATCAAACTAGAAACACTTTTAGAATGTTTACTTTAAATACCCGAGCAAGAGCCTCATTTTTTTTTTTTTGCTCAATAACAACTGGTCACCAAAGCGATATTCAACTCGTCATCGTGTGTCACGGAGACAGAATCGAGCCAACCATGCCCCTTTTTGTTTACAAACCAAACAGTCCCCGCCCTCCTCTTGCTGCTCAATTTTTCTGAGAATTTTTACCCCCACCCCAAAGAGGTCTGAGCTATGCAAAAGAGAGCCTAGACATGCTTATATGAGGACCGGTGGATGTTGTATCCAAAGATGGTGCACTTTCCATTCCCCAGCAAGTGAGGTTCTAACGACCAGGGAGCAACTATAGAGAGCAACTCCGTAGCCAGACAGGATGCTCTTACTGAGGAGACAGCAACAGCTGTGCTGACGGCTGCCAATCAGTAGCCTGCACTAATCACTTTAAGCCTCATGCATCGGTATAATTGAGAGCAGGAGAGACATGTTTTACAAAATTGGACACACCCTTTTATATTGACACGCATATCCAGGAAATGATGCGCGAGTGTAATTGATTTAGAAACGGAGGAGTAATGCGTTTCCAACTATTTAAGATATTAATCGTTTGCAGGGGGCTGAGTGGCGAGGAGGTAAATCAGATTTTTGGGGAGGGAATAAAATGGAAAAGTCTGATAAAACTGAACAGCAACGCAATGTTTATATGCCATTCGTGAATCCCAGAAGAAATCTTCCAGTTAGGGTACTCTATTCGTGTCTGTATCGTCTCGTCACGGTTTTTGATACAAAGTAGACCTTTTCTTCCATTTGAATTTTAAAAACCTGCCACTGCATTTACTAACATACCACCCACTCTACAGCCTAATGATCCCCAAAGGATGTCATATCATAATTGCATATTGGGCAGGAATATAAACACGTCTATCATCACGGAGTCATTAGGTAGAAGTGATTAACATCGAGTGGCGCTGCCGACAGACTGGTGCGTTTTGCAAGGTTTTACGGATGGAGATTTGTCTCGCAGACATTTCTTCGGCGCAACTTTGGGGCGCTAAGCAGTTTAAAGGCTCAGACGCATCCTCCTGAATTGAAAGTGCAGCAGATAAAAGCCTCCTCTGTGGCTCCGCTGACTCCTTTACACTCTCAGTAGTGACTCACGGCTTTTATGCGGCGACATGCGTATTCACGTCTGGTCAGCAGAAGCAAGAGCCCCAAATGGTTTTCATTAGTGGAGACAATAACGAAACAAAGTTGAAACTGTACTCGTGAGTGATCGGCCTGTTGGAATTGCCGATTAAAATTGTCTCTTGAAGGAAATGACACAAAAGAAAGCACTGCTGCCTACTCCTGTAAATTTGGAGCGTTGGGAGCAGCAACAAAATGCAAAGATTTTTTTTCCTTGTCATGTATGGGGTCTCTAACATTAAAAAAGAAAAAAAAAGTTTGTGTAGTGTGTGTGTGTGTGTGTGTGTGTGTGTGTGTGTATACACGGCTTAAGTCTCAAATCGTTTGCTATCGAAAAAAATTTGCATGATGTCAGCTGTGGAAAGCTGAACCCTTCATTCTGATTGATATAAAACTCCATCTGTCCATTTTTTGTTGTGCTTATCCTGGTCAGGGTCAGGGGTCAAAGGCGGACTACACCTTAAACTGGTCGCCAGTTAATCTCAGGGCACATATAGAGACGGGCAACCATTCACAGTCCCTGGAAACTAAACCCACACCACCAGTGTCACTTGAGAACCACTAATATAAAACATCAAAGTAATACAAAATGCCACAATAAAATCTCAACGCTGCTTCCTTTGGTAGCAAAAGGACAACCCCTGATAGGTCCGCCTCCGGTGGAGTGCTGAGGAGCACGAACCGACCTTTCACTGTTGTTGTCCTCGGTAACAGGGGAATTAGCCGAGGCATGGCTTTGCCCCTTTCCATCTATTGTGTATTCATAGGCGTGTCTTTGAGAAGGCTGTTGTATGTGTTGATCTGTGATGCTGTGTCCTTCACTCTGTCTGGAACCAGTGTGTGTGTGTGTGTGTGTGTGTGTGTGTGTGTGTGTGTGTGTGTGTGTGCGCGCAAACTGCATGAGTGGAGCTGTGTGCTACTGATAACAGAAATGTATTGAAGACACAGAGTGTGTGTGTGTGTGTGTGTGTGTGTGTGTGTGTGTGTGTGTGTGTGTATGTGTGTGTGTGTGTGTGTGTGTGTGTGTGTGTGTGTGTGTGTGTGTGTGTGTGTGTGTCCGAGTCGGATTCACCTCTGGATGCCCTTTCCAGTAGTCCCTGCCAGTGCACGTTCCTCATGAATAATCTGGCAACAGTGGGCACTGTAACACTGACACATTTCAAGCGCCCACACGTAGGCTACAATGTACGGCTACAGTTAGCACTCAAGTGGTTTGTTTAGCGGTCTCTACATCATTTATTAAGTTGAGTCTGACCAAAAAGAAAAAAAAATCCCTTATAAAGGAGTTTAACTGTATGAGTGAACCAAATGCCGAAAAGTACTCCAGAATATCCGCCTATGCTAGCTCTAACTAGCTAGTTAGCTACAGCTAATTTGGCTACAGAATTTGACATTTTAAAAATCCGAATGCAAGAACATGTCTCATTTGTATGAGGTCTGCAGCTAAATTTCTAGCTTCAAGCGCGGCAGCTTATAGCTCATTCGCAGGTTGTTTTTCTGTTTATGCTGCTGGGAAAAAAAATGCAAAACAAAAGTTACCGAGAAGTAAATAGACACCACCATTGTAAAATATGCATCCATAATGTCAGCGTACCTTTAAGGTAGTTGGGTTCAAAGCCAGATTTTTTTCATTTTTTGCTTTTCCAGAAAATGTGAAAAAGGCCTTCCCCTACCATGTTAAATTAATTCACATTAAGCCTGAGCTGCATCCAAATTGAATGGCTTCGTCCTTAGCCCATCCTCCAAGCCTGATTAAGTAGGCTTTGTGTAATCCTGCTAACACTTTATCTGGACTAAAATATTGCCAAAATGTTAATTTATGGTCTCTGAAATTAGCACTATTATTTCCATACAACTCATTCGCTTTCCGGGTGTATAAAATGGTAGACATGTTTGCTTGCAGGATTTTTCTTTTATTGACGAGTCCAATAGCCGGTAATTGGAACGTTTTCAGACTTTGGGGCGAGATAATTTATTTCTCACAGAAAAATCGACTCTTCCTGGCTCCTCCTTTAGTCAAGACAGGCAATAATGCGAACAACAATGACATTCAAATTTGTGAAGCATTCTAGCAACTTAACCCCGAACCATCAACTTCTGAAGAGAAGGACAAAGAGTACAGGTTGTTATTGCCGTGTACTCCGAGCTATTTAAATTCAAAGCGTTTGCCTCAGGAGTCGCTGTGCGGATGAGATAACTCGGCGGCTGTCGTAAAACAAGGCGCACGCAACTAAACGTTATCGGGTGTGACAACTTTGAGGTGGTCCGTAGTGTTATAGGAAGCGTTGTGTTCTGTGGCATCTCACGAGCCACCTACAACTATTCAAAAGCGAAGAAACCTATTGAATACTGAATATGCTGTAGAGGTGTGGAAACATGAGAGCGAGAGAGAGAGTAAGAGACATTCTTCAATTCATCCATCCATCCATTTTCTGATCCAGTTATCCTTACAAAGGCGTGCTGGAGCCGATCGCAGCCATCATCGCGCAGTCGGCGGAGTACACCCTGACCCGGGTGCCAGCCAATCGCAGGGCACACAGAGACGAACAACCATCCGCGCTCACGCTCACACCTAGGGACAATTTAGAGCGTTCAATCAGCCTGCCATGCATGTTTTTGGAATGTCGGAGGAAACCGCAGTACCCGGAGAAAACCCACGCAGGCACGAGGAGAACACGCAAACTCCACACAGGAAGGCCGGAGCCTGGATTGAACCCACGACCTCTGCACTGTGAGCTCAATGCGTGAAAGACTCGACCAGCTATATTCAAATCCTTCTTTGCCCTACCATATGAAACAATTTTAAAAATACATCAGAGCGTAACCTGGAGTTGAATGTCTGGATTCTTAAATAAATAAATGGAAAAAACATCCTTGGCATTGGATGTGTTAACCCTTAAAAAGATGAAAGAGTAAACTTAACCCTGATCAAAATGATTGTTAACTCCTCCCTCATTCCATTACAACCAGCAATGAGAACAATTAGCATGCTATCTTTAACTTACGACCCGAACCCCAACACCTCATGACCTTATCACTCCAACTCTTGGCCCGCTTGCTGCTCAAATAACAAAAACTGAGCTCAATAATCAAGAACAGGATGCTTTTCATGAACCCCTCTGCTCAAAATGCGCTGTTGCTTAGTAAAACTGTGAGGCGGTAATGTCGGCAGCATGAATTAGCAGATTGGAACAAAAGCCTCTAGCGACAAAGTGAGAGCCAGGGGAAAGAGGAAAAAAAATTGGAGTGCAATTAGTCCACAAGACTCATGAATAAGTCAGTCAGAGGAGGTCCGTCCATCCTTCTGAGCGGAATGCTGCGGGTTTCATGCTGAAGGATGATCCTCGTGGCTGAAAATATCAAATTTTGTGAGGAAACATTTTTTGGGGTTTGGGATAGTTTGACACAAGCTCTTAGTTCTGATGTATTGTCCCGAAAACAGGACGCAGGTGGTTACATCACCGGCGACGGCGCCACGCAAGCTAAACAGCGTCGTGTTGACCTGCCAGTTGAAGAGCGAGGGCTGCTACAAAGACTTCCCTCAATCAAGAGGGCTACTTAGGCTTTTCTTCTTTGCAAGCAACCATTCGACATGCGGCAAAGGCGGTCATTTGAGATCTTTTGAGAGGATCCGAAGGGAAACCCAACCCGTTTGTCTCACTCGGCCAAAAAACGAATGCTCAATAAGGGCCACAGTAAATGCTCTCTTTGCTTGGGGGATCCATCCGAAAGGGGCCAGAAACTCGGAGGCTGACTAGAAAAAAAAAAACAAACAAACACGGGACAGCGTTAGCGCCAGGGAAGGACATCGGCTGCCCACAGCGGAGAGACCAGCCATGGCTTTTATTTTCTGGTCACACTAATTCAAGGAATGAAGGAAGAGCTCCAAATGTTTTGTTGCATTTCCCCTCCACCAAACTCCCTTTCCTTTCTCTGTTCACCCCTGTTGACAGAGGCAGAGAGCCAGACTGAGAATAAAAACAACTGTCGAATCACTCATAAGGGGGAGCGTTAGCTTACAATCAACATGACACAGCGCTTTAACTTCAAATGGCTCCAGAGAGTGAAAATCTTTGAGCGAGCAGAGTGTTCCGGAAATTACAGCGTATAAAAGAGTGAAGCGCACTTTACGCTAAAGTTAGCAGTGAGGACCGACCCACAGTAAAGAGCGCTACGCTCCATCAGTTGTTGAGAAGTGTTAAAGTACGGGAATGTGACATATGAACCAAATGACATTATTAGAAACAAAAGAACCCATGACATGTTCGCAATCGACACGAAAAGAATTTGTTTGAATCTCTTTCAAGTCGTGAAACGATTGAGGACCTCATGCTAACAGTTTAGTGGTCATAGTAAACATTTTTCCTCATTGCTAACAGTTATATCTTGGAGGAAACGTAGGTATGACAGCTTTAGCACTTTTCTGACTAAAGTGGGATTTTATTAGAAGCAAAAGAAACCATGACATGTTCGTGATCAACACGAAAAGAATTTGTTTGAATCTCTTTCAAGTAGTGAAACGATTGAGGCCTTCATGCTAACTGTTTAGTGTTCATAGTAAACAATTTTCCTCATTGCTAACAGTTATATCTTGGAGCAACGTAGGAATGACGGCTTTAGCACTTTTATGTTTTCTTGGAAAAGCTTAATTGTAGAAACGATCTAAAATGTGATATATAAATGTGATAGCCCACCTCTCACCCAATACCGGCTGGGAGAGGGTCTAGCTCAAGCCCAACACAAATAAGGGCAGAATAATAGAACGTGGATGGAACATTTGACATTTTCTATATATCAGGGGAAACTTTATTCTACATCCCATTGTGAACAATCACTGCAAATACCTTTGAAACGTTATAAAAAGGACAGACACAAAGTGCCCGAGCTTGCCCACCAATATTCTCCAACAGTGGAGACCATTTTATCTGGTTGCCAAGGCGATGACCGAGACACTACTTTCCTTTTACCAGCCAGTGTACTATCAACTTGATTTTTTAATCCGATTCAATCTCTTTGAGTGAATTGGCGTGAACTGATTCAAAGAAAAGCCATCTTTGATGGTGAATATTAGACGTGCACTGGGTGGTCCCG
The DNA here is from genome assembly GCF_001891065.2 of Hippocampus comes. Taxonomy (NCBI): domain Eukaryota; kingdom Metazoa; phylum Chordata; class Actinopteri; order Syngnathiformes; family Syngnathidae; genus Hippocampus; species Hippocampus comes. Next base: position 34,819 of record NW_017806062.1, on the reverse strand, counting down.
GTTGAGACAATGCAGGTAAACCAACGAGTCATGCGCAGAGCAGCAGCACTTGCTCAGGCCCTAAGCGCCCTGCGACGCGTAATGGGATTTCTCAGCTTTCAATGCACTTCGCTCACTCTGTTGGACCACGGGGCGCTAAACTATTGATCCACAAACAATTTAGCCGTCCTGCTGTCCCAAGAAAGGGAAAATAGAACGCCTCTAAAACGTATGACGAAGCTTCCCAGGAGGTCAGCCTCCTCGGCATGCGCTTCACGTGCCAGGAGGAAGCCTTGGCCTTTTCGGGCCACGTCCTCCATGTGCCCTGCATCCGCAAATTCTCACACGGAAATATCCGTCGCCTGAGGGTTCGGGGTCAGCCGGTATAAAGAACGCGAGCGCTTTTCACCAAGGACATTTCTGATTAGACTCAGACTCCCTTTAGTCCTTCCACAAATCGAGTTTTGTATGCTTGGAAATCAAGAAGGCTCATCTGTCTTGAATCATTCCAGTGGAAACAAACGGGTTCATGTTTGGTACAAACAAGAAATAATAGGACGCATTATTATGCCGGGCAGTCTTGAATGCTGATCAAGCAGCAAGACGTTTTGTGCTCCTGCCTGCCACACATGCTCTTAGCACCATAGCAACAGGCCGCGTTCAAAGGCCCTGGGAGTGGCCCGGTCCCAATGAGGCTTCTCTATCTAATTGGGCAACCCAGAACACCCCATCCATCATGTTCTCTCTCCCAGGCACAAAAAAAAAATTATATATATTGATAGATATAGCGACGCGAGCATCCAAACAAACGGTAAGCTTCAACAATCCCGCATTGAGCGCCGAGTGAAGAGGATTAAACGGAAAACAATGCTGCAGATTATTGACAATATGAACGCTGAAGGATGCAGCGGTGATCTAATCTTTCAAATGAGGCTACATAACGTCTTTTATGTGTAAATGATGTCTTACGCTTTAATCGTCGACGCAGCTTTGTGAGATGACTTCCGGAGTGCCCTTTTACACGTGCTTGATACTTGCCCACAAATAATTACTATTGATCCTTTTCCAGTGACAGAACCAGGTACTGCTCCAATTCTCCTCCATCGTGACAAGCCAATTGATTATCGGTGACATAAACCACTGCTGATTGCTCATTGGCGGACAAGATTGGTCATTGACACGCCGTAACATTTAAGGAGACCTGGCTAGAGATGCCAAAAGAAAACTCTTTTGTAGCAACTCTAGTTCCGACTCACATCTTCAATCTGTGTGAGCCATATCTGAATCTGTGGTAGGTTTTACATAATCAAGAGAATAGAAAGTGCCGCCAAAACCCACAAAGCCCAAGTTGTCCGATGGCCTCATGTCTGTCAGAATGTTACAGAACAAGCAATGAAATCAAAAAACGGAATTGTTTCGCGAATTTTCTGACACTCTGTACATTAAACTCTGACCCACAATGGGAGTGTCTTGGGGGAAATCCCAGGATAATCAAAAAGGGAGGACAGAGGGGTGCGGGGTGTTAAAATCCCATTTGATTTATAATTCTTTTTTTAAAGAACAAAAAATGAGTGAGCGGATGTGTCATTTCGATCTTGGCCACATTGGAACACAGCAGATCAAATTCGCAGCCTAAATCACTGACTGGTTTGCTGTTGCACAATAATAACACGGCATTTCCTCTTCAGTGGAGCAAAATAGCTTCCACATTTGTTTGACTGTGCAGAGAACGTAACGAATCTGACGGTGCTTCAAGAGGTGTACAAACATGACTTGTGTGAGAACACACTGCAAGCTAAAAATGTAGTCTGATTCAGCTTTCAGGAATTTGCAATTACGTGATTATGTAAAACCTACCAATAATTCAGATCAGATTCCGGCTGATATTTGGACACACTTTAAAAAAATCGAAGCCAGCAACAAGAGCGCAGAAATCAAGAGTGAATGTAAATGGAGACATTGTCTTTGATACAAGTCAGTGTCATTCTATGTGGATGATGTAACAGAAATGCTTGCCTTTACCTTTGGTCTTGTCAGTACAGAGTCTGCAATAAGCAGGAAAAAAAATTCGTCTCAAAACTCAACAATGACAATGCGTCTTTACAGGTTAAAGCTGAAATGGATTTTTTTTTGTGCAGTACCCGTCAGACTTGGTACATTCGAAAGCATAGGGAGAGTCCAAGTCACAAGTCCTGATGATGGCGTTCCACTGGACACCGTCTTAGGTCCCCTTGTGGTTTTTTTTTTTGTTTTGTTTTGTTTTAATATTAAGTGAAGTTCAACCTGAATTCTACATGAAGTTACCCATTTTCGCTCCAGAACAAATTCATCTAATGTCGAATTCTCAATGTTCACCAACACACCCATCAACATTGTGGTGTACTCTAAAATGCTAAGTTCCTTTTTTTTTTTTTTGGAACTATCTTTTGATGATCTGTTCACTTTGTCTGGGCTGACAGTTGGATATCCTTTATACCTGAAGATTTTTCATCTTTTTTTGTTTTTAACACTTCACTTAGAAAGGCTTGTATCCGATCTCCTGAAATGTGTCAAGTTAGTTCCTGACCAGTGACAACCGTTTGGCTCACTCTTTCATTCCTGGTACATTTGCTTGCCTTTACAGGATTTTATTCATCGGAATGTGTGTTTTGTAAGTGCGTCCTTGAATGCTTCTCAAGGGCCCTTTAATTAAAACATGTCATTATGAATGGACATGGTGTTCAAAAAGTTTAATGATCGCCATATCAACGTTAAAAATGTATTTGTCAAGCAGCTTTAAACCTATAAATAGAATAGCTGCAGCAGAGCTATAAATACTTTCCACCATGTGCTCGTTTTTTTTTTTTTTTAGGTTTGAATCACACTAAAACACATTTATCGAGGTTTATCGTAAAAACATCGGCTAAAGAATTCGACTGCAGATGAGCTCAATCAGGTTCTAGCTGAGCAGCTTTGACTCAGTGTGACTGCATAAGTAATCATAAAATCTGGCGTTAAAAGCAATCCTCCCACCCGCTTATTGAGCATCGTGGGGGGGGGGGACAAGTACAGTGGCCAACAAAAACCAAAAACACAAAATCAGCACTTAGTATCAGAGTTTTCTCTGCGACAAGACTGTATATCGTTCGCAGACTAACTGCTTAAGATGGATGAGGTGGATTTGCATTAAAAAGGGATCTACCATCGACTCATTTTTAATGACTTAACTCACACAGTCTATTCAGCAGTCGTACTGTATGCATGCAGAAAGCTGCCGGGATAAAGTGCAAACGGGGACTTTCTCCTCCTCGGGCATGAACAGAGGAGCACGCTGTCAGTCAGTCAGTCTGTCCGTCTGCAGCCAAAGACGTCATGTTGTGTCTCCGCCTCACAATTGTACCATGAGTGCATCTCGCTGTTGATTGTTCATTTCTCAACTGCAGGGCCAGTTAAAAAAAAGGGGAGGGGGCGAGCAAGAGTGCCAGGACAGGAGGAGACATTTGTACAAGCGCTCGGGACAGTTGGCGCAATCAAGCTGCACTTCGACATGGCCGTTTCTCCCTGCTCAGTGTCAGCAGCGCTTTCTGTGTTCCGTTGAGTAGTTCCAATCAAATTCCGATGGGGTCCATTGGCTGGCGACGGTGGACGGTCAAACAACTCAATTCAACTTTAGGTTTGGAGGCAAAATGTGCTCCAAAAAAAAATACTGAAATACAACTTCACAATCCAAACAAAAGTGAGATGAGACAAAATGTCTCAGCATCAGCCGAGCTCGCTCACCTCCTATTTTATTTTTTTTTTAAGGCTAAATTTTGAGCCCCATTCTTCGGCAGAAAGAGGAAACAGCAGAAAGCAAAAAGAACCCTCCAAAAAATAGGCCCTAAAACACCAAGTTGAACATTTTCGTGGAATTGAACTGACTGCAAATGGAAGTCCACTTTCCAGCACTGTTTCATTAGCGTACAAACCACAGCGCTAATCTATTTCTATGGTTTGGTTCCACCCTCGTCGGTTGACCGAAGACTGCAAAAACCACAGCGCACGGACCGCATCAGTTTAAATAAGCAACCACCAACACTCGCAAACTGCCAAATGCCTCCCATGTCTCCCATCAGTAAAACATCACCTGAACCATCATTGTCTGTTCACCAACAGCTTCAACCAGGAGGAAAGTCATCCAGTCACCTGAAATGACTCTAAAACTGCCTTCATCCGGCATGGCAAAAACATCCAAATGTCTGCTGCTAAGTACAGAAGCATGAAAATGTCAGAAATGCATTGACCTCAAGATTAAAAAAAGAAAAAAGAAAAAAGTTTTCTAGTGCAAGGAAGGACATGTCTTCATGTCAAGTAAAAAGCCAATCCCGTCACCCTTGTGGCGATGCGCCGTTGAATGCGAGACGGCCGCACCACACGACAGATGCAGCGGGAGCCTTTAAAAAGATCGCTTGTGTTGAGTCATTTGTTGTGACAGTAAAAGAGGATGAGAAGAGCCGCGTCCTCATAATGCATCGGGAGCCCGCAGCCAGCGCGCAGGCATGCGTGCGAGCATTGTCGGCAGGCGAGCAAACTTATTACAAAATTCAACGCGCCCGCAGTTGAAATTTCAAAGAGATGTTCGCATGCGGGAGTTTAACCTACTTTGGAGAGGGATAAATTCTTCTTTCACCTAGCATGTCTGGAAAAAACAGGTCATCTCCTGTGTGGCCTTTTAGACAAAAACGTGTTTTGTTAGCTGGCAAATAATTTTGAATTTCGCGTTCGAAAGAAAAAAAAAAACATAATTTGATATGGTTTTGAGTCTACGCAGTGGTGCGCAAAGTGTGGCCCGTGGGCCAACTGCGGCCCGATCTGATCTTTACTCCGGCCTGCCAAGCATTTCCATTATGAAAAATCCATGAATAGTTACATCGGTTTAATTCCATCCATCAACCATTTTATTAAAGTGCTTCTCCTCATTAGGGTGGAGCTGGAGTGTAACCCAGCTGATTTTGCGAGGTACACGCTTTACTGGTAGCCAATGAATTATTGGGCACACATGGACAAACAACCATTCAACCACGGACAGCGCCGCAGTTAAATTATGTTCAGTTTATTGAAGACTAAATTGTCCATAGGTTTGAACGTTTGCTTGTCTATCCGTGCCCAGAGATTGGCTGGCGACCACTCCAGGGTGTAGTCTGCCTGACTCTCATCTGTCAACATGAGTTGGGTTGTAACACGAACACAATGATGCTAATCGTTGCCTATGTTAGCATTATCCTTAAGCTAGCCAACTAAAGTCTTAGCTGTGTGGTTGTTTTAAATACACAAGGTGTAATTCTCTTAGTTTTGTGTTTTGGTTAGTACAATTCAGTTGACAGAGGCAATAAAAAGCTGGAAGCATATTTTTCAAGAATATTTACAAATTCTATCCGTCACTGTTAACGCACAGCACATTTATCTCAAGTTTGCTCAGGGGGCAAAGCAACAACAACAAAATAAATAAATACATAAATAAGGAAACAGCCCATTGATGGCTCATCTCTCGATGAACTTGTAAGTTGGATCATTCGTATCTCAAGGCATCACCTTGCGTTCGTATTTATTTTTAAACATCTTATCTACCAATGGCTTGACTCCGTCATCTGTTTTAAGAGCATTTTTCGCGCTTGGGCCGACAGAACTGTTCCTCATTATTTGGTTTCCTTGTGTCGCAATATGAGTGACAACAATATTAGCCACTGCATATTTTGTTTCATTAAAACCACCCTGACACTCATAACAAGCAAATATTACCAACAGATTTCTCATTTGATTCGGCAACTGTAATCTACACCATCAAAATCACTGCGCAGGACGCGCCCATTGGCACCTTCACCTGCAAACCTTCCTTGAGCCGCTACCTCACATGATGCCCCTTTTCAAAAGAGAGAGTGTGCATTCATTTTCACTGTAGTTAGTGGCTCGACATGCTAATATGGTCCAATCGGAGGGAGGCTTACTTAAAAGCAAGGTGTGTTGTGTGCATAGTAACACACGTCACTACCTCCGGTGCACGCAAGGATATGCGTGCATCATCAGCACCACCGTGCCATCTACACACACACACGCAATTGGAAAAGCAGCACCCCCGCGGCATGTGCCACCACAGCACTGTCCCCAACACCCCACAATTTGATCAGTCTGCATTGCGGAGGGGCAGCAGCGTGCAGGCTCCAATCCCACTGACATGTAAACAACGTGGCCACCATAAACCAGCAGCGTTCGAGCTGTCAACATTCCCTGGAAATCCAAAATGTGTCCACCACATGCCGCTCGCTACCCTTACCTTGCGCCGAGGGAGAGCCTTGTGCGTGGGTCGGTGTCGTCCCGCACAACGACGCTCACATCTGCTCCAGTACCGCGCCGCCGGCCGCTCGGGAAGGAGCTGAGGAAGAAACTGACACGAAGAGAGGGTGAGAGCGAGAGACCGGCGCGGTCCTGTCCCCAATGTGGGTTGGGAGGGAGGTGCAGTCATCGTAACAGCCACTAGAGGGAGCCAAACGCGTTGTCATTGAAACGAGCACAACAGCAAATATTAAGTACAGATATCAGTCATGTTCGTTTTTGGTACTCATCCAGGAAACGACTTATTTTGCCTCTTGATATCACTTAGAACTGAGCAATTAATTCAAGTTGAGCACGCTTTCATGAAACATGAAAAGCTGAAACCCACAGATTTATTTGCATTGTTGTTGGCACCTGACTTGTGATCTACTGACTTCTGCTCATGCAACATTTGATTGGTAGAATTTTGTAAAGCAGTTATGAGCAAGACATTTGTGTATAAAACTGGTATGGTTTATTGTAAAACCGTTCTCGCTTGTGTTTTTCAAAAATAAAATGACGTGAGAAGAGGATCTTGAAAGCCTAATTGGACATTAAATAAATCGCAATACAGTATAAAACGTGTGCTTTGACTAATGAGCCATTTTTTGTCTCAAGATACAAGCAAAAATCGGCGATACAAATACAATTCAGACCCCCACCAGTAGATGGCAGCAGCACATTTCACAGCCACCATACATTCACATTGGTTCCGTCGCAGTGGAAGGACAATATCTGTTGGTGGTAATAATGCGTCATTAAGCTCGTTGACCAACCGCCAAAAATACACCACAGAAGAAGAGCAATGAAGTACAGTACAATACATTAGGTACTGTCATGTTTGACGCTCACGTTTTTTCTGTTTGCAGGTTCGGTGGAGTGCAAATGTTTTTCCCTTTTGTTTTTATTCAGTACAGTTTAGTGTAATTTTAACGGCAAAATAGGAAATGAGATACAAGTGGTTTTAAAATCAAGGCACCACTGTATAGTACGTTTATACTGTGGGGCGACGGGGGGGGGGGGGGTTGATTTTGAATTTAATTTAAATTTCAATGCAGCACTTGTTTTTGCTCCCATTTTTTCACGAAATGAACACAAAAATCTAAGGGGACAGTCTAAAACAGTGTTCTAAGGTGGCCTAGTGTTAAAAAAAAAAACATGACAAATGGTGATCAAAATTCACATGCAAATCACTACCTATGCCAATTCAACCTTTATTGGGATTATATTAGCACATTCCTATATCGATGTGAATGAGTGTTCCATGCATAGTGTATTTTATTTGTGTGTGTGTGTGTGTGTGTGTGTTAAGGTATTGCAGGGTTCTTATGTACCTTAGGGACCCAATTGTAGGCAAGCAAGGCAGGAGTGCTCTCGACAAGTATTTATTTTCAGAAATGTAAAAAAATAAAATAAATAAATGGCACTTTGGATCACCAAAAAAAAAAAAAAAAAAATCACATTAAACTCACCAAGACACAGGGATGTGACAACTAACAAGGACGACAAGCAAAAGTAACGATCCAACAATGAAGGGAAAGAAGGCAGGGAATTAAATACACAAAAACTGATGAGGCGATGAGGAACACCTGGAAAAGACGCGAGTGGCGAATGGAGCTGATTGGCGGACACGAGGGACGGAACGGGACTGACGAGAACAGGTGGACACAAAGACATGAAAAAAAAAAAGTAAATATCATTTTAGACAAAAACACAAATGGTGAGTGTGTCTACACAAAAGCAGCTTCTATGACTTTCAATGATAGTTTTTTTTTCTTTCCTTTTCTTTTAATGGGGTTTCCTGCCTGTTTTCGTGCCTCTTTTGACATGAGAAGGGCGCGTCTCGGGCTTACAAGGCCGCAACCGTGTGTCAGTCCAAACACATGATCCCCTGGGATTACCTTTAAATCTTGGATGTAAACACTGCACCACAAATAATACTCTGATGTTGTGACAGCACCCCGCATTAATAATGCAGCGATCTGTGAGGGAGAGTGGCCTTGAATTAATTAAAGGATTTGAGCCTGCTTGAACAATGACAAAGTATGGAGAAAAAAAAATGGATCTGCAGCATTTTTTTTTTTTTTGCCTTCTTTTCGTTGGGGTACCAAAGGATGAGCTGCTACACTAGACGCAGTCAAAGAATTGTAATTTTTGGGGCTTGTTTTTCTAAATTCCTCAAGAACACATTTTCTCTTGAGGTGATGCAGTCAAGAAATTATCATTTTGGGGGGGGCGTTTTTCTAAATTTCTCAAGAACGCTTTTTCTTATGTTGGCATATTCAAAAGAGGACTTAAATTACTGGGGCACCAAGAGAAATGTTATGGGACCAAATGGGAGAAAGCTAGTTGATGTTCATGGATTGGTTGGCAGAGAACTGTCATATAATTATTATTTTTTGTGGGGGAGAATATCGTCAAGCATGACCCAGTTTGTAAAATAAATAACGTTTATCACATTTTTCTTCTGTGGTACCGATAGCAGCGGTAAGCTACTGAACAGGAAGGAGCTAATTGTTGCCCATTGGTTGGTTGAAAGAGAATTTTTGCATCGGGATTTTGGGGGCGGGGCAAGGGGAGATAATGACAAACCAAAATGATTTTCAAGAACTGATTTGTCTAACTTTTGGGTAAACTTAGAGCAAGGTACCAAGGGCATGGTACCATACTACCATTTGGTGCCCTGCCGTTGTGGTACGAAAGGCTGTGCTGTCTGTCCATTCACTGCTCGTTCTGGACACTTTGATTCCATTTTTTTTCATGAACATTGAAAAAAAAAAAAATAAAGCCAAAAGTAGGTTTGATGCTTGCTCCAATTTATTCCCTGCGATAAGAAACTGTTGAGGAAAGACCATTTTCCGCCCTGAGAGAGATGGGAGTCCGCGTCCGCCCATGCGAAGTGAATTGTGTGACTTGTGGGGACCGTGCATAAGAACAGCAACAAAATCAATTTTGCGCTCAAGTTACTTCGAGATGCATGTGTGTTCAACCCACAGACAAACACGACTTCTCTTACCAAGCAAACAGAGACGACGAGGCCTCGCCGGCGAACGACGGTCTTACGAGGCTGAATAAGAGGAAGAGCAAACAGCCAGCCTGCTGTCTGGAGGGGAAGAATGGGATGCCGTCATCTTGTGGAGGAGGAGGGAAGACGGTGGCGGTGATAAATGAGGATTTAGCCTCGATGATCTGCGTAGGGGCTCATGCAAAAGTAGCCCACCCCCACCCCCGCCCTGCCCCCTCTCACCCATCCTCACCCCCTTCTACCCTTCAACAATATACACATGGGACACAGCGGGGGAGCTTGGGGGATATGAATCAGGGTGTGGAACGGATTAGGACAGGGCAAATCATGTGACTGGGGGAGGTGAGATGATGGATGTCACTTTGGTGCCACAAAGGACATTTGGATTTGAAGATACAGTATGTAGGGACATTTTTTTAAAAACCTCTAGACTGAATTGATTGATTTGAAGACGGTCAGTATGAACAATGATCACCGTGCAGCTCCCGGAACTGCTAAAAATCTTCACGGTTACATAACATGCCAGAGTTTCGTCATTCACCATTTGTGTTCGAAAAGTTACTGGACAGAAGTCTTAAAAGTTATATTGTCAATCCAGGAGACATGATTTCGGCTTGAAAGTCCACTTTTCTTGGCGACTCATTTTTAATGTCACACTCCAAAGAAAGAGCACAAAATAGTTTGAGTGTGACGACTAAAGAAGCCACAATGAAAATGTTGCGGAATTTACTCCATTTGATTTTGTCAAGTGGTTGCACGAAATAACGTCATCTGAAAGCAGATGATGTGTGTGGGTTTTTTTTTCCCCAAGTAGCCTTCGCATCTAGCTAAAAAATCGGTCTTTATCCATACACAACAATTTTATTTGGTGCAACCATCCATCCATCCATCCATTTATCCTGACAAGGAGGAGCCTATCCCAGCCGAATTCGGGCAGTAGGCGGGGGACACCCTGAACCGGTTGCCAGCCAATCACAGGGCACACAGAGACGAACAACCATTCACGCTAACACTCACATCTCGGGACAATTTAGAGTTCAATCAGCCTGCCATGCATGTTTTTGGAATGTGGGAGAAAACTGGAGTACCCGGAGAAAACCCACGCAGACCCGGGAACCACATCAGGAAGCAGATGCTGCTTCACCAAGTCTAAAAACCAAATACATTATTATTATTTTCTGAAAGGACCTTGACGAGTTAACGTTGAGAGGTCTTTGGAGAAGAGGACAAAAGCGAAAGCGAGCAGTCTGATTGCAGGTGGGGCCGAAAGCTGCTGCACATGCTGGATCAATCATCGAGGCTGGAAGATAATGGACGCCGAGGCAGACGTGCAGCCGACGCAAAATGAATCGGCCGCCGGGAATTGGAGGAAGAGGGGGAGGAAGGGGGGAGAGTGGCGGGAAGCAAAGCAGAACTGAAGAGTGGGTGGCAATTAGGAAAGGGGTGGGGACAGGGCAGCTGACTTGGTCGCCACTAGGGGGCGGTCAAGTCAAGCAGAAACAAAAACGAACGTCCAATCGTCACTGACAAGCTTTGCTGTTGGCTAACAGAGAGACTCCACATATCCATCTATCCTATTTTTTTTTCTCATATTCATTCGGGTGAAGGATAACCTGGAGCCTATGCTAGTTTACTTTGGGCAAGGAAACTAGCGTACTCATGTACTGTTAGCCAGTTAATCACAGAGCACACACACACACACAGAGAAACAAACATTCACACATCAGGATATTCTTGTGTCATGGACACGGAACATGCAAGCTCAGATGTTGAAAAAAAACATTTGAACCGAGGGCTCCTGAACGTGAGGCAGACGTGCCAACCATCTACTCCACTGACTTATGAAATTATACCTCTCATACATTTATTGCGCCACCACCCAATGAAAAATGTCAAAAAGTCACTTGAAATTGAAAGAGAACGTGTGGAATCAATTCATGTGAGTGGGTATCCAAAGTAAAAGGCAAAAGGTTGCTACGATTGGAAAGAGCACGCAATCAAGCGCTTCTTAATGACGGTTGCCCAGCATAAAAAGCAGACAGAGCAACCGCTGACATTGAAAACATGCTTGAAAGCACTTCTTAACACTTGTTCGGCTTAAACATCATGCTGAGCTTGAAAGGGCGCACATTAAAGCACATTCCCATGCTGAACACTGACTGAAATAGAAAGAATACACGTTGAAATACACCGCAGTGCTTAGAAAACCAAGATAAAAACTTTGAGAGCTCACTGATATTAACAAGGTTCACATTAAAGCACCGGGCAATCCTGAGCACTCCATATAAAATGCCAAGCACTCGCTCATAAACGAGTAATCATTAAAGCACTTCCCATTGCTGGATACCCAACATGTAAAATACCAATTAAGGGCTTGCTGAAATTGCAAGGATATGCATTAAAGCTCTTCTCGTTGCTGATTACTTAATGTGAAATAGCGAGTGCACGCTTAAATGGAAAGAGTACCCATTAAAGCAGAAATCAGTGTTGCCAGTTTCGTGACTTTGCGGCTGTCTTGAGCTACTTTTCCAAGCCTCTGGCGACTACAAAATGATGCTCACTCCGCCAAACTGCAAAATGAATGGCGCATGCACAAAACCACCACCGGCTGATTTCACCCGAACTCACCCGCACTCCCACTCAAACTGGGTCATCAAAACTTTTGTTACCCACACCTCTTTCAGACCTTTCTAGTCAGTTCCTGCTTCTTCTACGGTCCAAACTCTGAATTGCTTCTTTGATTGTGTCAGCAGAAAAGGCATACCGGTAATCAGCTTTGCATTATTAACATCATTCATGGACAAGCCTTGAGTCAAAATTGGAGGAAAATGATGGTTTATTCATTCAATAGAGCTCCCATATCAAGAAACAAAAAAAGAAATGACATTGAAACAACAAAAGTATCGGGTTAGTACAAATCTGTTCCTTAAATACAAAAACAAGCTGAAATATTGTTGAAAACAAAACTTTGGCAGTGTAGCCCGGGCAAGCAATATCTGGGAAAAAAAAAAAAAAAAAATCGTATATAATTTCTATCGGTCCAGTTCATTACAGAAAAACATACAGTATGTACACAATGCACAGCAAGAAAAGGATTCCAGTATATTTATAGATATATTCTCTACATTTAATACAGTCCTATGAACATTAGAAATCATGCACAACGTCGCCTCACTCGCAAGCCCTGTACAATCCACGTGAGGGTATATTTACACATTTCAACAAAATATTCTACAAGTCCTCATCATCACAATAAAAAGAAAGTCAAACTTGATGCAAGTTAAGAAAAAAAAGAAACCTTGATCCCGTATAAAGGCTCTCAAGAAGCGTCATTAGTACAAGTCAACATATTAGTGTGATGATCGTGGAGAAATGGATGCTGCGTACATTCCGATGACCTGAACGTGATGTGATTTAATTTTTAATGTGGTCTAGTGAACATCAAAAAATGTGCTGTAGCTTAAAACAATCAAGTCAATCACCGCAGACTGCTGATCTCTTCCGAGGAAAAACTTAAATCTTCTTTTTTCCACATTTTTTTTAATGACTGTTTGTGTTCTAGCAGGAGTGAGCATAAAAAAAAAAAAGTGCCCATAAAACGTAAAAGCATTTTTGCTTGGTGGGGGAGAAGTTTGTTCTCTACACTGTGTGTATGTTGCACCAAGATCAGAAACACCCCTCACCGCCACTATGTTGACCACATTTTAACAAGCAATTAAGGAATTGTGCTCCGTATCATTAAAAAAAAAAAAAAAAGCCTTTATCTGCACCAGATTGTATATTTTTCTCCCGACAAAAAAATACAACAAAAAACCAAAACCATACTGCCTTGGCAGGAGTAAAAACAAGTTAAGGGCACTGACTTCTGTCAAGAACAAAAAAAACCTGTTTAAATGTTTTAAAATATTGTGTTTTGCTTATGTTTTTTTTTTTTTGCGTGCTACCAGGCTTATGCAAAAAAATCTATTTAAAAAAAGGTGACAAAAGAAAAACAACCACACTGAACCAAGTGTTCTGTTGTGGTTGTCTTCGAAAAGTTCATGCCACAGGACTTAGGACAGCCCTAACCTGCTTTCCAAACATGTTTCGTCATGTATGTAGCACGGCCCTCAGTATGAAATAAAGGCACTAGCACACCAAAAAGCAAAGGTCACATTCAGGCGCACACTGGAGCGAAGGTGGGTGAGGATTTAACATGCCATGCAACGGGTCATGAGGCGGATGGACAGTACAGTGCTGCAATCGTATAGCATGCTTGTAATGCTCTTGTTTTGTATGAACAGTACTGTGGAAAAGTCAAGTTACCACTAGCTTTGTAGTTTTTTTTTTTTCCAGGCATATTTGTGTCCATTTTTTGTTAGCAGCCTGCTCCCTAGTTGACGAAGGATGCCAGATGGACATTATGAATTTGGTGGCGGACCGTTCCATTAACATCACAAAGGAAAATCAAATTTCTTTATGGAAAGGTTCCCCCACCGCAGAGCACCTCAAAGTTTTCCCGCTAATTTTCTGACTAATGGACTGGCGTGCTAAAATAAATTTAAAAAAAACCTAACCACAAACCTCGTCTGGTGCCTTTTGCATTTCTGTACACAGTTTTGTGAAACATATTTTTGCCTGGTCCTTGCTACTAACTAACTAGCTCACTAAATGGTAGCTAGCTAGCTAGCTCAGTCGATAGGTCGCCAAACAGGTGTAGTAATAGCAATGCGAGCACTCCTTCAGGTTTTTTTTAGAAAATGGTATCATGTTTTGCTATGTATAGATAGGTAGCTAGAGTGCTAACTAATCAGCTAGCTAAACAATTTCACAAACAGAATAGAAAAAGACAAATTGGTTGTATAGTTTTCGCACAGTCCAACTAAAGCCTCGTTAGCTCACCAACCAACCAATTTTAAAAGGAAACGGGAGGATTAGCATTTGATTGACACCACCAATCTAAAGAGTATTGTGTCAAATGGTTGTCTTTTTTTTTGTTGTTGTAATTATGCTAACTAGCTAATGCCTGTATGACAAACTTGCTTGCCAACTCACCTGGAACAAATAAGGAACTAATGAGCCAAGAAGAAGGAATATAAAAAGGAACAACTAACTCACTAACTAACTGACTGACTTAACGGGTGACTAACTAGCCAGCTAGCTAGTGAGCTAACCAGCCCAAAAACCCATGCCCTATTTTTTTGGGATGAATAAGAACAGGCTTGTAAATGACATGAATTAGTGTACTCTTCGATTTAAGAGAGTATTCCTGAAGATGCCATGCTAATTAAGCCAATAGAAGCTCAATGAAACCACAATTCGAAGTGTGTACTTTGACGAATGCACAGGACTGTTCCTATGAAGATATTACGAAGGTGCGGGCCTTGAGTCATGTCAATTAATTTCATGTACAAGCGTCTGCGTGGGAAGAGAAACACATGGGAGTCATGCTTTGAACATACAAGCTGACAGACATGTTTATCATGTTAGTAAATGATAGGCACCAGGGTAATTTGAGGTGGCAGAAAAGCAACTGCCTGCTGACCTGAACTGAAATGATCACCTTGGTGATTTATAAATCGAGTGGATGTCCTGAATAGTCAGATAAAATCGCGGTGAAAAAAGATAAAAGTCATGGTGAAAACGTCTATGGAGTCCAAAGAGAGTCTTGTTCACGGTCAAGGCGTTGGGTTATCGCCTTCCTAAGAGCTTCTCTCTGAAGGTTTCCCCCGATGACAAGACGCATGTTATTTTTCCCGCTTAGGATGGCGAGACTACACGAAGGAGTTCAAGGAGTTCATGGCGTTAATCGGGGATGGCGCTTCGGAGCTCTCGTGGCCCTCGGCGGTGTCGCGGCAGGCGCTCTTTCCGCTATACTGGCCGATAAACGAGCCGTCCTCGTTGAACTGGCCGTCTCCTCCTTCCCCGTAGTCTACTAAACTGTCGTCACTGCCGTCCCGCTTAACCGTGCCGCTCGATGGCGTGCGGCTCCCTTTTAACGGTTTATGGTCCTCATTGTCGCTGAGGGAGAGAATGACATGCAAGGTGTTAGCGGTGATCATGATGTGCCGGATGCAGCTTTTTCTTTTTCCTTTCTTTTTTTTTCCCTTTCTTAGATGGAGCATTCCTACAGTAACTTTTACCATTGCTTAAGACAGTGCCCCTCAAAATTGGAGAACCCCTGATACTTAAAAAAATGTCTATGGTCACTTCATACTGTGGATTTTCACCAATCGTGGTTGGGTCTGGCACTTAATTCTGCCAGCACATACTAATTTGCCATGGCCTAGTCATTGGGAATCACTGGTCTAAGCTATCGTAAAAGCGTTAGCTCCATGTCTAAAGAAAAAAAAAAAAGCTCTGAGTGATTCGTTGGTTTCCATCAGGCAACAGGGGAATAGATGTCAAGCAATGTCACACTGGTTGGATTCCCCTTGAAACCAAATAAGAGATGAGGTGGTCACTGTGTTGTTGTTTTGTTGCAGCGTCACAGACACAAAAATGCTGCGATGGCAAAATAACAAAAATGACGACCAAACACCGTCCATCCAAAAGCAAGCGTGTGATCGTTTTCGACAAAGCGTGACATAATTATCAAAGCAACTCTTCTTCATGTACATGAGTCGAACGTCAATGAAACACAGGCAAGAAAGCCGTCATGATGCTGAAAGGTTTGTTCAATTTGGACACGAGTTAGCGTATGTAAGATCCACATTGCAGACAAGAGAGGCACTCACTGAGTGTCTTCAGACATCACCAAGGCTTTATGACTTCACAAATATTCAACTTGATGAGCGTTTTTTTGTTTGGTCTTCTCTCTCTCTCTCACACACACACACACACACACACACACACACACACACACACACACACAGACAGACACACAACATCACCCTTACCTCTCCGCACTGAGGGATTCCCCTACACGTACTCACAAGTAAACATTGTCTGATCCAAACAGGCTGATCATGTGACTTATTGAGGAACTAACACAACAAATATTTGTTAAAAAAAAACAAAACAAAAAACGATTTGAGGAAAAAAGTAGTATTATGTATATTATGAAATTATGACTTTATCTTCTGAAAATATTTGCCTTTTTTTCCCCAAAAGAAAAACACGTGAAAATGACACCAACCAAAATTAATGATAATCTGTAATATAAAGGAAAATTAGGGCAAGGCAGAAAAAAAAAGTATTACACAAAATTATGAGAAAAGGAAAATGAAGAGGCCAAATTTGTAATCAACAAGAAAATAATTTGTAACAATAAAAAGATTTTTGTGTTACATATTTGTATTTTATGATCACATATCTTTATTCTTTATAATGTTTCAAAATGTTACATTTCCCCTAGCTTTTTGCGTCACAATGATAATAATATGACTTGATATTACTTTGCTTTTTTAGATATATTTTTGGGTGAGTGTCATTTGGACTCGCTTCAGAAATCAGAATCAGAAAAAAAATAAAATAAAATTCTATTTAACGTATTGCCCAAATGACTGCATCCTTCCACATACATATACATCTACACACGTAGACGAACGATCCATTTCAACATGTCATCAACTAGTGCAGTCTTTTTAAAATCCTCATAAATGTATATCAGCTCTTCACAGCATGCATCCCACATATTATATCCATATATTTCCTGTACATATAGATATGCATGTTATATCCGTTTTAATTCTATAGAATACATTTGGGTATACATACAAAAAAAAAGTGAATATAAAGTACTTCTTAAAAAATGTTTGTTTGGACCCCATCATGTTTTTTATGCACATTACAGTAATAAAAAAAAAAAACATGACAACACATAGACAATATACGATAAAGTGCTTTGTTCTGTGTGCAACCTCCAGTCGGGATGCTAACCGGCATAGCTTGATTACGGTGAGCTTTGATCGCTGTCTTGAGTAGCTTATTATCAATATGGATATTTTCGCAGGAAGAAACAGACCCACCCTTTCATCCTGAGAACCTGAACAATCCCATCCAGCAAAGAGTCCAAAAAATGTCCCCCCACAAAAAAGTGCTTTAGGCTAAGAGGGCAGGGGGGCACTTCCTGTTGATCATTTCAGTGGTCAGTGGTGAAAAGAGCACCGGCCCGGCTAGAAAGACTCGATGGGTTTAAACGAGCCTCCCGGGCTAGCGGGCCTTGAATGCGTTCTCTCACCTGTATTCCCCAAAAGTGCAATCTTCGTCTTTCATGGGCTGGAACTCCGGGTCTGTGTGAGCGTCCTCCTTCTCTTTGACTGTGCCCAAAACGGAAAGAGAAGTGAGCCAGAGTAAAACAGATTCACGCTGTCGCTATCACAGCGGCTTTCAAGGCCCGAGCACCAACAAATATATCGCTTGTTCTGTGCCTCGAATTGACTGAACACTCGCCAATTTTTGTAAGCTCATTTTTCTTGGTGGAAACAAACATATTTTTTAAAGTCACGTAGTAGTGCCCCCTGAAACGTTACCCAGTCACCCACAACAAATATTTTGGTGGAAATGTTTGCTATGAAAAATTCAAGGACCAAAGTCCAGAATTTAAACAGGAAGTTAGCGATTTTTGAAAATGGCCAAATGGCTTTTGAAATAGCCAATTGGCGCGACTTCCAGACATCCTAGTTCGAAAGAAATATCCTACAAGTAATGCTAAATTGTACTCATTCATCCAGCTAAACTTATTTTCATCCAAGTCCCACCCAGTTACTTCAGGTGTGTCCCAAGGCTCTGTCCTAGACCCTGTGCTTTTCATTATCTACCACTTCCCGCTTAGTACAATTTTCCCCAAATTTTACACCCTCTTTCTCTGCTTCGAACTTATAATAATAATAAAAAATAATAATAATAATAAAATAAAGAAATAAATTACAATATTACATACAAGTGCATTTATCTATCTATCTATCTAGCTAGCTATCTGCACTCCTCACCTGGATATTTGCCTCCTTTGTTCCTCTGGATGAAGCAGATGATGAGGAGGATGAGGATGAGGAGGGCGATGGCACACATGAGGCCGATGAACCAACCTTGCGTGGCGATGTCCACCTGTCGACTCGCCACAGCTGACCAGCGAGGGAGGGAGGAGGAAAGGAAGAGGACACTTTCACCTTTTCCGTTTTGCACTGACTATACTCCTTGACATGTAGAAGCATCATTTTACGATCTACTTGCTCAGCAGCGGCTCGTGTTTGGTTAGCTTGCTAACCGCTTTCATGATGGGAGGTTAGAAACATCCAGTGTTGGGGGGAGAGAAGTAATGCAATGACTCTAAGTTGCATTTTTTACTGTATTTTAATAGTGAGCATAAGTCATTACATTTTCGAACTATTATATGCTTTACGGCATGTACGACTCCTCACACTGTGACTTGGGTCCTGCTGTCCTAAGTTATCATTGGCTGGCATTTTCATGCCCACCCACCAAATGTGAAATGAAGATACGATTCTATGAATTCCCACAGAGGAAATTCAGGCGGTACAACTACAAATCCACACATACTCTCCATAAATATATTTCTCTTGAGTAAAAATATTCACCGAAACCAGTCAAATCAATATAAAATCAAATTATAACGACAACAATAATTGACTATGAGCGTCTGCTCTAAGAGTTTGTTGTTCTTATCAGTGGTGGGACTCGCAGATCTTTTGCTGCATGGTTTGCCAAAAGCAGATGCTGTTTCGAGAAACTTGCCATAGGTACCACGAATTGTACTACTCGTTGGAGGAGCGCGACACCCATAAAGCTTCTCCAGGTGGCGCTGAACTGCAGTCAGGGACAGAAAAATTCTTTCCAAGCAGAAATTTTGCGACGTCATTCCAAAGTCATTGGAATGACCATGGCCTTACAAAAAACAAGCATTGTGACTTTTCGGACATCCTGTACATAATTAAGGATGTTTTGGAAGTACCGTATTTTCCACACTATAAGGCGCTTCAGAATAGAAGGTGCACCTTCAAAGAATGGCTTATTTTAAAACTGTTTTCATATATAGGGTGCACCACATTATAAGGCACATAGAATAGAAGATACAATAGTGGCTGTGGTTGCATTATACATCCACGAGATGGAGCTATGCTCAAGGGAATACAATACAATACAGCTTTATTTATATAGAGCATTCACAAGCGCTGCAGCTGTAATAAAGCGCTTTACAGAACATTTCAAATATGACGTCCAAGAAATCTGAATATTGATCCGTATAGAAGGCGCATCGGAATATAAGGCGCACTGTCGGTTTTTGAGAAAATTGAACGCTATTAGGCGCGCCTTATTGTGAAAATAACTTGCCCAACACTGAAAATGTCCAATACATGGATGATGCAATGTTTTCACGGATATCACACACACACAGACAATCACTTACAGACAAAAACAACACACACTCACAAGTTTACTATAGATGATATTGAAATATTAATTCAAGTCACGTAGTGTACGGCTATATTAGCGCTACAACAAAAGTCACAACTCCATATAGCACTACAGAGCATGCCTGCTTGAGACGGCAACCATCCAATGCACCGCTAAAAATATGTTGTTTTTTTTTAAAAAGTGCAAAAGCTCGGGTGGGCCCAGGAACGCGCCTCACCTGGCACCGTCACCGTGAGCTCCTTGGAGCGGTGGGGCTCTTGGTCGGCGTGACCTTGGGCCACCAAGCGCACCCTATAGGAGAGGCCCTCCTTCAGGCCCCTGAGCATAAAGTTCTGAGAGCTGTTCACCAGCTCTTTGCGCCACTCGTCTTCACCTTCACCTGCAGGGGGGGGGACGGCGAACAACACAGCAGATGTGTGCGGGGTTGGAGACGTCATATGAGTCGTGACATGATGGGAATGTGCCGGTGCGCTAGACAGCAACTATTTTCTGCTCATATAACCTTACAAGCCACTTTATTAGGTATACTTGCACAATGTAATGAGACCCTATCCAAGAAATGTATTTTAAAAAAATGATACTTTACGTTTTAACCCTCTGGACAAAGAGCCACACACATTTGTCGGGGGGTTTTCCCATCCACAATGAAGATAATTCGATAACACTCCCATTGTTGATGCGTGGCAAATACACGAAACTCCCGTCAATAATAGGATGGAACATTTTTTAACCTACTTTGCAAAAATAATCTCTCGCCACCTTATGCGGAGCTCTCAAAAATGATCATAATAATATGAATAACATTGCTTACTGTTCTCCACTATGTATTCTAAATAAATGTTTCTCTCCGGGCCCCAGTACTCCCAAGTGATCAGGGTGCCGTCCTCTCCCCTGGAGGAGTTAACGCTGCCAAAAGGACTGGCCGCTGGCGCTGAACACACAAGAGAGAGCATCTGTTGGCAGGCGTGATGCACGAAAGGTGCTACCGGGGGTGAAAGCGCTCAAGGCAACACAACCGGAGAATGAATGCACGAACACGATGCATGGGCAACATCAACACATTGATGGAGGATGGGATGCATTATTCTTTCGGGGCGGGGGCAAACAAACAAGCCTTTCCATGCGAGGAGAAGTCATTCTCATATACAGTGGAACCTCTATTGGAATAAAAAAAAAAAAAAAGACTCAAAAGTCAAATCAGTTCAAATCATCAACAAGCATGTGCCGAGTCAACAACATTTGCTTTGTCTTTGCTTTTTTTTTTTTTTTTTTTTTAAATTCTTATATGGACCATAGAACAAGAAACGACACATTGGAAATGTCCTGGCTGTTTGGTACATTGTAAGCAATCCACTTCGGGGTTTGCAGTTAGTTGTTTGTTTTTTTTTAGAAACCACCACGCCCGAGGAATGACAACCTATCAAAGACAACCGACACACTCGCGCAGACCACTCCGACACCAAACTCTTCGTGGCAGCCACTGGACGGGAGCCATGAAACTTGAAACCACAATCAAAATGAAAAAGATGCCGTTCATCCACTCTCGGTGGCCCGATTAAACTTGGACGTCAACCAGGCAATTGTGTTCTACTTTGACCGTTCCACTGTACTGTTTCCACCTCTTTGTTTTTTTTTTTGAGCACATTTCTTTGCAAGGCCAACACTTTGACCGTTCCACTGTACTGTTTCCACCTCTTTTTTTTTTTTTTTTTGAGCACATTTCTTTGCAAGGCCAAGGTAATATGACATAAGCAAGACAGGGGAAGGGAGGAGAATGCGCATGGCCGTAATGCATGCGTAACTATAAATACCACTGCTTCCCGTGTCAACGTCTTTGTCGAGATGAGTCAGGAGAGCTCAGACACAATGGAGAAATGACAACAGGTGGGTCACCATCGATGCGGACATACACAAACTTCCAAGCACACACACGCACACACACACACTAGCACGTACACACGCGCAAAGCATTGGCGAGGGGTCTGTGCGAGTCACCCGTGCAATGTCATGCGACTGGATCAGACTTAAAGTGGTCAAGTCACAACGCCAGAGAAAAAATGTCACCCGTGCAATGTCATGCGACTGGATCAGACTTGAGTGGTCAAGTCACAACGCCATAGAAAAAAAATGAAGGACACTCGACACAACGTGATGATGACGCAACAATATTAAAACACTGAACATGGCAGATGTTCAATGGGAGCTTTGAAAAATCTTAAATCAATGGAAATGAATGTGAGATGTCTGAGTGCACTGTAGATGTATTTTCTTGTTGTGCATTCTACTGCCTAATACCAAACAAGATACTGGAAAAAAAAAAGAGTTAATCAGGTGTTGGATTAAATTTAGCAATTGGGAAATGGGTACTGTATATACAATCGTGAACGACAAACCTTCTTCTATGGTTGATTAAACTGTTTATGGATTTGTTTGGTCAATATATTTAACCCTTTGAGGGAAGGCGGTTACTCCAGTGGACAGCTTTTAATGTTATCAGGTTACAGGGTGCATGAAAGGGTTCATGACATTATTTCTATTTAATTTTTGGAAAATGCCAGTATCATGTACTAGTACGTCTCAATAAATTAGAAGGTGTCAAACTCAAGGCCCGGGGGCCAGATCTGGCCCGCCACATCATTTTATGTGGCCCGCGAAAGCAAATCAAACATGTCAACTTCCATGATGCTTGTTAAAATCTCTTTCAAAATTTTAAATCCTCGTATTTAATAAATTAGAGACATATTGTAAGCATTTTCTTGTGACCAAATTTTCTTGCGACCAAACCCCGTCATTACAGTCACTTAAACAATAGTTGAATAAACCATAATTGTTGACTTTTTGATCTGGTTTTAGTCATAACGGCCCTCCAAGGGAAACGGTAACTAAAATGTGGCCCACAACAAAAATGAGTTTGACACTCTTGGGTTAGAGGGAAAAAAAAAAAAATGTATTTCCGTAGTTCGTTTCAAAAAAATCCAAAATCGTACATTGCGCACATATCATGAAACACACCAATGAAAGCCAATCCTGAGCTAATTTCTATCATGAAAAATCATTTTGATTGTTTCTCATGTCATATTCTTATTTCTTCAGACGGTTAATTTTGGAGTTTCCGTGAGCTGACATGAAATAATAAAATATTAATAAGCTTTAACCCTTTCATGCACCCTGTAACCTGATAACACGACAAGCCGTCCATTGGAGTAACCGCTGTCCCTGAAATGGTTAAATACAGTCTCTTGGTCTACAGAATGCATAAAAGTTTATTTTTAATTTGACACACCAAAAAAAAAAAAATGTATGTAGGTGAGCATAATTTCTGAATTAAAAACATCAATCCGCATAATATTCTTATTTCTTCAGACGGTTAATTTTGGAGTTTCCGTGAGCTGACATGAAATAATAAAATATAAATAAGCTTTAACCCTTTCATGCACCCTGTAACCTGATAACACGATACGCTGTCCACTGCATTAACCGCTGTCCCTGAAATGGTTAACTACGGTCTCTTGTTCTATAGAATGCTTATAAGTTTATTTTTCATTTGACACACCAGGGGGGCCAGATCGGGCCCGCCACATCATTTTATGTGGCCCGCGAAAGCAAATCAAACATGTCAACTTCCATGATGCTTGTTAAAATCTCTTTCAAAATTTTAAATCCTCGTATTTAATAAATTAGAGACATATTGTAAGCATTTTCTTGTGACCAAACCCCTCATTACAGTCACTTAAACAATAGTTGAATAAACCATAATTGTTGACTTTTTGATCTGGTTTTAGTCATAACGGCCCTCCAAGGGAAACGGTAACTAAAATGTGGCCCACAACAAAAATGAGTTTGACACTCTTGGGTTAGAGGGAAAAAAAAAAAAATGTATTTCCGTAGTTCGTTTCAAAAAAATCCAAAATCGTACATTGCGCACATATCATGAAACACACCAATGAAAGCCAATCCTGAGCTAATTTCTATCATGAAAAATCATTTTGATTGTTTCTCATGTCATATTCTTATTTCTTCAGACGGTTAATTTTGGAGTTTCCGTGAGCTGACATGAAATAATAAAATATTAATAAGCTTTAACCCTTTCATGCACCCTGTAACCTGATAACACGACAAGCCGTCCATTGGAGTAACCGCTGTCCCTGAAATGGTTAAATACAGTCTCTTGGTCTACAGAATGCATAAAAGTTTATTTTTAATTTGACACACCAAAAAAAAAAAATGTATGTAGGTGAGCATAATTTATGAATTAAAAACATCAATCCGCATCTTTTTCTTGCTTACCTTCATCCACGACGGTGATCGCCTCCTGCGTAACGGCCGGGCCGGCCCCCTTGCGCGTTATGGCATTCAAATAAAACTTGTAGCGCGTGCTGTACTTGAGGTTGAGCAAAGTGACTGAGGTCTCATTGGCGGCCAGGGCCAGCTCCTCCTCTGGGCCCAGCTCATTGGAGTTATTGACTACGAGATGATGAGGGGGGGGTAAGTTGAATAGAGGTGCGAGTAGGAGAAGGAGCAGGAGCAGGAGGAGGAAGAAAATGTAGGTGGGTTGAAGTGACAACGATGACAAGTGCGGAAAGTGTTTCGGAGCAAAGAGGGTTCAGGTACAAGAGGCGGAAATGACAAAAGGTGACTTGTTAATTGCTGTCACTAAGACTAATTAAACGGTGACTCGATATGGTGATTCATCCTCTCGATGGTCTAACCCCAACAGGATGACAATACAAGCAATGAGACTGACAGCTACACAAAGCCAGACGTTCATTGCTCAGAAAATGAGCAAGAAACAAGCTCACCTGGGTGGTATTTCAGGGTGTATCCCGTAAGGAGTCCGTTCCGGTCACGAGGAGGGTTCCACTCAAGGCTTAAAGAGTCCAAATTGGGGTTGGTGACCGTCAAGGAGGAAGGAGCTCCCGGCACTGTGAAAATGAATTAGAGAGGCACCCAACTGTCAGCTCAAGAGCTCTGGAAGACCTCAAAGCAAGAATTAATGTCCCGTGTCAGATTGTGGGCAAAAGTAGAATCCTGCTCACTTATTTTGACTTTTAGGTACTATAAATATTCCCTTCTCGTTGCGACGGAAGCCGTATGCTAAACTGGCTAAACGGCGCACGTTGGTTGCCATGACTACTTCTTTGTGCATTTCTTCTACTTTCTTTTGGAGGTTATCAAATACTGGTACAGTATAAAACGGTGCCAGTAATAGACCAAAAGGATTTGCCAACCACCGGAAGAAAGGATGGAAGAAGAAGTGGTAGTCATGGCAACTAATTTGTGGCGTATTGCTAGTTTAGCAAGTTGCTTCCGCCACAACAAGGATTTACTAGTTAGGCGAAATAACCGACCGAGGATTCTACCTTTGGCTGCAATGCAATGCGAGATGGTTCTTAATGTAAGCCATTTTAAACTATAAAGAAAAAATATTCCGTAGTTACAAGTGGAAGATTCGAATCCAACCAGAACTCGTTCGCTACCGTCAACATGAAGGAGGGACGTTGCTTTGAAACAATGCAAGCTTTACTGTTCTATACCGGTCTCAGTTTTTGTAAATTAAATCACCCCCACCCCCCCAATCAAAATGGGACATACTCCAGAGCGACCCGTTATCCGAAAAATACGGTAATACTTAACCAATGATTGAAAATCTATTCTTAACATCACCTACACAAGATATTTGAGTCATGCTTGAAACAGTCAGAGAAATTTTCTTCTCCTACCTCCTTCGGGGGTCTCAAACTGTTGGTTGCGACTCGGGGGACCGTCTCCCTTGCCGTTGTACACCCTGACATTGAATGAGTAGAGACTGAAGGGGTGTAGGCCAGGCAGCTTTCCTTTGCTGTGGTTGCCGCTGAAGGTGAGGATCTGCTTCTCCGCGTGATGGGGGTTATGTTTGTGCAGACTGCGCTCTCGCCAGTAATACACCTGCGAAAACGAGATCCTCAGTCGCCCGATTTGCGCCGCCGGTGTTCAGTTTATTCCCATGCCGTACCTTGTACCCTTTGAGGTATCCACGTATTTGTTCTTGAGGCACGGGTTCCCAGTGGATTTCGGCCAGGGTGCTGTTTAACACGTACGCCTGCACAGATTGTGGAGCGGCGGCCGGCACTGTCGCGACGAAACAGAAACACATCATCAGCCCTTTCAGGGGACAGGGATAAGGGGATAAGGGGATAAGGACAGGGGCCAAGCACAAAACAGTGAAATAATTGACACTCCCCTAAAAGTGATTTGTAATTGCGTTTTGGTGCCACAAGATGGTACTTTGGCAAGAGCCAGATTGATGCGTGACTCCCTCAAAGGAATTCTCCACAGTATCGATCTGGGAGTGCTTCAATGTGATCTGCTCGGGAACAGCGGGACATTCAGTACAATACTTTGTGCTGATGGGGCGATGCCGTAACTTGTGCACGCCAAGCAAACTTTTGTTTTGACCAACCACAGCAATGGATGAAAACTGTCATCACATGCTTGGTTTGCTTTTGCGGGCCATATAAAATGATGTGGCGGGCCCAGATCTGGGCCCTGGGCCTCGACTTTGACACCCTGAAATGGAGAGCGTCGTAAATCATCAACCCACTTATGCTTCTAGTTTGTCCACAATCATGAACCCGAGTTACATAACACTATTCAGTAATTATAGTAAAAAAAAAAACTATCGTTGCATGAGAGTCATTAATAGTATTGGCTAGAACGTTAGCCTAAAAATTCTGCTCGTTCAACCAGACACTTGTGGGCAACAAATATGTGCACTAGCAAGTGTTTTATACATTTGACGCTTGTACTTTTTGCATTGAAATAGATGTTTAAATGTGTTTACTGCACGTGGGAGGGATAGTATTATAAAAAAAAAAATGAGTGGGTCTGCAACATAACAACTTGTGCATAACAGCTTTGCATCGGTGAAAAGGGCAGGCTGGAGACTGAGCAGTCGGACTTACGATCCTCTCCAGAGTGGCCGAAGGCAACGGCGGGTTCGGGCGCTGCACCGTAGTCATTCACGGCCTGAACTTTGAGCTCGTACGGAACAAACGTGGGCGTTCCGGACACCACAAACTTGGAGTTGTTGGCTACGGTCGCCATCATCCACTCGGTGTCCATCATCTTCTGTCTCCACATCACTCTGTAATGGAGTCCCGGCCCGTTGGCCTGGAGGCCTGACAGCGGCTACGGAAGAAGAGGTCAACAAAAGTTTACGCCGAAAAAGTATAATAATCATAAAATAAGTATGGTACCTTGACTCATGAGTGTCATTTGTTCCTGTACTTTATAAAAAATTACCTTCCATGAAATGACAAGATTGTCATGTTCTGTTCCAAAACCATGTACACCTGTTGGATTCTCATCTGGAGCTTTTAAGAGGGAAAAATACACATGTATATTACACAAGTTCCCGAGAGGAAAAAGATTTCACTCTGGATTTTTAGTACCTGAAGGCTCGGTCTTATACATCTTAGAGGGGAAACTGGGCCGGCTGCTGCCCATGGCATTGACAGCAAGGACTCTAAAGGTGTAGTGAACATAGGGCGACAGCTTCAGGTGAACTGTGGTCTCGGTACCGGCGACCTCGGTGAGGTTGTGCCAGTGACCTCTGTGGTGGTGAAGCGAGTCCTCATACTGGATCAAAAATTCTGTGTGAAATAATAAATACAACATTTGATCAAATATATAAGGTTGGCAAATTTAGAGCTGTGCGCTTTGAGTGGAGTGCTAAAAGTGTGGCACGCCATGCTGGGCAGCACTGAGGTCTACTGGAAGAGATGCAATGTAATTAAAAAGACCTTGTGACAAGGTCAAAGTATCCTTGAGCAAGACCTCCTGATGCTGCGTCATCACGAATGAGGTTGTGCCAGTGACCTCTGTGGTGGTGAAGCGAGTCCTCATACTGGATCAAAAATTCTGTGTGAAATAATAAATACAACATTTGATCAAATATATAAGGTTGGCAAATTTAGAGCAGTGCGCTTTGAGTGGAGTGCTAAAAGTGTGGCACGCCATGCTGGGCAGCACTGAGGTCTACTGGAAGAGATGCAATGTAATTAAGAAGACCTTGTGACAGGGTCAAGTGTCCTTGAGCAAGACCTCCTGATGCTGTGTCATCACTAGGACTGGTCACCAGTCAATTGCAGTAAGTATAATAAAAAATAGGTCACTAACGAGAAGGGACGTGCCGAAAGGAGAAGAAGAAGAAGATAATAAAAAATAGGTCACTAACGAGACAATACAAACAATACATACCATATTTTCCGCACTATAAGGCGCACCGAAAAGCATTCCATTTTCTCAAAAGCCGACAGTGCGCCTTATAATCCGATGCGCCTTATATCCGGATCCGTATTCTGATTTCTTGGACGTCGTATTTTAAATGTTCTGTAAGTCACTTTGTTACAGCTGCAGCGGTTGTGAAACCGCTGTAGAAATAAAGCTACATTGTATTGTATTGTATTCGTTTACTGTAGCTCCATCTAGTGGATGCATAACACAACCGCAGCCACTATTGTAGCCTCTATATTATGTGCCTTATAATGCGGTGCACCCTATATATGAAAACAGTTTTAAAAGAGGCCATTAATTGAAGTTGCGCCTTATACTCCGAAGCGCCCTGTAGTACGGTATAATACGGTAAATGCTTTCTTGACTGACTTCAGCACGTTTCAAAAAGTTGGCAAATTCTTAAGTAACCCTTTCATCTTTCCATTTTACTATATCCGGCCCTGAAACTAAAAAGTTTGAACACTTCTAGTTTAAAGCATGCGAGAGCAGCAAAACTATATAATGAAAATCTTTTTTTAATATATGGTCTCTCAACGGGTGGGTCAGGAACGTGTACCCCGTAACGAATGAATTGCTACTGAATTACAATCATGATTTTTAGGAGTGGACGACCGATGGACTCAAGGCTAATGCGGACATAACTTCATTGTGAGATGAAGTAATGTTCATGGTTTTGTAAACTGCATTGTTCGATAAACTATTAAGTTAGCTGACAGACAAATGTGAACAGTGACATTTTGTAGCTCAAAAGCAGAGTTCGGTATTTGGCAAAATGTATCCATTCTGCCCAATGCAACACTGGCATGGAAAATAGGAGTTCAGAACATTCGACGCTGAATTCACACATACTCTCAATAGGACTGTTGTGCTCATCGCCTGGAATCCAGGTGAGTTGAACGCTCCTCTTTTTGTGGTCCGTCAGCTCCAGGTCGGTCGGGGGTTCGGGTCGCTCTGAAGGAAGACACGGCGCACAACAACATGTGAGCCAACGCCAAAGATGCTCGGCGTCGGGTTCATGCCACGAGATGACACAAATGAAGACGTACCCGCGCGAGCGGCGTGTCATGCATATGAATTGATGCACGTCGAGCTTGAGCGATCGCTCGGGATGAGATGAATGTGTTTTCGACCGATAATGCAGAACGCATGCTCGGATTAAATGAATGATGAGCGCGTTTGACATTTGAAAGCGTTTCAGGTACTGCGACTGCATCACAAATGATCCTCTCTATCCTCGACTCCAACGGGAATACCAATGGCCGTTCATCCATCCTCTTTCGATAGCGCGTCCGCATTAGGGTGGTGGCTAAACTGGAGTCTATCTCGGGGGCGTTTTGGGGTGGGGTACATCTCAGGGCAGTCTTCAACTAACCTAACAAACATGCATATAGAGAGCATGCAATCTCCACAAGGAGATTCAAAACCAAACGTCCTGAATGTGAGGCAGACATGCTAACCAAAAGCTGCCCTCATGCAGAACGACGACAATAAATCAATCATCCATTGGCATTCTCAGGAGACACGTGCAGAAAGAAAAATCATCCCAAAACAAAAGTGAGGCATATCTGTCAAGCCACGTGCGCCACAGGCTTTACCATTGCCAACGGTCGGCGTCGGCGTGGCCTCTGACGGGTCCGCGAGCGGGGACGGAATACCAAGTGTTACGTCAGCCATATTAAAACAAAGATTAGCCGGCGGCCATTCAATATTCATGTTAAGAGTGTAGAGCGTAAAGCATATCGAGAGTAAATCCAATAAGAGCTCTGCAAGTCAACCACCCGGAAAAAAGTTGAGTGAGCAGCGAATACATCACGATGTACGGGGGGGGGCTCGTACCAACGACGGTGAGCTCAGCGCTGGCTGAATCGTGGTCCAGCGTTGTGTTCATGACGCACGTGTATACGCCGGCGTCGCTCTCCATCACGTCGGCGATCGTGAGGCTGTCGGCGTCCACCACAAATCTGCTTCAAGCAATCAATGAAATGTTTTCAGATCAACGGTGAACAGTATGAATAACTTTACCGTCGTCGTTTACATATCGGTCACATTTTCACCTCTCGTCGTCGGGCAGCTCCCCGTCATCTTTGAGCCACGTCATGGTGGGAACGAGCGAAGGGTCGTGCTTGACTTTGCACTCAAACACAACGGACTTGCCGCGTTGCACCATTCGGTACTCGGGCTGCTTCAGGATGCGGGTCGGTTCTGATGACAGACGAGTTTATGATGCAACCATTACACTCAGCTCGCTTTGTTTTCGTGGGTCTCAAAGTGGAACGAGGGCTCCCACTTGTGGTACTCAGAGTGTGGTAAGAGGCCAAGTCCTGAACAATGAGTACCTTTGACTTCCAGGTGCACGTGATTCTCATAGATACCGAGAGAATTCCGCGCCGCGCAGGTGTACTTTCCGCTATTCCGAGGCTGAGCCACACGGATTTCCAAAGTGCCGTTGTCGTGCTCCTTGTACGTCTCGTCGTCTAGCGTCCCGAAACGACTCTCCTTGAACCTGAGACAGAAGCGGGTATCTCATGATTTTTCATGGAACATTAGCCGTGCCGGTTCAGGGTTCATTAACTCACCAGGTAATTTTGGGGATGGGTGAGCCGAAGGAAGTGCACTCCAGCAGGGCTCGGTGATTCTTGATGACCTGGTAGACTGTGTTGGCCGGCGTCAGCACTCTGGGCGGCTCGGCTGGAAAACGAGACGCGGTGGTAAATGCGATGCGGCCATTCAATGCGAATGTGTCCGTGTCTGGCTCATTTTGTTATCGGAATGCAAACGGATGGCTTCTGTTTGCAGATTTCTCCTCTGAATTTATCAAGTCACAGCCACATATCCTCGCAGATCATTTCCACCAGAACGTCAATTTCAATGAGTCTGTCGGACCCCCTCACCGCCGCTACAGGCTCCCCACAGGGCTGCGTCCTCTCACCACTGCTTTTCATTCTCGACAATGATGAATTCAGGACTTCGCACCCCAAACTAGTGATGTTTCCTAGCGACGTGGTTCTTCTGTCTGGCTCTACTCAACACCATGGACCTGCTCTGCAGCAGTTTTTGGAGTTGTGACGGCTGGAAATGAATATCAGAAAGGCCAAGGTGGTGGTGGCAAACTCCTCCAGAAGACAGATATGGTAGCTGGAGCTGTCAACAGTACCATCCCTGGGTCACCGGTTGAGATTCTGACCAAAAACTCAAACCCGGGGACTGTCTTCGATAACGATCTGACGTTGTCCTCCAACACAGATGTGAGCCTGATGCAGCGCTATTAAAAGATGTACCTGCCGGATAAGCAGGGTAAAGATTTTTTGGACATCGACTCTAATGTGATGAAAGAAGAGTCAAGGTCGATTAATCGATGGCATTATTTGGCAAAGAAGATGAAGCGTCACTTTACACCGCCACCCCATGTTTTCACTAGCAATCAGAATAGCTAGCTAGGCTAAAACAGCTTATTAGCGCAACGTCGTTTTGAGGCTTTAAATGTCGATAGTTAAGTCAACTCGTGGACGAATCAGTTCAACCCCCATGAGGATCCCACCCCATTTAAATTGGTCCACGGGGATGAATTCAGTTTTCTGAATCTGGACTTACACAAGACGTTAACAAAGGCGTTGGCCAGGAGGTAGCCGTGTTGGTTGGAGATGTTACACTGGTACACGGCGCTGGATCCCATCTGCACGTCAGTGAAGATGATG
This sequence comes from Hippocampus comes, assembly GCF_001891065.2. Taxonomy (NCBI): domain Eukaryota; kingdom Metazoa; phylum Chordata; class Actinopteri; order Syngnathiformes; family Syngnathidae; genus Hippocampus; species Hippocampus comes. The sequence goes on along the minus strand of NW_017806062.1, from coordinate 3,163 downwards.
GTGTCGTCTTCCACTTTCCGGCTGGGGTCCTTTGGAGCATCTGTTTTCACGGGTGACAGAATATTATGGAACTTGACAAGGCGATTTTCATCACATGTATTACTTTTTCGGACCACAAGTGCCAACATGTGCTCGTAGCATTTAACTGACAGCTACCGATTTTTGAAAACACTCAATCGATATATATCGGGAGTGTATTAAAATTGGCTTTGTTATTCCGTTTTATCATGAATGCACATTAATATTTCATGAAATATTTTATTATTATTATCATTCAATCCGAATTTAATTTCATCTGTACTTCATTCTGTATTCATGAGTCTACTTTTTTCTGCGCCAACATACTGAATCTATTTTCTCATTGAAACCGACAAATGACAATGATATATCATTCTAATATGTTTTTCGTACCTAAATACAAATTCCTCAGTGTCGTCCGTGACAAGTGAGGGGCCATTTTCAACATATATACGCTAATAAATGCGGTTCCTGCCCAGTAATAAGAGATGTGTGGGTGGAAATTTCACTTAATTAGTCCAAAAATGATTTATTTACTATAAATAATGTATCTTTGTTGATCCAACCACACCAGCGGCTTTTACTGACAGGCAGAAGAATTAAATGCTCTTCCACGGAATGGTAGAAGGTCAAATTTAACCGTGCAGTCACTTGCAGCCATTCGTACTACATTCCACAGTGAGTAAATATATTTGTTAGTAAATTGTGACAAGATCGTCATTATTTCAGCATATATACTTTTTTTGGGGGGGTTGCGGGGGGGTCAGAATTGTTTGGTGTAGAGTGTTTCTTCACTCACTCTCTATGGGGACGCCATTCATGGCCCATTGGATGCTTGGCTTGGGCGTGCCGCTGGCCCTGCACATGAGCACCCCATTCTCTCCTGGGGCCAGGACGAGATTTCTGGGAGCGCCGCCGATCCAGTATGGAGCGGCTGAAAAACAGAAGGAAGATTGAATCATAGTGCACGCTACACGGATCATCATGTGGGATAGGACGTACCTTTGACCGTGATCTGAATGGTGTGGTGGACTGAGCCCAGCTGGTTCTTGGCGGTGCACCGGTAGTCGCCCGCATCTTCCTCCGACACGTTGACGATGCGCAAGATTTTCTGGTGATGCAGGAAAGAGGCGCGCGTGCTCGGGAGCTCGCCGCTCACTTTGGCCCAGGAGATTACAGGAGTGGGGCTTGCATTTAAAAAGTGGAAAAAAAGACACATTCTTTTGAACTGCTTGTATGGAAAAAGTTGAGTTACCGCAGTTAGCGAGATTCCAATTTGTCTGTTTTTTTTTTTAAAGCAAATTATCTTCTTGGAGTTGTCTGGTTTTGTGATGAAATGACATCAAAGACGTTTTCAGTAAGTGAGCATTTTTTTTTTCCAAATTAGCCTCTTGATTGCTTAACATGTATTACTTGGAATACAGAAAACATAAAAATTATGATAAAAACGATTTTCTTGAATCTGGAAAGAAAAAAATATATTCAAAAAAATATGATCTTACTCAATCCAGAAAAAAAAAATTGAGGTGTGCCTTTGAGTTTGAGTTCTAAATGTACAATGACGGGGGGTCTCAAAATGTTCCGCACATATTGGGCTCTGCTTCTGAAGTTAAGAAAACGGGCTAGCCAAGAAATAAGTGAGGCACAAGAAATAGAACAAACGTGCTGATTTCAGCAAGACAAAAAAAATCGGGAGCGTAAAGTATGCTGTAATTCTCGATCCTTTTGGTATTTTTGACCAATTTGGGCCACAAACACCTTCGTAAGACACTTGGGAACGGTTTCAAATTGTAACCAAAATGCTTCATACGTAAGGGTGATACATACAGGCCTTCCGCAAAGCACTCCATCTCCAGCACCTGACCCCGGAGCACCATTTTGGAGCTGGACGGTTCAGACGGGAGGAGGAACGTGGGCTTCCTCTCATCCACCGGCTCTTCTGCAGTCACACCCACACACGAGTTATGATCACTCTGCGGCTAGGCCAGATGTCACTGGCATCCACAAAGAAGCCAGCGCATCGCAAACCACACCTCTAGTCGGACTTTAGTGCCCGGTATTTGCATTTTCAGGCAAATTAACAGCAAATGATTTGCCCTCTTGAGGGCCATAATGGCGAGTGAAATGAATAAACGCAAATGAGATCAACACTTTCTGACAATAAACCGATAAAGGCGTCATGTGCAGGTGCCGCTTGGCAATAACGCGAGCAATTTAATCCGACATCTTGCGCGCCAAAGGGCGAATAAGAAAGAAAGCGAAGGTCCTGTATAACAAGAAAGAAGGAGGAGGAGGAGGAGGGGGCAGTGGAGTGACAAATTAGACATTTCTTCTCGGTGTGTCCAACATTGTAAAGATGTTATCACAAGGCTCATTCAAGAAATACAAAAGACAAGCAAAGATTTTTGATTGGATGGTGCGGGGGAGGGGGTGGGGGGGGGCTCGTTTGGAGTGAAGGGGTGCGTGTTACAAGGATGTTACAGGTACCTAAAATTAGAGTAGTGAGGAAAAGGCTTGAATTTAAAGGTTGACGAGTTAGTGGGTGGGAGAGTCTGGATCCCATACAGCACAGTGGAAGCTCCAAAGTCGAACGCCCCGATTTTGAATACGAGCAAATTTTAACCACAGTAAGAGTGAAGATTAATTCCATGCGAGGGTTTTGCTTTTCCTTTGGCTTGTGTTTTTTTTGTTTGTTTTTTTTTTGTAATACCACCATAAAAAGGAGACCAGCCATAGCAAAGAATGATGATAACCCTTGAACCAGATTGAAAAAAAAAATAAAAATAAAAAATCATCGTCTAATTCTCACTCAAATTCTCTCAAAGTTAAACAAGATGTTTAAAGTTTAATGTGGAACTAAAGTTGAAGTTAAATGTTAGTTTATTTTTATTGTTTCCTTTTTATGAGATGAAAAATTACTCATTGATCATGGGAAAGAAAAATACAAATCAATTTGTTTTAATAAGTTACTGGAATTTTCATAAAAAGGAATCTTTAGCCGATTTTATTTAATTTGCTTTGCACATGCTATTGCTCAAATATTCCGATTTTAAAAGTGGTGACATTTAAGAGCTCTGTATTTGGATACATAAAACAACAACAAAAAACATGTTAAAAGAGAATTTAAATATACTGTAGTAGTCAT
>NW_017806061.1:682963-692334 GCF_001891065.2 Hippocampus comes | reverse complement strand
AACCCTAACCCTAACCTAAACCCTAAACCTAACCCCTAACAATAACCCCCTAACCCTAACCCTAACCCAAACCCTAACCCTAACCTAAACCCTAAACCTAACCCTAACCCCTAACCCCCTAATCCTAACCCTTAACCCTAACCTAAACCCTAACCCTAACTTTGTCGAACTTGGAACCAATTTTAACCTTTACAGTGACTTTTCTGTCAAGCCAGTCCCATCGGAATTTATTCTTGACATTTGAGTCAATTACTAGGATTGAAGACTCCTGATCTTCCGTCAAAAAATTCTGAATTCCGCTCAAAACGATCCCAGAACAATGAATTGGCTAGACGAACAGGCCGCCATGAATCAGGTGAAACAATGTGTTACGTGCAATGTGATTGGTCCAATCGCTTGTAGTTAACCAATCGCTGGGCCGTATGTAATCGAGCCAAGACTTCCGCAACAAATCATGCCTTCAGTGATCTGATTAGTTGAAGCTTTCATACACGTCCAATCGCAGGGCTGTTTACAAACGGAAAACGGAGAGACTGTTCGGGAGAGCTCGTGAAAACTCGACGATAAGGTACCTGACCGCCCCTAAAAATTTTCTCAACGGATTTAGACGATTCACAAAAATGATCAATTTAAGAAATAAAACGGCGGATTTCCGCGGAAAATTGCCATCTATGAAGATATCTATACATAGATCGATCGATATACAGTATGTAGATATAGAGATGGACAGAGTGTGACCGTGGGTGCGCGTGGGGAAGTTGACATGTCGAGTGAAGTTGAGGCGGTCCAGAAATTCAGAGGCGTTTTTGCAGTTGCTGTTGTCGATATGGAAGTTAAAAGTCGACAAGAAGCAAGTGAAAGGTGAAATGGGTGAGAGCCGCGTGACCAAAAAAAAATCAACACGATCAATTTGATATGCAGAGATGGAATTTTGCATTTGAAATCGGAAGTGAAAATGTCCACGGGGAGTCTTCTTCTGTTCAGTGACACCAAATCAAATGGAAGCGATCTCCGCGTCGGTCGGCGGACGGCGTCTTGTTGACTTTCAAACTTGGCCCGGAGCGGACGCGTGGATCGCGGCGTCAAAAGCGGGATGGCACGGCGTGTTCATGGGCCCGAATGACACGAGCGATGCGTCCAAATAGGGACGCGTTCGTGACGTTGGATATTCAGATCTTTATTTACCAATTGGACACTTGAACGGTTTTGTTGTTTTTCCAGACAATGATCTTTTCCGTGTGTGCGCGTGCGATGAGAGGCGCGCGGACGCGAGGGATCCCGTGGGATCTCGGCCTGCCCCGAAAGAAGGCCGTGCGAGAACTCGCTCTCCCTACTCCCGTTCTCGTTGGCGTCCGCGTCACGTTTTGTTTTTGGCTGATTTTCTTTTCTTTGGGGGGGGGGGATAATGATCGGATGTAAACGTCTCCCCGCCCTCTTTGACGTCCCGGCGTCGCGGTTCCGAACAGTCGAGCTTCATCGACTCAGCTCTCTCCGCCTAAAACGGCCGTCCTCGCGTTTCACGCGGAGCGCGCGTCTCGTTTCATTGGCGCAGACGCGTTCCGGAGCCGTTCTGCCGACTCTTTGATAAACGAGGCCCGAGTTGAGGCGCGGCGCGAGTCTGGAGGAGAGACTCGTCGCGCCTCGCTCGGGGTCTCCTCCTCCGCAGGCGCTTTGGGAGCGGGGCACGCGCGAGCCTCCGGCCGGAGCCGTTTTTTCGGGCGAGCGTCCATCATGACTAAGCGAACGCCCCGAGAAGCGTTTTCCTCGAAAAACGGGCGGCTTCCAAATGGGATTTATTCAAAGAAAAAACATTCCTTCAGAAGGTGAGTCGAGTTGACCTCTTGTTCTTTATTGAAGTCTCTCATGCAAAATGGCTTCAACCCGAGGTTTGTCTTATGCCCCCCCCCCGCCCCGCCCCCAAGATTACAATGTCGCGTTTGTTTGCGAAGAAGAAGCGCATGAAAATGCTCCAACAGCCCCAAAGGTTCCCTTGTCATCTGCATCCTGATTTCAAGACGCGGCGCGCACGCCAAAAGGACGTCCTCATCGCGCGGCGTTCACGTCTGCCTCGGGGGGCCGATTTTGGACCGCGGCGTCACCGGGAGAAGCGGCGTCGGCGGAGCCCACCGAGCGGCTCCGCCGACCGGACGTCACGCCGAGGGGTCGGAAGCGTGCGGGAAGCCGCCGTCCGCCGATTGGATGGGATGCGCGGGTCGTCGCGGGCCGCCGTCCGTCGCTCCCGGCCGATCCGAATCGTCGGGAGTCGATGATTCCGATCGAGCGAGTTCCAGGTGGAAAAGGGGCGCCGCCGGCCCCTGGGCCTCGATCGGAGGCTCGGATGAGGGCGGCGGAAAAGAAAGCCGGCTCGACGGGCAGAGCCCCCGCCCGGCAAAGGGCGCCGCGCGAGCTGGGAACCAAGAGGCCACGAGAAGAAAAAGGGAGGGGAGGGGGCGGGGCTTTGAGGACATCCCGCGTCAAGGGCCCGGGGGTAAGCGGCACTTGCGATTGGGCCCTTCCGCCGCCGCCTCCCTCCTCTCCCGCAGGAAGTTTCCAAAGGCCTCCTTCTCTCTGCTCTCCTCCGCCCCTGAACACAAACGCAGACGAGAGGCCGCCGTGAGTTATGAGCGCCCGACGCGGAGGCTTTGTTCCTCCCACGTCAAGCGAGCTCGGAATGAGAAGAAAGGCAAAAGGGCCGCCTCTCCCTCTCTCGACGGTCGCACGCCGCCGAATCTGCGAGCGTTTCGTCGCCGCCGGGCTTTTCTTGCGGCCCTCGGAGACGTCGGGCTGCGGAAAATGACAAGACGGGCACGGAAACGCAACGAGCGGGTCGCCGCCCGTTTCGACGCGCGCCGATCGTTGGATCGTCTGCGCCCGAATCCCGCGACAGCTTCGGAAGCCGTCGAGAAGCGAGCCCCCGCTGGCGGCGCATGCCCGAAAGGGACAGGAATGGGGAAAGGCCGCGGGAGGGCGGGTGACGGCGAGGAGGAGGGGGGGGAAGCGCACTTGGGACGGGGAAGCAAAAGGTCACCTCCGCACCCTCGCGGCCCGCCGCCTCGGAGATCGGAAGGAGACGCACGCGCACGCGGAGGCCGGCCGGCCGCCGTCTTACCGCCGCGGTCCACGTCATCCGTGTCGCTCGCTGCCTCGTCGTCGTCGTCTTCGGCGCCGCGGGTCATGATGAGGTCGCTGGGCCCGCCCGCGCTGGCCGTTTCTGGGAAAAAAAAAAGACAATCAAACAAGCGGCGCGGTGCCATCGGTGGGTTCCGGCCACAATCGCGCGCGCAAATCACAAGGAACGAACGCAGCTGCTCTTGCATCCCCGCTGTCGGAATGCTCCGGCCTGAGTTTCAGGGAATTGCCCCTCCCCTTTCTTTCCCATCAAGCGCGCAGGGTTAGGCGCGACAAGCCCGTCTCCTCTCTGAAAAGCAACTCAGATGAGTGTCGCTCGGTCGCCGCGGTCTCCGTGGCGCGCCGTGAGAACGGGGGCGGGGGGGCAAAAGCGGGCGATCGGTTTTCACCCAAAATAGCGGCACGGCACGGCACGGCACGGCACGGCACGGCACGGCACGGCGAACGGAGCCGCGCCGCTCTCATCGATCCTCGTTATCATCGGCCACGCGGGGATAGCTCGCGCCTTCCGCGCCCCCAACGCAAGACTCGGAAGGCAACGCCGACAAATGTTTCCGAGCCCAGAAGCTTTCGAGGTTCAATGGTGCGTTGGAGACGCACACGCGCGTACCGCCGTGGTCTCAAATGTGCCGAGTGCGATCGCCGTTGGCATCTTTCAAGCACGCGGGGACCCGCGCGCACTTCCGCAAACATTCCGAGGGCTGAGCAAAGGGCCCCTTTTCAGCCGTCGAGCGCGACAAGCGAGGGATCCCTCTCTCCGTAAAGCGCGGAGTGAGATTCGGCGGGACGGTGCCACGCCGGGTTCAAAAGCCAAACGGCGGAGCCGCCTCTCGCTGAAAGCCAGCGGTCGGAGCGTTTGGCTCCGCGAGGGGACCGCCTGGGTCCTTTGACGCCGCCAAAGTTTGGCAAAGGCGTCGCGCTCGCCGGCATCACCTCATCCGCTCGGAAGCGGGGGTAAACGTTGCCGTCCGGAGGCCCCGCCCGGGAAGGTCCGAGCTGGAGCTTTCGACGGGGAAGGCGCAGGTCACTTTGGCTTTCTCCAAAAGAAAAAATGACGAGAGAAGCCGGCCGAAGCGCCCCCACCTGCGCCCGAATCGGTGGTCATGCGGACGGCGCCGAGGTCCCTGCCGAGTCGCTCCAGCTGCTCTCGGCGTTTCCCGCTTTCGGCCTCCAGCTGCGGGACGGGGGAGGGGCGAGAAACACAGGCGGGACTCTTTGGCGGGCGCACGCGCAAACACTCACCAGCCGCTTGCGAAGTCGCTCGTATTCCGGCCGATAATCCCTGAGCGGCAAGAGCACAAATGGCAAATTCTTGTCGGAGGAAGGAGAAGCGACAGAAAGAACCGGACCGCGCCGGCAAAGTCGACTCCTTTGACCCGGGTCGGGGGAGCCGACGCAACGGGCGGGCGGAGAAAGGAACGGCCGCGGTGCCGGCCGCCATCTTTTTCGGCTTGAGCGGCGCCTGAAAGGGGCGGGGCAAAGGTTTCCGACGAGCCGTCTCCAAAAGAAGCGCGGGCGCAAAGGGCCGCCCGTCGCGTCTCGACTGCGGGATGGCCGGCCGGCCTCAAGCGCGGAGGCAATTTTGTTCCTTCCCTATCGCCAAGGCTCGGACGACCGGGCCCGGGACTTCATTCTTTTCCCTTGCCCGCGGCACGCACGTCGGAGCGCTCGCTCAACGGGGCTTTTGGCGCGGCCGGCCGGCCGGGAAAACCTTTGCATCCGTCCGCCTTCCGTCGGCGCGAGTGCCCTTTGGTCAACTTTGGAGCCGGGGCCGCCGCCGTTCATGGTGCCGTCCACCCGGGCGATGGTCGGCTCCCTCCGACTTTCAACGCCGGTGAGACTTTGGAAGATTCTCACCGCTCGTACTCGTCGGCCGCCTCCCGCACCTTCGCCAGCAGCTGGTCCAAGCCGGCGCCCGTCACCGACGACGCGCCCACCACCTGCGAGCGACGAGCGCCGAGTCAGCCCGGCCGCCGCCGCCCAAGGAGGCCCGCCCGGCCGGCCGGCTTACCCTGAGGTCGGAGTAGAAGCGGTCCAGGACCAGACTCATGGAGCGCGTCAGGTTGCTGACGTAGGATCTCTCCTGGTTCAGGGCGTCCTGGAAAGCCTCAAAGTCGTTCATCCACTCCACGGCGAAGCTTTCCCCGATGATGTCCGTCTGCAAGACGCGCACGCCTCCGTCAGGACGCCGTCGCGAAAGGCGCTTTCCGACCGCGCCTTTCTCACCGCCGATTTCTCGAAACTCACGGTGAGAAAACCAAGAAACGGGAAAGGCAAAGAACCGCGCGCCGTCCGGCGGCACTTTTCAGGACGGGCGGGCCGGCCGACGCCCGCTATTGGCGGGAGCGGGCCGGGCCCGCCGACGCACGCGCCATCAACGGCGAGTGAAAGGCCCGCTTTGAAATCCGAGAAAGTGAAAGCGACAAACGCGGCTCGTCGACCCCGACGGCGGGCTTCGCCGTCGGCCGGACGCGGCCCGAGGGCCCCGCCGCAAAGGAGGATCCGAGACGCGACTCACTTTGTTCATGAGCACGATGAAGGGGAGCTTGGTCTTGTAGAGGATGCTGCAAAGACAAGGGCGGACATCCGACGACGTCCCGAACGGCGGCCAGGCGAGGCGGCGGCGGCGGCGGCGACAGAGACGGCTTTCCCGACCTGCAGGCGTACAGCATGTTGGACATGAAGGTGACGGGGCTGACGCTGCGAGACGTGTCCATGACGTAGACCACCACGCAGGGGAAGGACGACGCCTGCCGGGCACAAAGGGCGCGTCAAGCGCCGGCGAGGATTGCGAGCGAGCGGCCCGAGGGCGGCCGGCGACGGACGCACCAGAGCTTCCGTGATGATGCTGCCGGACGCCGACCACGTGAACACTTCGATCTGGCCCGGCGTGTCGATCAGGACGTACCTGCGGAGGCGCGCCGAGGGGCTCGAGATCAAGCCGAGAAAGGCCAAAGGTCGACGCCGCGTTTCCTCGTCCCATCCGCCGACTGACCTGTGATCGTGCCGCTTCTTCTCGATGAAGTGCATCACCTGAAAGGCACCCCCACGAGTTGGCCTTTTCAATCCGATTTCCCCGGCGCGGGACGAATGGAGCTTCTTTTCTCTTAGACAGTTGTGAACTTGCAAAGGCGGTGCCGAAGGAGCGCGAGTCACCTGATCAAAGCGCGTGGCAAACAGGTTGAGCGAGGTGACGATGGCGCCGTTGGGTCCCAGGCCGTACTGCTTCATCACCTCTTTGTAGTTGACCGTGTCCCGAATGTCTGCCGGGACGGACGTCGAAGGGAGGCGGCCGCTTAGCGAGCGGAGAGCGGCGCGCGGCGACGGGCGCGGCCTTACCGATATTGGCGGGGAAGGGAAGGTCGCGGACGGCGGGGTCCAGGTTGATGACGTAAGGAGGACTTTGGAGGCTGCGAAGGTGAGCCGTCAGCCTCTGCGGAATCCGCCAGACGGGGCAGCGTTGAACCGGGAACCCGGCGGGGGCCGCCGCCGGGCGATATTTCCGTCACGGCCGTCCGAGACAAAGTCGTTCGCCCCCGGGGTTAACTTGACCCAAATGACCCGCGCCGGCGCGTACGTGCGATACGTCGCTGTTGACGTTTCGAAAAACAAAAATGGCTTCTTTTCACCGGATGGAAAAGCCATCGGAAAAGCTATTTCAGTCGTTGGGCGACAGCCCGCGGGCGGGAGGGAGCGACGTCGGACGGGGCGACCTTTTTTTTTTTGAAAGCGCCATCTCTTTTCATGCCGAGTAGCGGGCCGGGCTCCTTCTGGCCGGTGCCGGCCCTGCTGTCTCTTTGCAACATCAGAAGATTCACGTCGTCTTTTTTCACATTTCGTCTCGTGATACTTACAGTATTGGTGAAGCGTTTTTTGGGGAGGCCATTTTGCCTTTCTTGGGCTGCGTTCAAGCCGTTCTTGAGCCGGGAAGGACCCGACGACGCAAACGAAAAACGAAAAAGATCACCGCTGAGGTTTTCGCGTGAGAAAGAAAGGCGGAGTGGGCGACCGAGCCCTCGCGGCCACCCCGCCGAGGTTTCGCAGCGCCGCGAACGCCTTTGCGCGCTGTGACGTCACGTCGCAAAGTGGCCATTTCGCCAGATCAAGTAAGAAAGAAAGAAAGAAAGAAAGCGAATGAAAAACGTTCCGCGCTCTCATCCGGATAGCGTCCCGGTCGGTCGCAGTGAGGCCGACTCGGCGGGTTCGGTTGTTCGCGAGACCTTGTCGGACGGACGACGTTGGCGAGCCGGGCTGTTAGCATCGCCGAGCTAAATGCGCTGAGAAGATTTGCTCCATTTCTTTGGAGCGCTACCTGAACGAAGGTCGTCTTTCCGGATCCGGCCATGCCGAGCACGAGCAAACACACGGCTTTCCTCCCGTCCTTCTCCTCCGCGAGATTCTTCTCAACATCCGACAAGACGTCGCGCGTCGCACCGGGCGCCGCCATTGTTCTCCGCTTCTTCTTCTTCTTCTTCTTCTTCTTCTTCTTCTTCTTCTTCTTCTTCTTCTTCTTCTTCTTCTTCTTCTTCTTCTTCTTCTTCTTCTTCTTCTTCTTCTTCTTCTTCTTCTTCTTCTTCTTCTTCTTCCTATTCTTCTTCTTCTTCTTCTTCTTCTTCTTCTTCTTCTTCTTCTTCTTCTTCTTCTTCTTCTTCTTCTTCTTCTTCTTCTTCTTCTTCTTCTTCTTCTTCTTCTTCTTCTTCTTCTTCTTCTTCTTCTTCTTCTTCTTCTTCTTCTTCTTCTTCTTCTTCTTCTTCTTCTTCTTCTTCTTCTTCTTCTTCTTCTTCTTCTTCTTCTTCTTCTTCTTCTTCTTCTTCTTCTTCTTCTTCTTCTTCTTCTTCTTCTTCTTCTTCTTCTTCTTCTTCTTCTTCTTCTTCTTCTTCTTCTTCTTCCGGTAGAATTTCACGGGGGTCGGCAAACAATTACAATTGCGGCATTAGCGCCACCAATTGATACAAAGCGCGAACCGAGTCAGACGACTAAACCAGTGGCACAACCGCCCACCCGACTTCATCGAACGGCGTACATTGAAACTGTCACATTGATTTTGTGAACGCAAACACTTTGTTTTTCTTCACAATCTTGCTGCCGTAGACTGTCAATGTCCCCAGTGTGGGACAAATCAAGGATATCTTAAGCTTCACCTCTTCTCCGTCCGTCTTTCTTGCCAACCGCGCGTTACTGTCTTCCCTTCAATCCAAAGCACGATCCTGACTTGGAGCTGGCTTCCCTCTTCCACGTTGGCCAACTTTGCCGCCTCCGGTCTCTTCTGTCGGTTGCTTGCGTACGTTGCCCGCCCGACGCGTCTCCTGACTTGCGCCATCTGCTTTCGTGCACCCTCTTTCTTTCTTTCTTTTTGAACGCCTCGACGCCCAAGGTCATTGCAGATTCAGGGTGTCGGCCACCTACTGCCCAAAGTCGGACGGGAGAAGCCCCCACCCGCCCCCGACCCTCCTGGGAAAAAGGGGATTTTGACGTGGCTAAAATTCTCAACTTTCCCAAGTTCCAAATCTCCTGTCCTTGACATCCGGGCAAAAATTAAGTCAGCTTCAGTACAAACAAACAAAGGCTACCGACGCGGTTCCTCGCCTCAAAACCCGCTTTGGAGAACTTCGGACGTCTCCGGCGACCACATTGAACGTTTTCGGGAGGGAACTCTCTGGGTCAGGAACGTGCCCCTCCCCAACCCACTCCCAAGGAACACACTGGTCGCCCGCGGGCCTGTTTCAAATTGGAGCTCACCCCCCCCCCCAAAAAAAAGAAGATTGTTTTTCGAGGAATGGTGCAAACGTCATCATTTGATTTGAAAATGTCACCAAAGCGTTGCCTATCGGTCCGTTTCCCGGCGTGAGAACTCCCGATCTCGTTCATCATCGGTCGTCCCGTTTTTTGGCAAAAGAAACGAAAACGGATTTGAGAACAGTGTGTGTGAAACTGGGAATGGAGCTCGGTGAGCCCTGACCTCGGTCCTCGACGCGCCCCGGTCTTTTGGCCAACGACACCAAGGAGTCGAGTTTCCCCCGTTCAATCTTTATTCACAAAGGAGATTCAAGGTCATCCGAAAAGCGCCGTCAGAGCCGCGGCGGCCGCCAGGGCCGCTGATCCCTGACGCACGTGCAGCCGACGGCGACGAGGCGGGGCTCCAAGCGGTAGCGCTGCCCCTGCGGCGGGGCGCCGGCGGACGACTTGAGGCGGCGCAGCAGCAGGACCTGCCGCAGGATGGGCCGCGACCTGAGCCTCAGGTC
>NW_017806061.1:673298-682490 GCF_001891065.2 Hippocampus comes | reverse complement strand
GCGGGCCTCCGACACCGGCGGTAACACCCACGCGTCCTGCGACACGCTGGCCGGCGCGGGGAAGAAGCGGCGTCACAAATGTCAACCAACGTCTCCCGCCGTGCGAGCGCGGGTGCGGGCGGGCGCGTTTTCCTACTTGTAGGTCCAGGGTGAGATGGAGTGGTTCTGCAGCGGTCGGAAGGTTTCGGGGGGACGCAGGATGTCGGGGTTGAGCTCGAGGGACACCGTCTGGATCTCCGCCGTCCGGGACTCGCGGAGCGCCGACCGGCCTTCGGATCGGCCGTCTGCCCCCGCGCCGGGCGCGCCCCCCGACAGCAACGCCACCATCGTCGTCATCGCGACCTGAACGCATCAGCGGTCAGCAAATCAAAGAACCCTCATCAACCGGCACATTTTTTGGGTCATCGTCGGCACCGATTTGGCTCATACGACGCTCGGGATCGATCGATGGCGGGAGGGGGCACACGTAAGCCGGACGGGGCCGACGTTCGTTTCAAAGTCATTCGAGCGCCGCAGAAATCTCTTGTACTGTGAGTGCAGCACGTCCGCCGACTAGTTCATTTCATTTGGACTCGGGCCCGCGAGCCACACGCGGTCCAAAGCGAAGACGAGAGGACGTGGAAAAAGCCGGCGGCGGCCCGCAAGCCGCCGCTCCGACGGCACGCGAGCGAACGCTGAGGATCGATGAAGAAGAAACGTCATCGATGCCGCGTGCCGTACATCGAGCATTATTTGACAAGAAAGATGACCTCGACCTCGACCTGGAACAGGCGGAGGGATCCCACGGCCGGCTCACCCGAGTCTTCGCCGAGCGCCGTCAAGCTCAAATTCTGCCGCTCGCTCGCGAATCGACGCCGTCCAAAAAGGGCAAGTGTGCGGCCGGCGGGCAATCCCTCCTTTGGCGCCATGCGGGCGAGCGGGCTCGTCCCCTCCCTCCGATCCGCGCTCTCCCTCGCAAAGCTTCTGCCGCTCCGGATCGCCCGTCGTCGGCGGGGCGGAGAGCGCGGAGAGCTTTCGGCCGCTTCGGAACTCGCTACCGCCGTCTTTGAGCTTGTCGAAAGGGCGCTTCACAGACCCAACGTTTGACGATTATTGTTCTGAAACGTCATCATCGCGATGCTAAAACGTGACTCCGAATCCAGGCCGAAGCCAAAACACGCGTCCGGTCGGCTCAAACGTGTCTCGGCAGCTACGTCGCCAACTCCCGAGCCCTTTCGGCACGAAGGCGGCGGTCTTCGGAACGGTTCTCGCGACCGACCGGCGCGTCTTACCGTGGCAACGGCGGCGTTCGGCATGGAAAGCATCGTCGCGGCCAGGCGGAATCTTGCGTTCTTCGCTTGGGAGGCTCCTCGGGTGCCGCCGGAGGTCGAGGCGAGCGAATGACGAGAGCGCGGCGTTCCTCGGCGGCTTTATCCCGATTGGCCGGTGCTGATGTCATCTTTGATCTTCCTCGGTAAACCGCACGGGCCGACCGGCCGGCGTGACGAAGCGTGACGCCCGACCCACTTTGGCACACATGAAAGCTTCTAGGTCAGCGTTTGAACTCGTTCAGCGTTTGCGTTTGATCTCGCCGGGTTCCGCTTCGGGATGAAAGGACGGTGGCTTCCGGAGCCCCCGCAGACAAAAGCTGCTGACTGGCGCATCTCGCGGCGGCCGACTTCCTGTTGACGTTCCACTGGGCGAGGTGCGCCGCCGCTCCCGACGCGCGTAAGAAGTTCCAAACGGGGGGTTTTGAGCGTCGTCCCGACCTTTTCCGACACGTCGGGCAACCAACGCGCAATAAAGTCGATGGGGTTGGCCGTCAGTAACGGCGACGGCCGTCGGACGGGAGAAGAGCGAGACGAGCGCACGCGGAGCCCGAGACGAGCCCGCGTGCCCCACTTTGACCGGTTGGCGCGCAACGTGACTCGAATCGCCGCGCCATCGCCATCCGTGTCGCCGGCCGTTGCGAGTGCAGCCGCCGGAGCGAGAGTCGGCGCTCGGCACAGGAAGTGACGAGTGTCACAGAGTCTGACCTGGTTTCGAGTGACTCACTGTCAACCGCACGGAGTGCGCTCTCGTCACATTTTCTGCTCGTTTGCGCCCACGTCGCAGCTCGACCGACTTCCTGCGGTGCCCCCGCCGCCGCCGCCTTCAGCCATCGACGCGTTCGAGCGCGTTTTGTTCACGTCTGACATTCGCCGCGTCTCTCGAGCCAGTCGACGTGCAATGTGCTCCGTCCTCGACATCCGCTCGGTCGCGGGCTCCTATTTTTCGGTCCAATTGTGAACTTGGACTCTCGCGGAAAGACAAAATGAAGCGTCTTGGTTGTTGTTGTTGTTGTTGCGCCGACTTTGTCCCTCGATTTAAACGATTCCCCCTTTCAAGGAGTAACGCTTCGGTGACAGGGACCCAACGGTCCGCTCTACTCTCCGAGAGCGAGTCCGCCATCCTCCCAAGTCGGAGGAACGGTCCGAATCGGGAGAACCGCTCGCGTCGGCCCGCCGAACCGTGGCGGCGGAAGGAGAGCGGGGCCGCCGACACGCCGCCCCGCCAATTGTTGATCGTCGCCTTCAGAAATGGCCGCCGCGTAAATAGGACAGCGAGACTTCCATCTTCCTGCTTGGAACTCGGGGGTGGGTGCAACGGCAACGTTTCGAATTCTCGACGCGTATCCATCGCTAAGGCACGTGACAAACACTAAAAGCGACGTCATTTGGTATTTCGCAAAAGGTCAGAGACAACTCGAGTCGAGGTATGAGCGCGCAAAGCCTCTTCTCGCTCACCGACCGTTTGCAAGGAGAAGGCCGGCCCGGGCGAGTCTCGTCTCGTCTCGGCACAAATGACAAATGCCGGGACTCCGCCGAGAGCACGTGTTCGGAGTCGTCTCGCGACTCGGCCGCGTCGCCTCGCCAAGTCTTCCGCGCGCAAGGGTGCAAAGGCTGACCGCGCCGGCTCCAATCGCGACTCGGCGACGGTCGCGAGAGGCGGCTTCGTCGTCGTTGGAATGAGCAACGCCCGATCGGTAGCGCCGCCCGTGGTCCGGAGGGGTATCGCTCGCCTCAAATGCACGGGAGCTTCCGCGCCGGGTGGCGCGCCGCTCGTTCCGCAAATCAAAACAGAAGAACGACGCGAAGGACGTTTTTCAATGATTCCACGTTTCATGTCGTGACACGATGAGGATAAAAAAGCTTTGGGAGGTTTTTTTTGACCGCGGGGTCTCATTTCCTTCGGCGGTGTACAAATTTGGTGCCAGTCGACTTGGTCGAAGAGGCCAATTGAAGCACGGCCACACAGCTAACAATGATTAGCACGAATACAAAGAAATAAGTGTTGACTTTGGACTTTTTGGATTCAAGTTTAATCAAGGTAGAAAACAAGCCTAAAAGAAAATGCTGCAAGTTGACACGCACTGACGAATGACACGCATATGTACACTTGAGGGTCTTGGTGGAGGGCGTGGTCATTCTGCCGCATTGGAGCCGGAATCTGGAGCAAAAAAAAAAATTCAATGACTTTTTACACACACGCACGCACAAAGTTTGGGATATTTGGCTTCAGGTCATCTTTCTCAAAAAAATGTAAAAACAAAAACAAGAATCAGGCTCCATGTATATCAGGAAAGTAAAGACATTGAAGTAGAAGGATGACTGGTGATGACATCATCTCAAACAATTGACTGAAAGAAAAGCGGGAAATGCAGTTTTGGTTCGTCTTGAACATTCACCTGAAAGCCAAATAACTCAGTAGTAAATACGCATATGTAGACAGGCGTGCGTGGCCCCCCGCAACTTCCAAAACGATACCGCAATGTTTTTTCACTCACTTTAAGGGCCTGGAAACACGATTTTCAAGTCCAGAAACTTTGAGCACGTGCGCGTGACAACTTACTCTTTCCGTCGCATGCCACAATCTTGACCTTGTCCACCTTGACGAGGTCGGTGACTTCTCGGAACTCCACGTCGTTCAACACGAACGTCCACACGTTATCGCAAAAGCGGTAAGTGTTCAGCGAACCCTGACAACACAAGCGCAACGTCAAAACGCAACACGCGGCCGGCCCGTGCGCTCCGTGTGCAAACGGAACAAAAGCGACCATTTCACGTCTGAAATAGCGACAGCGCGATTATCGGCCGGGCCGATATTTGGCATTTTAGCGATGATCGACATCTGCCTTTTTATTTCTCTCTTTTTTTAACGAACCCTGCGGCTGAGTTCTTTTGGCTCCGATAGCCGCAGCACGCCCCCCCCCCACCGTCCGCGGCTCTCTCCGGCATTGGGCCGCTCACAGCGCCATCCGAATGCTTGCTCTGGGAGCGGCTAACGGGCACTCGGCGGTCACGGCGGCGCCGTGGACCTCCAAGCAGTTTATGCTGCCTTTCAAGATTCACGCACCGGCAGAGGAGATAATATTGCAAAGGGTGCCTTGAAAATCTTTTTTTTTTTTTATAAACGATGTCGGGGCATCAATGGCCATGCCGCTTGAGCTCGCGTAACGGCCGTCCGGTCGCAGCGCGGCGGCCACTCTCGTCTTTGGGCGCATTTTGGAATTCATGTCAACCGTCAAGTCCCGCGTCCACCGTTACGTCCCTTGACGGCGCCGGGCAGCTCGGGCCGGTACACCTGCGATCCGACCCCAAAATCCCGACGGCGTAAAACCTCATTTGCGTCGCCAAAGCCGGACGCGGTCGCTCGGCGGCACCCGGGTCTGCATCGGAGCAAGGAAACGGCACGAGCGCTTGGGCGGTCGGGTCACCCCGACGCCGTGACGGGAAGACGGCGGATGGCGACGACGGCCAAGACATCAAGGCAAAAACAGAGGAGGAGTGCGGACTCACCTTGAAGTTGACGCGGTTGCGTACGCGGTTGGCGAGTGCTGTGTTGATGGCTTTGTCAAACTGAAGAAGAACCTGCAGGGCCAACTGGGGTGTGATCTGCTGCGTCTGACGGACGAACACACACGAACTTGGCACATGCTTCTCTTGCGCCGGGGTTTCACTGAGAAGCATCCAAACGGTATTCAAATGTCGCCTGTATGCGCGCTAACTTCATTTGCCACTTTTGTTGGCCCAACGGAGGATGTCCGCAGACATTGAAGTTTCCGAGCGTTGTCGCGCCGCCGCCGCCGCCATCTGTGGGGATGTGTTCATCATGACAAGCTCGACAGTGACAGACAAGCTGCGCTCCACCTGCCTCGATGCCTCCCCCGGTGGGGGGAGGGCGAAAACATTTCCCGTCTCCTGTACAGTAGGGTGAACGGTTGACAAAATCCACACTTTGCTTCGTATTTCGCTTTCGCGCTCATTGTTTTTGGATCAGTAGCGGTTAAGCCCCAAAAATCAACGATGTCCGCCGGCTTACAAGTGAACGCAAATGTTCACGGCATGTTTAGTCCTGGCTAATCTTGCATTTTTTTGTTTTGTGTGGGATCTACGCGAGCAGCGAATAGTGACGGCCGTGAGAAACATCGTTCGGCGGATGGCACGAGGTGCAATCGACGCGCGTTGGCTTCAACCCGTTGCCGTCCATGCCACCGAAGGAGTCCGGCACTTGCTGCAAATACAGCAGCTTCGCCTTCAAGCATACAGGGGCGGACGGCTCGCACTCCAAAAGTTGCCGGGCTCGACAGGCCAGAACGGATGCGTTCTCCCAGGCGCTCGCTGAGCCCCGCGCTTCCCATTTTAGACCGGAGAACAAAAACGAGACGTGCGAGGGGGCCGAACCCGGTCAACGGGGAGACCAAGGAAGGTCACCTGCAGTGGCCGCCGTCATCTGGGTTGGGCTGTGCGAGCTGTCCTGAGACATCACGGGCCCGTCGTTGGGAAGGTGGGGGTGGGGGGCGCACATTTGCCAGCTTTCCGCGTCCGACACGACCAACGCGCCGGCCTAGCGCAAACTGAGCCCGTCCGCCAATGTGAAAAGAGAGAGAGAGAGAGACCCTCTCTTGTTCCCGAGCTAAACGAGCGAGCGAACGTGTCGATGGCAACGTGTGTCCACAAAGAGTCGTGTGTGTGTGTGTGTGCGTGTGGCTAGCGGAAGCTAAGTAGCATTAGCAGGTAGCGCGCTTGCTGCTCACCTGAATGAGCTCGTCCAGGCTCTCCTGCAGGCTGTTTCCCAGCGTGGTGTTCCTGTACAACTGGTACGCCATGCTCGACCGAGGCGGGCGAGAGAGAGACAACGGCGAGGCCCGCGACCACGCGGAAATGAACAAGCACACGCACACAGCAACCAGAACGGCGTCCACCGTCTGCTTCGTCGTCGTCGTCGTCGTCGTCTTCTTCTTCTTCTGCTCCTTTTTCCGATTTACGGTCGAGCGGCAAACGACTTGTTCGCCCGTTCAGTCGTGCGTTGTGATCAAGTGGCGCCCCCTTGAGCGGCCACAAGATAGGCGGACCGGAGACGGACGAGGAAAAGTGCATCATAAAGTGAGCCCGAGTCCAATGACCGTCTTCGGAACCGGGACGATCCGAGTGAGCTCAACGCGGGCGGGGTAAACCTAAACGCTTGACTTCTCGAAGCGCCCTCGTCCTTTTTTTGGGTTCAATTTTCCTTGGCGGCTTGAATGAGGCGCCGACTTATGACGTCACGAAAACCCATTTCACTTGCCGAATTCCAAACCTCAACCTCGCAGGAAGCGCGCCCCCTGCCGGGGCCATGTGCTCCTGCTCATCGGTCAGCGGAAGACGTCTTTTGACCACTAAAGTTGGACCCGATGACCTCGACCGACGGCCCCCCCCCCCGCGTTTTTTCTTCTTCTTCTTTCGTCACGGGCCAGTTGAGACGAGCGCAAGCTGTTCAGTTTTTTTTTTCTTTCCCATTGCAAGTTTGACGCAACGGTACAGACAACAAAGATGTGGTGACGGAAATAATTGCATTTATTGAAGTCCTTTTGTTTCCAAAAAGCCGGCGTGACGTCGCCCTTTTCTTCGCAGTCGGATGTGAATTGGTTTGGATGAAAAGGCCACACAGGCCCCCTTTCATCTTGTTATACGTTGCGTTTACGATTTGGCTTGGCGCTGTATCAATCAGCGTGTATTGTATTGCATTTGATTGGCTCCGCTGTTCGGAAAAGCAAACGAAACGCAAGGGAGGCCTTTGGTGTTTCGGCCACACCCACCTCGGAACTGGACCGACAGCATTCTGCGGCGATCGTCGCGTGGGGTTCTCAGAGTTCCGGTTGCCACGACAACAGCGTCTCCATCTCTCCGGCGTCTTTGTCGATCGCCGGCGCCGCGTCCCCGGGGGGCGGCCGCGCGGCCGCGTCACGGGGGGGCGCCGACATCGACGGCGCGCCGCTCGCCTCGGCGGCGATGTCCGCCAGAGCTCCGTCGTCCTCGGGCAGCAAGAAACGGAGCGGCTCCAGCAGCCGCTTCGCATCCACGCGACCCAAACGCTCGCCGCTGAGCATGTGAGAGGCCGGAACACCTACACGCACGCGCACACAGTAATGCAAAGTTCAGCCTTGTGACATGAGTCATACGCGTCACCCATACGACTCGCGCTATTTTACTTGCGGCAATGTTTGACATTGGGCTCGGCGCATGTGCGACACGCGACGTCGGTCGCCATGTACATGACGTGCTCCGCCGGCGTCCCAAGTTGTGTTGATCACATGTCCGGCGTACGCTACGTTCATGACATGTTTCGTGGCATTTGACGGCATGTCGGATGCGCGCCATCTTGGTGACGTGAGCGTTCGATGCCGGCTTAGTCGCGCGTCCCACATGCGCGCGGGACCTTCGGATTGCACGGCTGCGACACGTTCCCGAAAGGGACTGCGTGACCTCATCTTTTCTTTGAACAACCGTCACTGAGCGTTTGGGCAGGAAGCAAAGACGCAATCGGTGTCCTGGCTAACTTGGCGAAGGACGGAGCGCCCGCTTTGCTAGCCGGCCACCTGTTGCCGGTTAGCCCCTTCACCGCGCCGCGGGATGTTCCCAACGGGCGCGGGATGAGCGCCGCTCAACTTTGGCCGCTCTTGGACCTTCTTCGAAAAAGCGTTGACGAGCCGCGCGCCGGCCGGCAGTCGGACCGAGACTCCGCGGTCGCGTGAAACGGCCGCAAACGCATTCCCGTTGCGAAATTCCGGCTTGAGGCGCTCGGGTGTTCGACGTCGTTCTTTGCGCGTCGCCGTTTTCCCTCGAAAAGCGCGCGTTTGTCTTTCTGGCCGCCGGATAATGATTTCAGTTGATTTGATTGCCTTCTCCACAAAATATTGATTTTCTGATGACATTTCAGGCAACCGTTTTGGGGGAAATCGAGAAAAGTAGAAGTGGTATCGGTACTCGCCATTGGCATCGGCCGACGCGCGCGGCGCTACGCTTTAGAGAAAAAAAAAAAAGACCATGATCACGAAGGCTTCTGACCGAGGACGAGCGCCATCTGCGCGGCGGGGAAGAGAATCTGCAGGCATCGGTCCAGGAAGGGCAGCAGGTCCCGGGCGTAGACGAGACACATGCGCGCAAACACCCGCCGCTCGCCGTCGCTGAACGCCGAATCCTCGGCGCGGTGGAAGGCCGACAGCTGAGCGCTCACCTGATGGGAAAAGGCGACACGACGTCAACGCGCCGCACCAAAAAAGACGGATTTTGCACGGGAAAGCGTCGCGGATGTCCGACTTTGGGGTGAAAGGTCAGGATGGGGCCAAAATCTCAAAGCAGGTTCGCGGGGTCGCGCGGTCACGTGCTGGTCACGCCGCCCTCCGGTGGACGACGAGCGTGTGCTCCGAGAGCTCGTCAATCATCCGGTGTCACTCGCGCGACTCTTCCTCACTCGCGGCAAAAAACACGCTGTTCATTTGGCCGTAATACCAAGCCCGTGACTTCAGGAACAGTCAAAACAATGAAACGGCTTTCCGCGAGACGGGGGGGGCACTTTGGGCACATCGCAAAGCCGCGTCGCAACCATTTGGGAAACTTTGCTCAAGTGGCGTGCCGTGAGATTGTTTTTTTTTCCCCTTTTTGTCCAATTGAAACCAGAGAAGGCGGGGGTAGCGGATGGCCGTTTTCTCTCGCTCTTTCCCCGCCCGCAGGTTCCAAGGTATCTGGGCTCCTCGTGGCCTTCCCCCCCACTTGGCGCGAGTGCGTTTGTCTTACGTGGCAGAGGGCGCGGTGCAAGTCGGCGGTGACGCTCTGGGCGAGCGCCAGGGGGCGGCACAGGCGCAGGTCGTTGAAGGCGGCCAGGACGCCATTGAGGAAGCGACCCAGCGGCGGG
>NW_017806061.1:666929-673268 GCF_001891065.2 Hippocampus comes | reverse complement strand
CCGCGCCAGGACGACCGCCAGCCGCCCGCGGAAGTCGGCGCCCACCCGGCTGAAGGACAGGCCGAGGTACATGCACTGGGCCGCCAGCGAGTCCAGTCGGGCGCCCGCGCCGCGCCGCAGGTCGCGCTCCAGCGCCTCCGCCAACTCGCACACCTGCGGGCACGGGCAAAAAGGCGCGTCAGTCGCTTTGCGCGCGGGAGCGGGGCCACGCGGTCAAATCGGGAGTCCGCCGGCTCGGCGCGACGACCGAGCGACGATTGCGCATCTTCTCTCGGCGCCGACGCCGACGAGCCGATCGAAGTGGGAGAGGGCTTTTTTTCTTTCTTTTTTTTTGCACGGCGGGCAGACGCGGGCAAAACATCGGCGGACGGCACCTTGGCGAGCACCCAGCCGTGGAGGACGTCGGCCCGCTGCGGCGCCGAGGCGGCGCGGCGCTCGGAGAAGATGGCGCGGTATTGCGTGATGATGTCAAAGAGGTGCACGCGGCACGTCTCGGCGCTCTTGCTGACGTGCGCGTACGGGTCGGCGTCGGGCACGGCGTCGAGCGCCGCGCGCAGCCAGGCGCCGCGCGCCTGCAGGAACTTGACGCGCAGCTCGCCCTCGTCCAAGGCGTCCATGCGCCGCAGGTAGCCCACCGCGCGCAGGCACGACGACAGCTGCCCGTCGCTCCGCAGCTGCTGCAGGAGGTGAAGCAGCATCAGCTGAGCGCTCTCCGCCACCTCGCTCACCAGGCCCTGAGACGGGACACGCAGGCACACGCACGCACACACACGACACAACGGCGACGGTTAGGCGGCGTTGGAACGTGAATCCACATGTCGCGACTTGGCACAGGCCGATGAGCACGTTTCGCCGTTTCCACCGTTGCCGACGCGAGCTTCCCGGTCGTCGTGAGCCGCTCTTCTCTTCTCCGAGGCTACTTGCAGGCCGCGCGGCGCGCAATCCGCTCGCGCGGTCCGGTCGAGCGTTTACAAATGCGCACTTCAATCCACAAGACGCGTTCAAGGGATCCGCGACAACGGTCGCAAATGCGCCAGGCGATTGCCATTTGTAAATCCATCAGGAATGAAACGTGCGCGTGATCCGTCACCACGAAGCCTCTTCATCGGCCGTATTCTCACGCGCGACGACCTTTGCTCCGCTCTGGGCGGACTCAAGCCGCAAGCGCGCGCGCTGATTTGCAAACGAATCCATCAGGAATGAAACGTGCGCGTGATCCGTCAACACGAAGCCTCTTCAACGGCCGTATTCTCACGCGCGAAGACCTTTGCTCCGCTCTGGGCGGACTCGAGCCACAAGCGCGCGCGCGCTTATTTGCAAACACGACGTCGAGCTCCGGACGCGGCGTGACCGATGCCCACGTGCGTTTGTTTTGGCGGTCGCCGCCCTCCGGCCCTTCGTATCTTGACGATCGGAGAAACAGCTCTGCGCGCCCTCTTTTTCCCCTCATGTGGATGACCGATGCCCACGTGCGTTTGTTTTGGCGGTCGCGCCGAACGGCAAGCGAAGAGAGTCTTAAGACCGCGCCAAAGCGGGACGAGCGTCAAAACGACGGCCCCGGCGGTCGCCGCCCTCCGGCCCCCGGCAACGTCCCCGTCGGCGGCTGCTTTTTCAGTCGGCCGGCGGATGGGCCGGCGCGGCCGCCGCCGCGCGGTCTCGCAGGACGTGCGAGAACGACATGGCGGCCGATTACGATTTCCCCTTCGTATCTTGACGATCGGAGAAAGGGCTCTGCGCGCCTCTTTTTCCCCTCATGTGGTCAAGCGCAGGCAACTCACTTGGCAAAGACACCCTGGGCCCGTACGCCCGTGGGGGAAAGAGGAAAAATCATCATCTCCCTCTTGAGATTGAAGTGGGGAAGGCAAAGCGCACCGCGTGCCGAGTTGGTGAAGTGGGGCTGTTGGGCGCAAAAATCAATCAATCAATCAATCAATAATGTGGTGCCATCCATATAAAGGATTGGAAAAAGCAGAGCGCGTCGACTTTTTGATCGGTCGGCTATTCGCTATCGCCGAAAAGTGACAAAAAGCACAGACGGGTGAAAACGGAGCCCCGCGAGCCCATCGCGAGCGAGCGGCCGCGGCGTCACCTGCACGACGGGAAGGGCGCCGTGTTTCTTGTCCAGCCGGCGGACGTACGCGGCCAGCTCCAGCGCTTGGTCGTAGTAAGCGTTGCGCACGCACGTGTCCATCAGCTGCGGGATCTCCAGGATCTCCAAGATCTCCGTGTGGCGGTTCAACGTGAGCGTGTTCATGCGGCGGCTCGCCGACATCCGCTCGGCCTCCTTTGCGAAGCTCCTGAAGGCAAGCGAGCGCACAAGGAACCGCCGTCAGCGCCCCACGCCATCTGAGAGCGCGTCGCGCGCCTCGACAAACGCACGGACCGACATTTCGGCCCCTCGACAGAAAATACCGTCCGAATTTGGTCAGCGTGCAGACACAAAGCTGACCTTGGTGTTCCCGTTCAAACGACTGGATTTGCGCACGTCCACTTGGACTCTGGAAAACAATCATTGGGATTTGTGCCCATTTTCTGACGGATGCCGCCCAGCCAAGCAGAAAGTCCATTTGCGTTGATTCCGCCTAGGTTGGACCAATAGAGGGGAATTACCCACAATGCACTACCGGCGGCCATATTGGAGGGCTGTTCTAAACAAGCCATACACGAAGTCGTCTTTTTATTCGTGCACGGCTTGTTTAGAACAACCCCCAGGTAGTGCATTGTGGGTAACTGCGAAAAGGACGGAGCCCTCTCTACAGTACGTTCAAACGACTTGGGCACATTTTGGAAGGACTCGAGCAAACAGTTGGAAGGACTTTCCTCATCCGTTGGAACAAATCTACCGATGCGGTCGTTCAAACGACTTGATCAATCGGTTGGAAGGCCTTTGCGGTACGAACGGCCGACGCCGTCAAAATACCCGCGCCGTCCGTTTCAGACGGCGAGAGCGAGGGAAAACCCCCCAAAACTGTTTGCGTCAAATGGAACATTCTCGGTCGGTCAAGCGTCAGACGTCGCGGGCGCGGGGCGAGTGCGAGGGCGTGTTGGTGGACGCGCACCGGCATCGCTGTCCGAACTCGGGCAGCTTGTCGAGAAGCCGCGACACGGCGGCCTCCACGCGGCCGAAGTCTCGGTAGATGCGCTCGGTGCAGTCGGCGGTGCGAATGAAAGTGTGGTAATTGGCGAAGGCCAGGCGTCGGGTCTGCTCCAGGATGGCGGCTCGCTCGTCCGCCAGCCGCTCCCGCTCGCGGCCCAGCTGCTCCACGCCCAACGAACTGAGTTCCGCCAAGTAGGCCGCCAGGTCCGCTCGGTCCCTCCAGCCGTCCGGGAAGCAGTCCTGGAAGACCGACGCCAAATTGCTCTCGTCCTCCACGTCCGCCGTCGCCATGGCCGAAAACGCTCCGGCGAACCAACTACGCGAGGCGTCTTTCCGCTTCCGCTTCCGCGTCTTTTCTTCTTCTTCTTCCTCCTCCTTCTCCGCCTGTACTCGGCCCGAGTACAGGCGCGCTCTTCATCGCCACCGGGCGACCTCCAAAGGAACTGCCGGGCGCGGATCACCAAGCGGCGGCGGCGGCGGCGGCGGCGGCGGCTCAGCGCTCGGGCGGGGTTCAAACAAACGGACGTCGACGCGAGAGAACGTGTTTTTCCCCCGCATATTATTTCATTGAACGGTGGCCATTTCAAATGAATGACATTTGAAAACTCACATTTCTGTCCAGACTGAGTCCTGAGGCGCGATTGTGAGCGAGAAAGGTTGTCCGTCTGTGCGCGCGTGCCCCGCGATGATCGGCCGGCCGGCGACGAGTTCAGGGTGTGGCCCGCGACCCCCGCGCGCGAGAAGAAAGCCCTTCGGATCATGCAAATCTCCAATCAAAGGCACGACGTGGCAAAGCGCTCTGCCCGTCTAAAGTCCAGGCTGACGGTTTTTTTCCCCGCGGGATTCCCATCGGATGGAAGTCACCTTTACCTTTCGTCACCCGACCGGAACGGCGCGGAAGAAAATGTGCACGGGAGGGAGCAGACGGGAAGGAGATGATCTCGTCGGTACCGTTTCGAACGGAAAAGGAACGAGCCAAGTCGCCTAGTCAAGAGCATTTTTATTGGTTTTGTTTTCAAAATGTAAGCGTTTCAAAGTATGCGGCCGGCCGACATCATCGCAGCGCAACGATGACATCGGGAATCGGCGTTTTGACGAAAGCGGCCACCGCACGCACCGTGCCGTCAAAGAGCCCGCCTCCGGCTCTCCGTTGGACGACCGCAAAGGCGATTCGTCGGCAGTCGTCGCCAATCGGGGGGATCCGGACGCAGCGCTCATTTCCTGATTTCCGCACGGGCTCACCGAGGCGGCTCCCGTCGATTTGTCGGGCGGTCGCCCGTTTTCAGTGGACGTTTTGGGAACGACGCCCCAAATTCCGACGTGAGCGGGACCCGAATTTGTCCGGCGGGCGTTCACAGGTGCTGGTCGAGCTGCGCCATGAGCATCCGGAGTTCCCCGAAGGCGGAGCCGTGCCGCCCCGCCTGCGCGGCTTTGCTCTTCACCGCGTTGTTGATGTTCTGCAGATGCTTGTGGCACACGCGGCACTTCTGCTGCCTGAAAGGTCAGAGCTCTCGGTCACGACGGCCGGCCGCCGGGGAGGCGAGGCGGGCCGGGCGTCGTCGCGCGCCCACTCACCGTTCCTCCCGCGTGACGTCCACGCCCACCGACGGCCCCGCCCGCAGCGTTTCCCAGATGAGCGGCCAGAAATATTTCATGATGATCTTCAGGGATGCGCAGCCGCACTGCATGTAACTGACAGCGGCAAAGCAACGCGTGTGCGCGGGGACGCGAGCGGGCACGTCGCGCAAACATTCGGAGAAGACGAACACGCGGCGCAACTGACCTTTCGTATTTACTCTGCAGCAGCGTGTCGATATGAGGAAGACTGGTTGCGCACACGTCCAGAGTCCAGAGCGACCTGAATGCACAAAGGCATGCGCGTGCATATTGCGGAGCGGATGGGACGGCGCGCGCGGCGCGTGGGCGTGCGTGAGATTTACGGCTGCATATTGATGATGTTGACGACGTCCACGACGATGGAGAGGTCGTTCATGGCCACGGCGGCGTCCAGGGCGCTCTGCGGACACCGTCGGACATTATTTGGCAACCCGCACAAATGGAAGTCTCACAAACAGAATTGAGCAATCCTGAAGACCACCCCCCCCACCCCCAAATACAAAAGAAAACCCCAGTATTTGTGTCGAGTTGGAATTTCCACGCAACCGAGAATGAAGGGCGGGATCCCTGACTCGCTTCACGCTGTGATGAATTTGCTCTAAATTGGAAAAGAACGGCGGCGTCCTGTTCTTGTCACCAACATCCAAGATGGATCGCCATCGCCAACTGCTGGCAAATGGAAGATGCGATCTTTGGCACTCATTTGAACTTGCATCGAACGTCCGTTGAGCTTCACGCAACGTTCGGAGTCGCTCTCCGATGACAGAATGGAGGCCGTGAAAGACGCGACCGCATTGGCGTGCGGGAAACGTCTTTGTCCAGTGCGATGGGGGCGTGGCGAGACGATGACAAACGTGAAGGAAAAACAGGTTTTGGCTGCGCTGCGCTGTGCCTCTTCCTTCTGCGCTTTTATTTTGGAGGGGGGGGGGGACTTTCTGTCTCTCTTTGCTTTCATGGTCAGGCCGGGCTCCCACACAATCACGTCCCGCGTACAAGAGCGCCGCCGATCTGCCGAGCGGGCGCCAGATGAGATGACCGACGCATGAGGAGTGCGAGCGAGGCGGTCGCCAGTGCGCACGCTTGTCATTAGGCCACTTTTGCGCAGACTCAATTGTTTTCGTCGGTCTTTTTCCGCTCGACCAAGCGTCTATCCTCGCCCCCTCTCGTTCGCTTTTGGATCCTCTGCCGCCGTAACATCGCTCAAACATGTAGCGCACAAAACTCACGGGTCGGTTCCCCCCCCCTTCCGACAGTACGTGCCGTCGGAAGGGGGGAAACGCGCGTCGATCGATCTTTGACGGACGGGCCGGCCGCTTTTTGGCGTCTGACCTTGATGCCGTGGCGGGCCCACGCGTCCCTGACCGTTTGCAGGTTCTTGCGTCGGTTGCTGAGCATGACGCGCATGGTGGCGTGGCCGTTTTGGATGTGCGTCAAAACGTCGTCCTCGCTCAGGACTCCGCCGCGGCGGCCCTGCGGGCAAAAGGCAACGGCTGCAGGCCGGACCGCCCGAAGAGAAGCGCCGAGACGGGAGCCTCACCGACAGGAAGCGGGCCAAGTCCAGGCCGGTGGGCTCGTTCCTGTCGACCGGGAAGATTTGGGGCGGCGGGGGGGGCGGCTCGCCGGCG
>NW_017806061.1:663241-666731 GCF_001891065.2 Hippocampus comes | reverse complement strand
GAACGCAAAACAGTCGGCGTCAGTGACGAGCGCGCGGCGGCGGCGCAAGCTGCGATGCGTACATATGGCGTTGCGGGGCCGGAAGATTTCCCGGTAGTCTTGCGCGTTGTGGATTTCGGCCGAGGAAACCTTCTCGTCCGCCTCGTCTTCGCTGGGGCTGCGCCGCTCGCCTTCGGGACTCCGCCTCTTCGGGCGCCGCCGAAGCGCTTCCCGGGGCGGCCGCGGCGACGTCGTCGTCGTCGCCGGTCTCAAAGGCGGAGCTCCTCTTGACGCGCTTCAGGTCCACCACGTAGGTGGACACGCCGCTCAGCTGGTGAGACGCGCCGATCTGGCGAGAAACGAAAAAAAGAAGACGTCGTCGCCGCGGAAGACCTCGACCCAGGGAGAAACGCGCAACTGCGGACGTGGCGTCCTCCGGGCCGGAGGGGGAAGGAAGCCAGCTTCGTGGCCACTTTTGCAGCGGCGAAAGCGCGTCGGCGCGGGTTTCGGAGAAAGGGACGCCGCCGCCGTCCGAGCGCCGCCTTTTTTCAAAGCGGAGGCCAAAGCCCGTTGGGCACGCGCGGCGGCGGCGAGGCTCGCTCGCGAACGGAGCGCGGCCGGTGCCGACCCGGCGCCCGTTGAGGAAGCGTCAAAGGCGACGACCGAGACCGCGCATCAAGCAAATGTGGCAAAGAAGAAGTCCGTGGGCGGAGCTCCCGGCGTCCTGGCGCGTTTCGTGAATGCCGCGGTTCAAGAAAAGGAACGAACGAACGCCTTGCGGCGATGAGTGGCTGAAAAACACCAACCGGGTCGATGGTTTCGCCCCCGACTTTGGCGTCCGTCGCGTACCCGACGCAACGGAGGCCGAGCGCCGCTCGCAAATCATTTCCATTCCGTCCCGACATCGTCATCGAGACGCGTCGACAAGGCGTCCCGTGAGAAGTCGCGCTTTGGCGGCGTGTGGAAATTCTCGAGCGCCGGGGCGGAAACGGTCACTTTGCTCCAGTTTGGACTCGTTCTTACCCCGTCAACGTGCCGAGATTCACATTTGGGGGCGAGCGCAACAAAAGCAACTCTGGAAACGCGACGGCAAACGCCACCGTCGACTCGTTCGTTCGTTCCGCCTGGCGCAGTCCGCTCGGGACCGATCCGCGCACTCGAGCCGAAAGGCGGGGGCGGCGTCGGAGAATCGGGAGCGATACGCACCAGCTGCTGGTTGCAGAGCGCCAGGTCGGCGACCCGCCCCCAGCCCACCGTCACCGTGTCCAGCCAGCGCTCGGGTTCCCACGCGCACACGCCCAGGACGTCGGCGCGCCCGCTGAACAGGCAGCCGCCGTCGGCGCTGAACGTCAGGCACCTGCAAACGCACACGGGAGGGGGGGGACAGGTGGGTCGATGACGCTGAGCACAATCGCATCATCGAGCGTTTGCGCTTCAGCTGCCGTCCTTCCGAATGGGAGCCCCCCCGTGACTTGGCCTACGACCTTCCCTCGCCGAGAACGGACCGGAGGGACGGACGGGGGCCAATCAAAACCGACTGACGGACTCTGTGAGCGTGACGCAACATCAGCGGAACGACACATTCCCGACGCCATCTTTTCCCGCGTCCTCCGCGATCCGAGGACGGAACAAATCCGTTTGCGTTCCCCGACATCGATCGTTCACGTGCCACTCGAGTACAATCGGAGCGTTTCGAACGGTATCGTTTGTGTCGGGGCACGCCGGACCAACTCCGATCGACGTCGTTTTCCGCTCTTTGCGTCAGGCTTTGGGGCGGAGGCGACGAAACGCGGCCGGGACGAGAAATCCCGCCGCGCGTCGTCAATATTGCGAACGACCGCCACAAATCAAGCCCGTTCGCCAGCAAATAAACACGGAAAGGCGCGGTAGAGCCGGGCCGAACCGGAATCGGACCCGCCGCGAGGAGCCCATCGCTACGCCGTCGGGAGGCGAGGCCAACATTTCCGCGGATGGACAAAATAGCGGCGTGCTCCAATGGAGGTCGGCCGCGGGCGTCCCCGAGCAGGGGCCCGAGCGCCTTTTCTCAGGAAGCCGCTCGCTCGGAAACGGTTGCGCGCGGCGAGCTCCGGCGCCGTCGTCGCCACTCACCTGATGGCGCCCGTGTCCTGCAGCGCCCCCACCTGGCAGAACTTCTCCAGATCCCACAGCCTCAGCCACCTGCGTGCGCCACACACACACGCACGCGCACAGCAGGGTCAAATCTCGCCGGCCGACATGACCGGCCGTCGGTTGGCGCGCGAAAGGCGGGGCGTCGGCACCTGTCTGCGCCGCCGGAGGCCAGCAGGTACTCGTTGGGGTGAAATTGAACGGCGCCGACGGCGGCCGTGTGGGCCGTGAACTCCGCCAGGGTCTTGGCCTGCTTCAGGTCCCACAGCTGCGGCACAACACGTCAAACGGCGGCCACTCAGAGCGCCGGACGCTTCCCAACCTTCAAAAAGGCCCGACGCGGCGGCGGACGCCGAGTACGAGAGCGCGGCCGACGCGCTCGTCGCCGCGTACGCGCGACACCTTTGCGAGCGACGGCTTTGGCCGCAGGGAGGCGGTCGCGCGCTCATACGGCCAAAGCCGACGCAACTCAAGCCGAGGCTTCTTCTCCAACGACTCGCGGCTACGCTTCTTCGGTCGCTCTCCCGTTTGTGCCTCTGAAAAGCGCCGACCGCCGATGCTAACGGTCACTTCGTCAATGGCAACGTGCATTGGCGCCAGCGTGCCGATGAGCATTTTTCTTTTGCCCTTTTGTGAGCCGTCCCGGGTCCGGCAGATGAAAACCAAGGTCGGCGTGCCCCCCCCATTTACCTTGACCGTGGAGTCGTCGCCGGCCGACGCCAGCCACTTGCCGTCCGGGCTGAAGGCCAAACTGCGGACGGCCGCCGCGTGACCCTGCAAGAGGGCGCCTGCGACGTCAGCTCCGAGCCCCCAAGCCCCCGACGAGATGCTTCAAAGACGCCATCTCACCTTGTACCTGTAGATGGGGCCTTTCCTCCGCACATCCCACATCTGACGCCATCCGTGGTCACGGCACATGGAACAGTCACAAGACATGAGCTTACAGGCAAAGGGCCGCGCGCAAACACGCGCAAACACGCACGCACGCACCTTGATGTTGGTGTCGGTGGAGCCGGACACCAAAAAGTCTCCAAAGGGATGGAAAGCGAAACTGGTGATGCTGGATTTGTGTCCCGGAAGGGTTCGCAACACTGGGCGGCCACACACGCGCACACACAAAGTTGGTCGTGAGCGATGAAGACCAACAAAGCCCCCCCCCCCCCCCCCCCCCTTCGTGGTGGCGTTCCGCAAACAGACAGGAAGTGGCGAGCGAGCGAACCCTGCGGGTGATTCCGTGTGCCTATTTAGAAGCGTGAACACGAGACCAACGGAAAACGCGCAGCTCAGGCGCAAGTCCGATTTTTGCCGGCTCGCGGCGGCCATCTTGGCGGCGTGGCACCCGCGACCTTGAACGCGCGCGGCTCCAAAAGCGCGCGACGCGGGA
>NW_017806061.1:642053-643092 GCF_001891065.2 Hippocampus comes | reverse complement strand
CCCGACCTCGCGGGGTCGGGCGAGCAAAGCGCTGAGCTTCCAAACGGCTCGCCGCTCTGCATGCGGTCAGCGGTCACGGAGAGAGGAAAGCGCCGCGCCGCTTGGAACGGACACTTTCAGTTCAAGTCGAAAAGTCTCTCCGATTGAAAAGCGCTCTCCCGTTCCTGATGAAATGGGCTTTTTTTGGTCCTTGGGTGCTGAGACTCCGGGCGAGCAAAGCGCTGAGCTTCCAAACGGCTCGCCGCTCTGCATGCGGTCGACGGTCACGGAGAGAGGAAAGCGCCGCGCCGCGCCGCTTGGAACGGACACTTTCAGTTCAAGTCGAAAAGTCTCTCCGATTGAAAAGCGCTCTCCCGTTCCTGATGAAATGGGCTTTTTTTGGTCCTTGGGTGCTGAGACTCGACAATTCAAATCGCTTATTCTGATTGGAATTTTCAGTACGCCACGCGAAGAGCCAAGTATGGAATAGCAAGAGCCCGCGCCTTCTGCACGGGAGACATGGCGGAACGGCGGGCGAGCGCGCGGCGACGCAAGAATGGGAAAAAAAAAAAGGTGTCCTGACTCTTGGCGGCCTCCAGGTCCCACACCAGGATGGCTCCCGACTGCGAGCCGGTGGCCAGTTGCTCCTCGGACGCGCTGAAGTGGACGCACTCCACCGCCGTCCGGTGGCCGCGCAGACTCTGACAACACACGCGCGCGCGCGTCAGCATCGCGGGCGCCGGCGGAGGAGGGCCTCGGGGCACGTACCATGATGCAGTTGGCCTTGCTGACGGACCAGATGTTGACTTTGCAATCCTCGCCCGCGCTCGCCAGGAGGCGCCCCGTCCCTTTGCCCAGAGAGGCGCAGCAAACGCGCCCGGCGTGAGCCTCAAACTCCTCTGCGCACACGCACACACGCAACAAGCCGTCGGCGGGAAGGGCGGGCGCGCGTCGCCGGGATATGTCGAGAGCGACGGGAAGTGAGACTCACGCAGTCGCCAGGAGATCTTGGTGGTGCCGGCGGCCGCCGCCATGGCGACACCGCGCCCGTTCCTGACCT
>NW_017806061.1:638907-642040 GCF_001891065.2 Hippocampus comes | reverse complement strand
GGGGGGGGAGGGGGTTCTTTCAAATCAAACATATCGATTCCGGCTGCAGACGTCCTGCGTGGAGCTCGCCCTGTGCCCGCGTAGCTTTTCTCCCGGCACTGCGCTCTCCTCCCACATTCCAAAAACATCCACGGCAGCTTGGCGGAACACAAAACGAACCGTCGTAGGTCTCTGCGTGCCCTGCGATTGGCCGACAACTAGTTGAGGGCGTAGCCCGCCTCCTGTCCGAAGAAGATGGCCGGCAGGCTCCAGCACGCAACGCTCCCGAGAAAAAGCGGATCAGAAAATGAATGGATGGATATACTATACACGCCTGGTCCAACATTAATGGCGGCCCATTGGCCCGGGCTTGCGTAGTACACGTTGTTAAGCAACAAAATCCAACGTTTTTATTTTTGAAATCCACCTCACGGGGTTACTCAGACCTCAGGTAACAAGCGACGAACAAGCGACGATGGCGCGGCTTGAGCCGTGATAGGTCGTTCCCGGAGGAACTGCGATGTCACTTTCAGTCAACAGAACGTCGAACCCCGAGATGGATTTTGCCGCTAAAATCGTGTTCCACAAACGTCTTCCATTCATCAGAACGCCAAGTTGACACTCCATAGAACGCGATGTTGGTTGGGGGTGGGCTTCCCCTTTGACGCGTGCGAGCCACTCCTCTTGGCGGCTGACAAGACACCGCAATGCGAGTCCGATCCTTTCCGATTGTGCTTCTATTCACCCGTCCGTGTTCCGAAGCGCAACGTACTTGTTTCCTTCCAACACAAGCGTCTTTTGACAGAGTTGAAATCGTTGCAGTCGCGCGCGCGAACTCCAGTTGGAGGTTCTCTGGAGCGCTTCGCCGATGTCATTCGTCAGTGCGACGCAGGTGAGCTCCAAATCGATCCGCGACGGGGATGCGGCGTCGTCCTCACTTTGGATCTTTTGCGGCGCCCGCCCGGATTTCGCTTTGCCGAGCAGACCCGCTTGCGCTCGACGAACGACCGGAAGACCTTCAATGACAAACTCTCTCCCAACGCGCCGTCATGAAAAAGCGAGTTGGGTCGTTGGCCGCGCTCGCCCTCGGACGCGGCCGCCGTTGACGAGCGCCCGCGCGTCGTTCGCACGATGCCGAGCCGTCGAAGCTTCGGGAGAAGAAGGCGATCGAACGCATCGTACCGCGAGAAGCGCCCGGCCAAAAGTCGGCGGCGGCGGCGGCGGCGGCGGCTAGCTGGTTAGCCGCCCGCAGACGACGTTAGCATCAATAGCCAGCAGCAAAAAGAGCAAGGCGGCAAAGAAGCGAGAAAAGCTCGAGGGAGTCACCCCAAAAGCGGACTTGCGGCTTACCCGCTCGGCCGAGCTCCGACTCGAACGACGGCTGACGAAAAGGAGCTCCCTCCGATTGTTGACAAACGGGCGCGCGTGCGCGGCTTAGCAACTGTCGGCTGCCGATGACGTCACGCGGAAACCGCCCCCCGCTCCTCCCGCACCGGAAGAAGAGCTCGATGGTTTCGTCGCCGTATTCATCCGGGGAGCCGATCTTTCAACGGTTGCCGAGTCTTATTTCCTGCTCGGGAATTCCTTTGAAACGCTTCGACACTTTGGGATGCTCTTCTTC
Source organism: Hippocampus comes (assembly GCF_001891065.2). Lineage (NCBI taxonomy): Eukaryota > Metazoa > Chordata > Actinopteri > Syngnathiformes > Syngnathidae > Hippocampus > Hippocampus comes. The sequence continues at coordinate 640,440 of NW_017806061.1, read as the reverse complement.
TACTTCTTCTTCTTCCTTCCGGTGTATCCCTGCCGTTTTTTTGTTTTTTTTTTCGAAATATAACTGGGTGATCGTGCACTAAAACACTAACCCTACTATTTGGGGCTGTACCGTTTGAACAGCTATTTTAAACAAATTAGTGGAACACAACGTTAAGAGGAACAAAAGGTATACATTTCTGTCACTGCCGTTCGAATCGGGGCGAGCGTTGTCGATGACGTCTCTGGAGTTGCCACTCGTACTACTGACGTTCTCGAAATGCTCCCGCGCGTCTTGTCGTCAAAACAAAGCTCCGACTCGAACGACGGCTGACGAAAAGGAGCTCCCTCCGATTGTTGACAAACGGGCGCGCGTGCGCGGCTTAGCAACTGTCGGCTGCCGATGACGTCACGCGGAAACCGCCCCCCGCTCCTCCCGCACCGGAAGAACAGCTCGATGGTTTCGTCGCCGTATTCATCCGGGGAGCCGATCGTTCAACGGTTGCCGAGTCTTATTTCCTGCTCGGGAATTCCTTTGAAACGCTTCGACACTTTGGGATGCTCTTCTTCTACTTCTTCTTCTTCCTTCCGGTGTATCCCTGCCGTTTTTGTTTTTTTTTTTCGAAATATAACAGGGTGATCGTGCACTAAAACACTAACCCTACTATTTGGGGCTGTACCGTTTGAACAGCTATTTTAAACAAATTAGTGGAACACAACGTTAAGAGGAACAAAAGGTATACATTTCTGTCACTGCCGTTCGAATCGGGGCGAGCGTTGTCGATGACGTCTCTGGGGTTGCCACTCGTACTACTGACGTTCTCGAAATGCTCCCGCGCGTCTTGTCGTCAAAACACTCGCAAGGTTCGCGTTTGTTCCAATCTCATGTTGGATCCGCATCACCGCTTATGTCACATTGGAACAGTCGCGTGAGGAACGTGTGTCGGAAAGAGAGTCTGGACCTCCCACCCAAAAGATTTCTCGGACATGAGGTTCCTACACACCTCCAACGAGATCCTTTTTGAAATGAAGTTTAGTCGCGAGACACAAGTGAACTTTCTTCCTTTTCGCCGTTTCGATGCGCTGCGGTGAAGACAGCAAAGTCACGTCATCCGCGCCGTATGTTGCGCAATCAAGCTTTTGACTCGACCGGACTCTTCCACGTTTGGGTTTTGGAAACGCGCTTCTGCTGGCGTGGCACCCTGTGGCGAGACGTGGACGGATTTCCATTGGACGCCATCCGATGGACCTTCGCTTTCCAGAATGGACCGCCGTCCTTTTGGGCTCTCTTGCAATCTTTAGTTCAAAAGGATGATTTCCTTCTCCCTCTTTTCTAATCATTCAATATTTGGGCTTGGAAGGCCTTACCAATCAACTTTTTGTGCACCTGGACAGATTAGTGTGCACTTGGCCGGTCGAAAGCAGTCACGGGCAGTCTGCGGCTCGCGCCAACACTCCCCCGGTCGCCCCCGGTTTATGAAAAAAATCACTGAATTGGGGGGGCGGGGATGACAAACTTTGACAACACTGGATCCCTTCATACTCGTAGTTCAGC
>NW_017806061.1:636867-638896 GCF_001891065.2 Hippocampus comes | reverse complement strand
TGCCATTCAGCATTGGGCAAAAAAAAAAAGGCATAGCCAGACATTTGCCGGTGCGGGTGGCGGGTGGCCCCACCTTGGCGCATCCACCGAAAGCCATCAGGTACTCCCGAGTCAGCGCGGCTGCGGGCAACGGCACGCAAGGCCGCTCGTTTCCACCGAGCCGCTTGTCATGCTCCTCCTCCCCGGTCACTGAGGTCACCCCAACAGGGACGCGCCGCCCTCGAGGAAGCCGAAGCCGGCCCCGGGACGTCGTGCTCGATAGACGCCGAAGCCGGCCTTTCGTGACCAAAGCCGAGCAGGCTCCCGACAGGAGGCGTTTGCGCGTTTCCGATGCGGCGGCGCCTCCTGGCATCGCGGGCCATCAAAATGACAAGGGCGCACATTTTTCACGCCGGAATCGGGCGTCGGCGGCCACGTGCACAGCAAAATTCATCACACCCGGAGAACATCTCGAGTTTCCGCGTTTATTAAAAAGCTAATAGAAAAGGCAAAACAATCAAAAGGCTTTCAATCGCGTCACACACCCGCGAGGAAGCCCAAATATGGTCGCACGCCGGCAGGAGGGTCCTCATCGGATGAAAACGTCAAAGTCAAAAATCCAGAGCAAGACGAGCAATTCGACAAATGGTCCAAAGTGCAAAAAAAAAATCCAAAAGACGATGTCGGCCGGCGACCGCCAAACGGGCCTTTCACGCCGCCATCTTCAGTCGCCCTGCAGAGAACAAGCGGCAGGTCGGATGACAGGCGACATCTTTCGTCCGTGCGCGTCAACAAACATGCTGTGGGGGGGAGAGAACAGTGAGAGGGAGGGGAGGGGCTTCCACCAAGCGGCGTTTCGCAACATCACTTGTCCACCGCCCCCCGTTTCCTTCTGCAACCAACCAATGGCAGGACAATGCGAGGAGACGCGCGCCGCCCGCCACCGTTGGGGCAAAAGCTGCCAACTTGTCCCGCGCACGTTCAGATCGACGGCTGCCATTGCTGCAGTTGCACGGCCAATCGGTGGCGGCCGACGTTCGGCGGGGGGGGGGCTTACGCCATTGGTTCCATCCAATCACAACTTTCTTTCGCAGATTTGTCAATCCGGCGACACGCCTTCGGGGGTCTGCTTACGCCTTTGCTTTTGGCGTCCCCGGGGCGGGAGGGCATTTTCCGCAAGGCGACGAACGAGCAAAAGCGCAAACGTACCCGTGGAAAGTTGCGAGTTGGATTTCCGTCGAGAGGCGCCGGGCGTTCTCGAGGCAGAGTTTAGGGAGGAGCCGGCGCTGCTGCTGCGAGATAAGGGGAGGGGCCCCGGGGTCAGGGGGGGCGAGTCCATCTGCGCAGACAAGCAAAGTCACCACATGCGCGCACGCCCCAAAGTCATGCGTTCAAGCCCCGCGCTCATATCCAAGCCAAAGCGAACCCTCTTCAAAGCCAGAGGAAGAAAAGGCGCAAAGAAGGTGGGGGGGGGGGCTTTTCAAGACGCTTTGAGTTTGGCCCGAATGGCGCACGGGGGCGACGTGAGACAAGCGAGGCCACCTCGAGGCTTTGGGGCGTGGGCGAGGACGAAGCCGAGCGGCTGTCCGGCCGCTTGGAGGCGTTGAGCTCCACGCTGCGAACGCGCTGGGCGAACTTCAGCGAGCACAGCGACTCGCCGGCGTCGGCCGCGACCGGAGACACCTAAAGCGAAGGGCGGGAAAAACGGTGAGACGGCGGCGGGCGGGCGGAGAACCGGCCGGCCGGCATCTTGTCGGACCTGCACCATCATGAGCGTCTTGCTGTCCCCCTGCAAGCTGTCCTGCAGCAGAAAGGTGAGCCGCGAGTTCCTGAAGGGGACGTGGGGGCGCTTGCGGCGCAGCGCGTCCATCACGTCGCCCAGCGCCGACAGAGACTTGTTGATGTGGCGAGCCTCGCGCAGGCGCCCGCCCTCGGCGCCCGATCGGCCCACCCGCTCCGAGCCGGCGAGGTCCACCAGGTTCAGCTTACCTGACGGGGGCGGGGCAAAAGCGGCGTCAAGCGGCGGCGTCAAGCGGCGGCGTCGCGTCAA
>NW_017806061.1:612519-617079 GCF_001891065.2 Hippocampus comes | reverse complement strand
TCAAGCGGCGTCGCGCCGCGCCGCGCCGGCGCCATCACCTTGCGTGCGACTCCCCGTGGTGCCGTTGAGTCCCGCCACGCTGACCACGAGCAGAGCGTGAGAGCGAGAACTGCGCTCGTTCAGGTCGGTGCACGCCGTGGCTCGGCTGGCTCGGCCCGCCTCCAGAACCTGAAGCGCAACGGCGCAGATTGCATTCGGAGCATTTGAACCGGGGGACGAGGCGTTCGTCGGCGCCATCACCTTGCGTGCGACTCCCCGTGGTGCCGTTGAGTCCCGCCACGCTGACCACGAGCAGAGCGTGAGAGCGAGAACTGCGCTCGTTCAGGTCGGTGCACGCCGTGGCTCGGCTGGCTCGGCCCGCCTCCAGAACCTGAAGCGCAACGGCGCAGATTGCATTCGGAGCATTTGAACCGGGGGACGAGGCGTTCGGGACAAAAGAGGCCGCCGGCATTCCGCCGTCGCTTTCTTCCGACGCTCGTCGGCGAGGGCGCGCCGCCTCGTCCGCCCGTCGGACTTTTTTTGAAATCCTCGCCGAAAACTCGGCCGGCGTCCGGATGCCGCCGCTTCAGCCGGTGGCCAATTGGATTCCGACCGCGCACGACCGCGTTTCCTGCCGTCTGCGCGAGCTTGAGTACGCCTGCTTTGAAACCGGATGGTTGGACTCCGCCCTCTGTCACCGCTGTGCGCGCGCGAAAGGTGTTTTTTCGTTGGCGTTCGTTCAAAATTTGATGGTGGCATGAACAAGCGTTTGCAAGCCCGAGATAAGGTGGAACGGTGGGGGGGGGGGGCAGCACCGCCACTCGTGACGCACTCTTGCAAAGCTTTGGCGCTCACTGGAACACGGGCTCGCGCCGCACTCGTTTATATTTCCACAAGTCAACAAAAGATCAGCGAGACTCAACGTCAAAGTCAAGCGTGCGCAAGGTCGCGCCTCGCGGTACCTGGTTGACGTCGTCGACGGTGCGCACGGCCACGCGCGTCAATCCGGGAACGTACAGTTGGCCGCTGCCGTCGGGATTCATCTTGATGTCCAGTTTGTCCGCCGCCGGCTGGTCGCCGAGAAGGTCCCTGAGCGGCGACACGCGCGCGTGAGCGTGACGTGGCGTGACGTGACGTGACGGGACGGGAAGCGGCGTCCGCCGGCTCACCTTAGCGTCTCGTTGTAAATCTCCAGCATGCTGACGCAGATGTGGAATTCCCACTCGGGGCTTTTGTCGGCCACTCGCGAGAAAAGCAGCCGCAGCGCTCGCTGGTTCAGGCCCGGGTCCGACGCCGCGCCCTGCCGGGCGCACACGCGGTACCTCGTTGCAGACGCGCGGGGACCCGACCCGGCGGAGGATTCGACCGGCCCGTTCCTCGCTCGCGCGGCGCGTGAGAGCGACTCGAGTCGAGTCGACGCGCTCCGTCTCGAAGGCGCGACGGTGGAGTCGGGGAGAGGAAAATCAAATGCGCGCGTTGTCGGAGGAGTTTTGAAAAAGGACCGAGAGGAGGAGGCTCGGCTCACGTCATTGCGAAGGGTTTTGGGGGGCACGTCGTTCTCGGCACCGCCAGCGAAAGCGCCAACGAAGCCTGACGCCGGGGGCGCTCTCGCTGAGCGCGACAAGCGCAAGAGGGCGGCGCGAAGCTCGCTCACCTCCATGGTGTAGGTCTTCCCCGAGCCCGTCTGTCCGTAGGCGAAGATGCAAACGTGGAAGCCGTCCACGCACGACGTGACCAGCGCCTCCACCTCCGAGAACCCCTGCGACGGCCCCGGCCGGTGTCAAGGCGCCGCCGGACGGGGGGGGGGATACGAGACGGGGGCTCACCTCTTCCTGCGTGGCCTCGGGCCCAAAGACTTTGTCCAGGTCAAAGGTCGTCACCTTGCCCTTGTCGCTGAGGTGCAGGACGCCGTCGTCGTCCGGGTCAAAGGTCAACACGCCCTCCGCCTCCTCGCCGCCGGCGACGGGACGGACGCGGCACAACACCCGGATGTTTCCTGACAAGGACCCGCCCGCGCACGTGGCGACGATGGCCGTGAACATTTCCTGCCGGCGCGCGTCGGGCTTCGTGACCCCCGAAATGGTTTTTCGGCGCATCCGCGCGAGCGCCCGCGCACACGACAGGCTGTGCTTTGGGGCTCGGGTCGCTTGCGACGGAAGTTTCAAACGGGCCAAAAAGTGGCCGCGGGTGGCGCGAAGCGTCAGCACGGAGGATGCGGTCAAAGGCCGCCGAGCGGCAAACCGACCTTTGAGCTGGACCAGCTGGTTGTGGATCTTCTTCCTCAGGTTCATCTCGCGTTTGTATTTGTCCACCAGCTTCTGGTTGGTCGCGCTCACGTCGCCGATGGCCCGGCAGATCTGCACGCACACACGCACACGCACGCACGGGCGCGCAGGCGCTCATCGCTTTGCATGAGCCCCGTCGACGCCGAGCTCGGGAAGAGAAGTCGTGAGGCGCGACCCCCGACGGAGGGCAGTGATGCGGCATTTTTTTTTTCTCCCCAGGATCGAAAACGACGATTCCAATTTTCCAGGAGTGTTCTCGGCGGCGCGTGGGCAGGCGAGCCGGGCCGACGCCACGCTCCATCGAAACTCGTGATGTGACGTCGCCATGGTATGTCACCACCCCGAAAACAAAACAAACCCCCCCCCCAAAAAAAAAATCCAAGCTCTTCCTTCGCACAGCCAAACACAACCAACGGGCGATGGAAAAGAGATTTGCGACGCGACGTCGCCTCGACCGCTCGCACCGACCTCGCGCTTGGCGTCGTCGATGGCGTTGCGCAGCATGGCGGGGAAGTGGTGCACTTGCTTCTTCAGCGTGTTGTAGTCGGCGGTGAGCGTCCTCAGGGCGGGATGAAGACCGGCCAGCTTGCTGCGCACGCCTGAAGCAGCCACGCGAGAGCAGCCCTTCATTCAGCCGCCGCCTCCGCACGGACGAGGACGGCGAGCGCCTGCGCGGCGAGCGCGGGCCCGCTGACCTGCCAGGTTGTCGTGCACGGCCTTCATCTGGCTCTCGGCCCTGACGAAGGCCTCGCGGACGACGCGCTCCTTCTCCTCCTTCAGCGACAGCAGCTCGGCGTCCAGCTGCCGGCGAGCGCGGGCCATCTCGCCGTCGTACAGCGCCACCTGCGAGCAAGCTTCACCTTTGGACGGGCGCTTCTTCGTTCGCGCTTGGGGGCGCGGCGCCAAATCGACGCGGCCGGGCTAACGGAGTGACGGAGCACCTTTTTGAAAGCAAAAGTCGGACGTACGCCGTTCGAATCGTAGCCGCAAAATTCCAAGTCGGTCATGATTTCTCCCGAAAATAATCGCCGGCGTTTGGCTGCCGTTTGGCAGGCGGTCTCCTCGCCGCGCTAACGTCCCCGCCTTCGTCGGCTCGAAGGCCGAGAGCGCCGACGGTGCTTTACCTGCGTCCTGAGTTGAGCGCACGTCCTCTGCGACCGCTGCAGCTGCGTCTCCAGCTCCCTCAGCATGCGGCGCTGCGCGCAAACTTGCTCTTGAAGCAAAGCGTTTTGCACGCGCAGCCAGTCGTCCGACTCCGCCCCCTCTGCCGTCTGATGAGCGCAACGCACAATGACTTCACGACACACGCGCGGCATGCGCAAAGCGAGGCGACACCTGCGACGGCGGCGGCGCTTCGCGGCGCGCGAGGTCCCGGGGGTCGCGGTCCGAAAGTCCCGCTCGAGGCGCGGAGAGGTCCGACGGGGGGTCGGTCCGGTCCGGTCTTCGGCGCGAGGCGTCCGCCGGGGCGCTTTTGTCCGGCGGGGGCGGCGGCTTCCCCGTATCCGCGAGCTGACAGTCTCGCTGCCGGCAGCGCCCGTCCCGGCCGATGGGCTCCGCCTCCTGGGGACACACCCCGTGTCAGTCACGCCACAGTAACCGGGGGGGGGGCAAGTCCGGTCCGAGAGCGCGGTGGTCCTGCGCGCGCGCACCTTTTCCATCTCCCCCGCTGCCACGCGCCTAACCCAAATGATCATGGAGCTGCGGGAAAGCCCGCTCACGGTCCCGATACGTTTGAAGCGGGCGCGTTGGAAGAGGGAACTCGGAAAACGAGCGGGACCGGACGTGGCGACCCACAAGTACGACGGCCTTCGTGCTGTCCTCGAGCGTGAATCCGTTTTGGGGCACGCTTGTTTTTTTGTCGTCTTTCCCCGTACTTTAACCCGACTGACCTGAGAGCAGGCGCAGGCGCAGGCGCCCTCGCAAGTCCCGCCGGAGGCCAGCCGTCGCTTCAGACTCTTGTTCTCCAGCTCCAGAAGCTCCAGATGCTTCTCCAAGTCCGTCGCCCCCTGCGGGAGGAGCGGCGGCCTCGTGAGCGTTCTTGTTCACGCGCACGCAATTTTCTTTTGGGTTTTTTTTTCCCGGGGAGAAGCGGCTCAGATCGTGGAGGGATCGTAGAAAAAAATGGCGACAGCGGCGGCGGGAGGTGAAGGAAGGCGACCCCTCCCACCCCCGACAAACGAGGGCCGACGACGGCGCGAGATCGGCGGCAAAAAGCCGTCAAGTGCGGCGGCCTCGACGTACCGGTCCTGAGCACAGTCTGGCCGCTTGCTCCGCCGGGTTCTTCTCCGGTTCCTCC
>NW_017806061.1:611602-612441 GCF_001891065.2 Hippocampus comes | reverse complement strand
CTCGCCGGCCGGGATCGCGAGCGCGAGATCGGCCGGCCGCCGTACCTGCGGGTGCCGCCGCGCGCCGGGCTGCTCTTTGTCCGCGCCACCTAACGCACACCGAGACAAAGATCAGAAAGACGCTTTTATTGATTTGGGAGGACGACGCGTGAGAAGGGACCGGATGGCCGGTTCCGTCGAAGCCCGCGGAGGGTAAGACGCGCGCGACTCCACTTCATTGGCGACGACGCGCCCGCTTGGCCGTCACCGGGCGCGGACGATCACGTGACGTCGCTTGTCCGATCGGCGCCGTGGGAAACGGAGTCCGCTTCGTGGTCGACGTGTGACCGTCGTGATCGCCCGTCGTTCCATTTGGAAAAAGTCGACTCATCTCTTGAAATTCTTTTTTCTGTCTTGATTTTGTCAAATACATCTTGACATTTCACTCGCGAAGGGTTCGGCGAACGCGCAAATGAAGCGGTTGGGTTCGGTCGCTCGGAACCGCCGGACGAGCTCAGGCCGTGCCCTTGGATTAAAGGGCAACCGTCGGCGAGCGTCGGTCTGAGGACCCGTTTTCTTGCAATCGCGCAAGCTCCATCCAAACCTCACCGGACAAAAGAGCGGGAGCCCGGCAGGGAACGCAGCGCTTGCGTCGGAGTGCGGCGAAGGCACATTTGGGATGGAGACCCCCACCTCCACTTTTTTTTTTTTTTTGCTGATATCAATCGCGGGTCCCCAACGTACGCCACAAAACCGTCATCGTCCGATCGTAGGACACGAAAAAGAAAACGAACCCGAGTCGTTCTTTGGCGGTTTGCAAAGCGGCGAGCTCAACTCACCGGAGGGCGCCGCGCGCCCGT
>NW_017806061.1:584358-591426 GCF_001891065.2 Hippocampus comes | reverse complement strand
GCAGGGAGAAGGCGGGGCTGGGCAGAGACAGGAAGGAGGCCTCATCCTCACCGTCGCTCATCGGGAAGTCCACGGAGCTCGCTGCATGACAACGCGCGCACAGACACCTCCGTTGACACGCCGACACCGGCCCCGAGCGCGACGGCACGTCGGGGGCTCTTGTCGGCCGCGAGGGGCCGCGCGCGTGATTTGATTTGCGTCCCGCGTAACCCGCGCGAAGTCAGATCCCGAAAGCTGGTCGAGCGGATGCAAATGGAATATCGACCGAAAGAACGAATGAAGATCATCGGATCCAAAGTTCAGCGGGTTGTCCGTCGGTCCGCGTATGCAAACTCGCGTCGTGTCCCTCGAAGGCGCTTGCGGTGCCCGATCCAAAAAACAAACAAACCCAAAAAAATGGGGGTGGTCGACATGGCCGATGATTCCCAAAGGACATACGGTGTCCATCGACGAGCGTTCGGGTCAGTTGAAAGCTTTCCTCCCGTCAGGCGGCGGGCGGGTGCGCATATTTGCCCGACCCGACCCGACCCAGCTCAATTCAACACGTGACTCGGGTGAGTGACGCCAACTCTCGTTTGCAATCGACTTGAGGTGAGAGTCAATCGGAGGGGAAGGGAAGGTTGTGGCGGGACCGGGACCGGGACCGGGACCGCTCTTTTGTTGACCTCAATTGTTTGGAATTGAAGCCTCACGCCGTCTCCGGCTCAACTCGACGTTGAGCCGGTAGCAAGAGCGGCCAATGCGTCGCGGCGATCGAGCCGCGACAACGCCGACGTCAATTGCGCCGGCAGGCTCGCGCGCAAACCGAGCCTGGGAGGCGCACGCGCCTTCCGATGACAAGTCGTCCTCGCCGAAGTCCTGCGGGCGGGGCGTGCGGCCGAGGTCCCGCGTCTTTCTCGGTCCCGACATGACCCCCCCCCCGGGACTTCCTCAAAAACTTTGCCGCCGCCTGCGGGGGCCGCGCAACGCGTCAGCCTGACTTGCGGACGCACTCGGCGACTTCCTCGCGCCGGCGCATTCCGTCCGACCCTTGTTGGCAGAGGCGCGGTCCCGGTCCGGACGCGCCCGCCGCTCCGCGACCGTCGCCGGCACCTTCCCGGCGAGAGAGCGCAACTTGTCGCTCGCGACTCCCGCCGGGCCAAAAGCGTCATCGAAACGACTTCGTCCCGTTCAGCGGGGCGACGGTCATCGCGGCGACGCCAATGTTCCATTCCTTCGGCAAGCCGGCGCAGCGCAACGTAACGTAACGTAACGGCGCGCGACCGGTCGGCGGATGCCAAGCGAGCAGAGCGACTCCGTTGTGGCATCGGAGCGTTCAAACTCGGCAGATCTCAAAAGAAGAGCGGCGAAGCGACCGAGGCCGGACGGACGCATTTGGCGGCACTCGGCGAGAAAGGGGGCCTCCGCTCACGAAGAAGCGTGGACGGAAAAGTCGGCGGCGGCTCGGCTCCACTTCTGAGCTTGGCCGGTCACCGGCTGCCCTTTCCGGCGGCTCGCTTTTCTTTCACATGCGGAGCCGCGAGCGAGCCGACAAAGAAAGACGAGGCGGCGGCCAAGATAAAAGGGGAAAAAAAAACAAAAACCAAGTCCTCCGCAGGGGGACTGTTCCACGAGCGTCGGTTCGCATTCCAAATCGAACAGAAAAAAAATTGCCCGTGTTTCCGCCGAGGCCGGAGCGGGGCGGGGTCCGACGACGGCGTCCTCGCTCGGGAAAACGCTTCTTGACGCCCGGGGAACAAAACGGCACCCGGCGGGCCTCGCTCGGGCGCCGTCGCGACCCGGCACGCGGCGCGCTCGGAAAAGGAAAAGCCCGGCGAGTTCCACGCCGAGCGTGCGCGAGAAAGCCGACGCCCCTGAAAGGCCAACGCAGAGCGACGCTGCGGAAAAGCCGACGCTGGCCTTTGGCCTCCCGGCTCAGAGGTCGCCCCGAGCGAGGCGTCGGCGCGTCGCTCCTTTCGCCAGCGCTTCTTTCCTGCGCTTTGGTCGCTGGGGAAAAGCGACGGGAGCCAAAAGCGGCGGCCTTGACGCCGGCCCCTTCCCCTCGCTTTCCATCAACATTCGAGCGCTTGTCAAGAATCAACGGAGGCGTCGCTCCGTTCACGGCTAGCGCCGTGCTCGCGCCGCGCTAGCCGAGGCCCCAAAAACGGCATCAAGCGTCACGCTGCGTCCTCATCATGGCATGCGCGTCCTCCTTCCAGTCTTACCTCCGGACGGCCAACATCCTCCTCGTCCTCGTCGTCTCGGCCTCGCCGTGACACGCAGCGGCAGGAAGTGTGTCAACTGGGCCAAGCGAGCCCCCGAAGCGCACACGCGCGCGCACTTTCATCCTCTCCGTTTCCCCGGCAACAGCGGGGACAGCGTTGCGGCTTTATCTCCGCCCCCCTGCGCTAAATATTTCACCGGCCGGTCGAGTGCGACGAGCGCCCTCCCCCCCAACGCGCAAAGACAACATTCATTCAGTACATTCACCCGGAAAAACATTTCTGCTTCCGCGACTGCCGCAGAGTGCGCGAGCATTTGCCAAACAAAGAGCGGGGGGTCAAAGGCGCAGGGCGCAGGCCAGAACCGGATCGGCCCGCCGCCAGAGCTTGCGCTAAGCGCGGCTTCGACGGCATCGCCGAAACGGCCGCCGCTCCGGATTCGCCGAGGCCAAAAGGCGCCGAGCGTCAGCGAGCCTCGCCGCTGGCCAACGTTCTCCTTCTGCCAAATCGGTCAAGAGAGCGAAGAGCGCCTCGGGCAACGAGGGAAACGGTCGGCCCGATCGGCAGACGCCCGACGTCACCCGACGCGACGGGAAGAACGCCGTCGCGCGCGGGCTGGAAAAACACTCGGCCAAGGTGGCCGCGGGCGGTCCGCCGCGAAGTCCCCGGCGGCGCTCGGGGCCGACCCGCTTCCCGTCGGCCAATCGGCGTCGAGAACGTCACTTCCGTGTCGCGCGCCGGCGCCGCACCATCAGACGACCGAGACAAAAACATCAAATGGAAACGCGGCGCACGGCCATCCGCGAAACGCAAAGAGAACGGGAGAGGCGCCGCCGCCGCCGCCGCCAAAGACGCCGTTGGACGTTTGGCGGCTGGCCAACTTGAGCCGGGCGGGCCCCGAACTCGCCTCTCTCTCCTTGGCATCCCTTCCCTCTGTCGCCCTTTGCGCACACAGAACTTGGATTTCGGCGAGGTCGCGCATGGGCACGTGGGCGAGGCACGCCCCCCCCCCCGCCCAACCCCTGGTCAACACCAGACAGGTTTGACCTTCCAGCGGAAAAGGTTTCACAGCCGCGTCTCCATCATTCAATTGTTCAACCGAGAACTGGGACGGACGGACGGGAGGGAGGGAGCTTTTTTTTCTGTGGGACGGGCCCGGGATGGAAGTGAAAATCCACGCCCGCGTCACCCTCGAGTCCACGCGTCTATTTCGGGTTTATGGAAGAGCGACACACCCAGACTTAACCACGGCGATGTTTCCGCAGAGGAGATTTCAACGTCAACATCGAAGACGGACTCCCGAACGCCTTCGTCGTCGCGGTCTTATTTCAGAGCGCGCGGGACGAGGGCGCCCCGCCGTGGCCGTTCGTGTCACGACACGCTGACCGTCAGCAGTTTGGGGCACAAAAGGAGCATCGTCGTCGATCGCTTCGGTTTCGTTGAGTGGGCGAGACGTAAAAAGTCGGCGGAAATGTGGAGATTTTGAAAGGCAAACGAGCGGATCGGAACGGCGTTCCTTCAAGAAAACAGACGTCCCTTTCATTTCATGATCAATCATCTGAAAGCCTCGCCCCTGGAATGCAGCCGATCAAACATCCTCTCCGCTTGACATGTTTGTTTGTTTTGCTGGTGACATCGGCGATCGGCGTATCGGCGGTCTTTCGCTTGCAATCCGGTGACGTCTCAAGGGGCGGTCAATCGTGTGCACTTTGGCTTCCAAGCGAACGTGTGCGCTCGCTTTGTGTCTTTTCTTTCCGTCGGCGTGGACTCGCGCTCGCTGCCTTTTTTTGGGACGCGCGCAGCGCACCGCACCGCACCGCACCGCAGGCTGAAAATCGACCCGGCCAGCGGGCACGTCATACCGCCACGGTGTCATTCAAGTTCAATCACGTGATCGGCGTTGGCACGAGCTCGGGCTGTCAATCCAACCAAACCCGGCACCAGCCCCCCCCCCCCGCTCCTCTCCCCGTCGCCATAGAAACACGAGCACGTGAACCTTTTGCGACGAGAACAAAAGCGAAAAACGGCGAAAGTTCTCCAATGACAACGTGAGCGTTTTCAGCATGGAACGTTCTAGAACGACGCGCACAAGACAAACAGGCAGGCAGGCAAGCGGGCGACTTTTGTGGTCGTACCTTGGGTGAAAAGCGGCGAGTCGACGAATCTCCTCGTCTTTCAATCGGTCGCGTCTCTTTTCCTCGCTCGACGCGTCCGTCCGTCGGTCGGTCGGCCGGCCGGCATGAACGCGCAGCGCGAGTCGCAGTCGGGACTTCGGCGAGTGTGCGCGCGAGAGACTCGAACGGCGTTGGCGCCAGTGGAACTTGTCATTTCCGGTGGCTTCTCGCAGCTGCCTTCAAGGACTCGCTGACGCGTGGGAAAGAAAACACCCGGGCCACGTGACCAAAGCGTCGCATCATTGCAAGTAGAGAATGAAGGCGGTTCTCGTGATAATTGCGATGATGCGACTGTCACGCGCCGTGCGCTGGGAAAGAAAGAAGTCTTCGCGGCGTATGAATCGCGGACGGCTTTGAGCCTTTTACTCTTAGGACCGGCAAGTCGAGATTTGGGGCAATTCCAGTGGGCGCGGCCAACGCAACGCGAGTCAAGAAGACGAGACGATTTGTCTCGGGCGGGCGTGGGGAACTCGGGTTCATTCGATTGTTCGGGCCTCGACGGAGCTCGCCGATGAGCCGATCGTTTGAATCGGCTGCGTCGGAGGAGGGCGGGACCTCAAACGGGCAGCAGATGGCTCCCGAGGAGCCGGAGCTCCTCGACCCGTTGAGATGCGCGCTTTGTTCCCGATGCGTTTGGGAGAAGGAAGACGAGAGATGACTTTTCTCGCTTCACTCAAACGCGTGGCGTGCGCGCAGAGAGCGGCCGCTTCTCGTCACCGCTGAACAGGAAGGCTCATTTCGCGCCGAGTACGGACCGGATATGGCGTTCTTTCGTGGCTTGAAAACAAACAAACGTGTCCCAAGAACACACTTGCGTCACAAAGAACACATCGCAGCATGACAGAAATGAGGATGTAAAATGCTGTTTTTTAACACTAGCCCTTCGACTCGAAGGGCTTCGCAAACCCACAGGTGACAGACATTAGCCACATCCCCTGAGCTCACCACCACAAAAGGGCAAGGGAAAAACAACAACAAACAACATGGGGGGGCGGGGGGGCATTTTAATAGAGGGCTCCGTCCTTTGAGCAATGACCCACAATGCACTACCGGCGGCCATATCGGAGGGCTGTTCTCAACAAGCCTTGGCTTGTTTTTGTGGGTCGTTGCGAGAAGGACGGAGCCCTCTATAGACCGATTGATCGATTTCTTCTTTATGGCTATCCAGTGATTTCCTATTCAATAAAACGTCCACGACTTCAGTGGTCACTTGAAAACGTGACGACACTAACTTCACATCAAATGCTATGAAATGAGCGGTCGCTTTTCTGTCTCTGGTACTCAAAGCGCTTCACACCGTGACCTAATTCACCGACTGATGAAGCGGCAGCAGGAGCGACTTGGGTGATTGCTCAAGGACACTTCGACACGGTCGCCGAGGCCGGAGATCGAGCCCCGAACCTGTCTGGGGTGGGAACGAACCCATCAACGCATCACTGACAAAAGACGCCATGGAAGTTAAAAAAGGACAAACAAAAGACACCGCCGAAGGGAGCTTAAGATGCAACCCGAGGAATATGTTGTCGAGTTGCTCACAACGGTGTGCTTTTGCAAGAAAAATACATTGAGGACATTTGCCATTTAAGTCGACGCAGAAATTTGGCTCGATCGGTTGAAAACGGGGGGAAATGTGACGTCACGTGGACGGCCTGGATCGGTGGAGTCCAACCTCTCCGCGGAAACAAACACGCACCGGGGCCCCGCCTCGCCTCGGAAGAAAGGAGTTGCTTGCTTCGGACAACGGCGCCACCTGCCGGCTCGGGAAAGGTTGCGCGGTCGTTCAAAGGCGGCCCACCACAATGGACCACCCGCGGCATTTTTTTCTCCTAATTTATCATGAAAAAAAATAATTTCATATCCAAATTTGTATTTTTGGGGGTGGGTGGGGCGATCCCCGCTTTAATTCTCTCCCCCCCCCCAAATTTCCCAATTCAGTGACAACGGGCATCGATTTTCCCTGTTTGTGAGGCATCTGTGTGGAAATAGTGGAGGGGGGGGGCTCCCCCGTCTTCCGAATCCCACCGATTTTCTCGGCAGGCCACACCCCGCTGTAATATGATTGGCCGGAGCACAAGCGCAGGCTCCGCTGAAGGAACAAGATGACGCATTTTCCCCCAACGTGACGAGGCAGACAGACACACGCATTTTCCATCGTGTATTATCGAGCGTGAGTTTCATACATCGGCAACGCGCGGAAGGAGACTTCACGTTGTGCAAAGATCCGCAACATTCTCACACATGCGCAGTCGAGCTGCAAGGTAGGGAACTCTGTGCATGCAAGCAACATACATATGCGCGCGGCTTTCATCTTGATGCCGTCACGCCACACGGAAGTCCACGTCTCGCTTTCCCAGCAAAATCCCCCGTTTTGGATCTTGTCATCGGTCGACAAGTCACATTCCTCCAACGCGGGGCGATTGCCACTCAGCGCGACCGCAACTTGAGCGATTGAGAACGGTCTGGAATTGACAACGCTGACCCGCAGCCAATTTAGGGTTCGGTGTCTTGCCCGCGGGCACAGATATTTGGAAACAGTCAGCAAGGTGCGATTGTCTACCGTTGACGTGAGCTAAAAAAAAAAAAAAAAGTCCCCAATCCAACGGAACCTGTGGGTGAGGAAGACGAGGTCGCGCGGCGGCGGCAAATAGTTGTTCCGAGACGAATCGCGAGATGCGGTAGCCCCGGGCGGGGCA
>NW_017806061.1:574811-582996 GCF_001891065.2 Hippocampus comes | reverse complement strand
GAGGTGGGATTGTCTTCCCGTGGCGTGAACTAAAAAAAAAAAAAAAAGTCCCCAATCCAACGGAACCTGTGGGTGAGGAAGACGAGGTCGCGCGGCGGCGGCAAATAGTTGTTCCGAGACGAATCGCGAGATGCGGTAGCCCCGGGCGGGACAGGTTAGGACAGCACGGGACAGACCGATAAGCAAGGCGCCATGGCGGGGTTTGCGGGAAAGCGTATTGTCCCGGCCCGCTCGCCCGCTGGGAAGCCCCTTACAAAAAAAAAAAAAAAAGTCCCCAATCCAACGGAACCTGTGGGTGAGGAAGACGAGGTCGCGCGGCGGCGGCAAATAGTTGTTCCGAGACGAATCGCGAGATGCGGTAGCCCCGGGCGGGACAGGTTAGGACAGCACGGGACAGACCGATAAGCAAGGCGCCATGGCGGGTTTTGCGGGAAAGCGTATTGTCCCGGCCCGCTCGCTCGCTGGGAAGCCCTTTACTCGGCATCTTCCTCCACCTCCCTTTTCTCCGCTTCCCGGTCCCCGGTGGCCGCCGCCCTCGCGTAAAGAAGCTCCTCCCCTTCCGTCGGCGACGTCGTGGCGATGACCGACGAGTGGCCCGCGGGCAAGGGAGAGGGCGGAGGCTGCAAAGAGCAAAAACAACAGAGGCGCCGTGTCCACACAACTTTCTGTCCATTTCTAGCCAGCTCGCAAGCTGTCTCCCCGCTCGCCCTCCCGCTCGCTTGCTTCCCGGACGCGACCGGCTGACTCTTAAAAGTCCTCCGGTGAGCGGCGTCTATCGAGAACGGCCGTTCGGCAACATGACGAGCGACTCGGGGAGCGGGGAACGTGCCCGACGCGTTCGGCCGTTCCCTCGCTCCCCAATCGCGACAAGGGGCGGCGATTCCCACCGTGCGCCGAGGCGGGCCGCAGCTCTTCTCGAGTTTGGCCAAGGTTCCCGCCAGTCCCGCCCGCGCCGTCACCCTCATCGCCGCCTTGAACATTCGGGGCGTGTCGGGCGGGACCGGAATGAGCTGGGGCGGGTCTTTGCCGCTTCCCTTTTCCCGCGGCTTCTCGTCGTCCTTTGTCAGCATGGTCCTGAGGGACAACACGCAACGTATGAGGCGGACTTCCCGGCCGGCCCGGGGCGGGGGGGGGGGCTTTCCGGCTTACTTGGCCTTCTTGCGTAGAAGTTTCTGGGATTCCGGATAGTGGACCAGGATTTCCGCCAGGTCCTTTTTGTCCAGGATGAACAGGTTGGCGAATCCGTGCGCCTTCACGTTGGCGGTGCGCCGGTTCCCTCCGCCCCCCGCCAACAAACTGAGCGACGGGAGAGCGCAAGGTCGGCGCCTCGACTGCCCGTCAAACATCCGCGTCGACTTCTCCCTCCCGCGCACGTCGACTTGGAGTGGATGTCTTTGTCCGCAAACGTCGAGGGGGAGGACTTCTTCCTACTCCCTTTCAACTTGTAAAGCGCATTGAACTATGACACCGACTTGATTTTTTTTTCTTTCTTTCTTCCAATTTTTAGCTTGACCTCGTCTTGTTTTCCTACGTTCCGACCATCCGCCCGCGTGGCTCCCGGATCTCGTTCTCACGCCGACCGCCAGATGAAGGAGCATCTCGGGTGTCTTAAAAGTGCATCAAGGCGCAACCATCGAGAGGGCATCGGGGGAATCGTGACTCCAACCCAGGAATGGAAGGGCGATCGATTTCCTTGGAAGGAGTCTTTTCGCACCTCGGATCATAAACCGAGCGGGACCTCGATTGGAAAGCCTCGATTTTTGTCATCTTTTAGTCTCCGAACACGTACCGCACGTTGACCCGCGGATGGCGCGGCGCCAGCGAGCGACTCGTTTGGGTCGACAGTCGGCGATTGATTTGCGTATCGAGAAGGGACGCTCCTCTCCGGACAACACCGTGTCGGGGAGGACGGCCGCGGTGCTCTGAACGAGCTGTAAAAAGAAGCCATCTGTGGCAAAGTCGAAGACGAACGGTCAAATAGTGGAAACGTCCCGACGTCGCCGCCCTCCGAGACGCCCTCGGCCGACGGGGAGACCCCGTGGCCGCAAGACGAGCGAAGGACCGATCGCTCTGCGAGCGACTGGTATGCGGGACGAGCGCTTCACGACAGGCACCGCGCCAAGCGAGGACAACTTCCTGTCGTCGCTCGCCCCCGCGGAGGGGCCATTGGGAGGAAACTGCGCAGCCAGAATTGACAACCCGAGATGAAAGCTCAAACGGAAAGAGTCCGCTCGTCTGGACTCGGCGTTGACAGATCCATCGGTCACGGAAATAGAGACGCGATTGGGGGGGATCTCCGCGTTCAGCCCGCGCGCATCGCTCTCAAGTGGCGGACGTCAGCCATCTCCGCTCGCCGTCGCAGACCGCGCTCGAGCCTCGGCGCGCTCGTCGCGACGACTGACCTGATCTCGCCAAACACCGAACCCGCTCTGATGGTGACGAAAACCGTCCCGAGGTCCGGACCGCCCACCACTTGGACCTCGCCCTGCTTGATGATGTACATTTCCCTGCCGATCTCGCCCTGCGTCACAGTCACGCAAACATGAGAACGCAAAGACTCGTTCCCACGCACAGAGAAAAGCAGCAGCGGACACTTGCCTTCTTACACACAAAGTCTCCCGGCAGGTAGACGACAGATTTGAGTCTTGTCAGCATGTCAAACACCATCTGACGATCGCAACCCTGACGGGCACGCACGCACGCACGTTTGATCAATGCTTGCCGTCTACAAGCGCGGGCGCGCGTCTGCGATCTCGCGAGCCGCCGACCTGGAACAGCGCCACTTTGCTGACGATGGAGTAGTTGACATCCACGGCGATGTCCAGCCTCATCTTGGCAGGAAGCTGCAACAGCAACTCTTGCTCGTCTACACAACGCAACGCAACGCGCGCGTGACCCAAACGCATACAAAGACCACGCGACGCACGGCGTGCCAAACGTGTGGGGTGGCATTACCCAGCATGCCTTGGCTCTTCCACGTGTAGTCGTACCAGGTCTTGATGCGGTTGCGGACGGCCTTGGGAATCTCGTACGAGTTCATGTATTTGGCGGTGCCGTCCACGCAGGCCCGGTAGTAGTTCTCGCCGGCCGTGGCCGCCCCCACCACGTCCCTCATCTGGGAGACACGGTCACGGCTCGGCGTTAGGGACCGTACGGGTCCGCCGCGTCGGGATCCTCGGCTGCGACCCACTTGTCCGATCATGATGGAGAAAGCGAAGACGCCCACAAAATAGTTGACGAGCTGGAAGCAGATCTCGAAGACGGTGGTCGGGTCCGGAAGCCCGCCGATGGTGATCAACGTCTTCACCGCAAAGTAGTAACAGCGGACGTAACTGCGCACGCAGGGAAGCGAGGCGAGGCGGCTCCGTTTATTTCACACTCAAAAGTGCTTGGAGCGCAAGCAAAGACACCGCACCGGCGAGCCTTTCCAAACAGAACGCTAAACGGCATTCAGAAGCAAAGTGCGCGAGACAAAAAGTATCACGGTCAAGGTGCACGCTATCACAATCAATGCTAACAGGCTACACGCTAAGAGGATACATTCCAACCGGACGTGCGCGGGGGTCAAGCGTCATGCTAACAGGCTACATGCTGAGAGCAGATGTAAGCTCGCGCGCGGGGAGGTCAAGCGACACGCCGCCGACGGGAAAGACCGGCCGGGTCGATCTCCTTACGCGTTGCCATTCCCGTCGTAGACCCACTTGGTGGAACCCAAGCCTTGGTAGTCGGAGCCCCAGTAGAACAGGCACGCGTTGACGTGCAGGGAGTACAGCAGGTAGGTGGAGGTCCGGATCACCCTGACGCGAGCCCGCGTCAGTCCGTCTCCCAGAAAGCAAAAGCCGCCGGCTTTACCTGTAGATGTAGGCCTTCTTCATCACCGCTTCCATTCTGTCATTGAACTCGAAGAAAACGTGGTACTGAGAGAGACGGGCCCGCCGTTAATCACTCGGGTCTCCGGTCAGACCGGATGATCTCCGAAAAACAAAACAACTCGACACCTTGAGCAGACGAGGGAATCGGAGCAGAGACGTGACCCCCGTCCAGTAGTAGAGGATTTCCATGGGGAACAGACTGATGACGTCCATCTGAAGAGGACAGCAAAGCCATCACCCGAGACCGCCTCTGCACGGGGACTTGACCGCTTCTAAACGGGTTCTGGTGCGTCTTCGGAGCGCCTCGAGGGTCGCGCTCGGCCGCTTCTCGGCCGTTTCCGCAAGAGATGTGGATTTGTTCTCGCCCGGGCCTCGAATGGGTCTAGCGTGCCTCGAATATTTCTTGAGATGTGTCCCCGACTTGTTCTGAAGTGACGCCAGCCGATCGCTTGAATGCCTCTCGATGATTAGATCGATACTAAGGCGGTTCCATCTCGCCCCTCGAATCCCTCGAGTCGTACGTTAGCGGATCCAAAATAGTCGGGGAACGTACCTTGAACCTGTCGGTGGTCATGTAGTTTTCTTGCATGGCTTTTCGGTCGCACTGAAAGGGAACGTCACGGATGCGGTTAAGAGGCGGGAGCGGGCGGCGCGGGAAGAAGAAGAGACAAAAAGACGAGACGGCAAGTTGTCAACTTGCGTCTTTGCTCCCTGACCACGATGTCCCCCCTGCGGACAAACTGCAGGCGGGGCTGGAAGACCAGGATGTCGGTGATGTAAATGAGGTCGCAGGCGTAGTCGACCAGAAGCCACAGGTGGAGGTTCTCCGGGGTCTGGTAGGGAAAGGCCCAGCGGACGGGTATCAACCAAACGTTCCAGTTCCAGGCCGCGACCACCAAGAACAGCCACAGCACATAGACCAGGTCTGCGGGCCCACACGGCATCTCGTCACACGAGGAGTCCGACTCGCAAATCGTCGTCCGCGCCGGAATGAAAATAGGGAGACCGGTCTCCCCGAGAGAGGTCGTCGCTTCTCTCCGGAATGCCTCCGGACCTCTTTTGGACGGGTTCTCGAGCGATTCGAGAGTTTCTCAAAAGTTGTCATCGATCGGCATCAACCGAGTTCCAGCTCGTCGACGGAATGCCCGCGGGCGGAGTCGTTGTGGGCCGTTCTGAGTCCGTTTCAAGAGTCGGTGGAAATTTGACCTTGTCCGGCCCGCGTCTCGGATGCATCGAGAGCTTCCCGCGCTGATGTGAAAGTCAAATGGAACTTCTCTCTCGAATACCGTTGAAGTTTCACCGTGGCACCGAACGAACGGTTTGCTTTCGACCGGCGCTTGTTATTCGGCCGCTCGCCGTCAACTGAAAACGACGACGCGGTCGCTCGGGGCTCGGACCCGTCGTGGCTCGGCTTCAGAAAACGGCTCGGCCGCGATCGCTCGTTACCCGAGCGACCGCGATGTCATTTCCGCTCGACGGCAAGTTTTCTGAAACGTCACTCGGCGCGCTTTATACAAACCGGTGAACGGGTCGATGCTGGAGGGGAACCGGAACTCCGCGACGGCTCGGAGCCATTTGGGCACGGCAAGACGTTTGGGAATTTGAACGGGACGTCCCAGAAGATGAAAGAGAAGAAGGGCCTCTTCCTCTTCCTTTCCGACGGCGGGGCCTTCCGTCTCGTCTTCTCCGGGCGGCGGCGGGGGAGGCGGAGCTTTGCCGGAAGCAGAAGGCACGCGACGAGGTCAAACGCCGAGAGGTGGCCATTTGGTCGCGAGTCGAAAAGTAGCCCGTCGTCGCGTGAACCGTTCCCGACATGGCGGCGCCGACGTTCGGACTTACAGGCGGCGGGACTTTCCCGGCCCTCCGACTCGTCCGGATCGAGCAGGCGGTCTTTGCGGCGTTCCGTACGATCTTTGAAGAGCCCGACCAGCTGGCCGAGACGCTCCTGGACCGCCGCGCTTCCGACGCTGGCCGCCGACGCCGGACGGACGCTGGCAAAGAACAAAGGGGGCGTGAGCAAAGGCGGACGAGCCCGTCTCCCGCGTGACGCTTCTACTCACGCCGCGGTCAATAGGTCCCCTCGACCGGACCGGGACCCGAGTCCCATCTTCACCGACTCATCTTTGTCCTCATCCACGGCGAGATCCGCCGTCCCGCTGGGACGAGATCGCGACAGAGAGCTCGAAATCACATCGCCGTGCGTGGATATACGACCGGCATCTCTCGAGACCGGCACGTGCGCGTCAACGACCGTTGGCGTGGCGGCCGGCTTCCCGGGAGCCGTCCGAGCTCGGGGCGCCATCTTCGGGCGGGCGCCTGCTGAGCACCGCGCAACGAGGGAGTCTTTGTTGTATCCTGAGCGCGCTTCTCCCGACGGCGCGACCTGGATGGACTCGCCGGTGGAATTTGTTGGGTGAGCGGGCCTCGAAGCCTCAAGTCACCGCCAGATCGATTGAATTTTCCGAATCCGCGGTCGTCAAGCGACGGACTCGCTTCGGAAGGTAATCGCTGCCCCCCTTTTGTCCCAGAAAAGAAACAAAGCGACCGGCGCGACATTGGCCGCGACGCGTTTGCTTTCGATCGACAGTCGCGGCGCGACGCGACTGTCGCTGAGGCCGCTCGGCGCGTGGCAGCTTTGCCCGCGCACGGGAAGAGTTTTGCACGTCAATGTCGAACACCTTTCATATTTGGCGGGCGGGGATGGATCGGGACAGGCAGCGGACTTACTCGGGCCGGTCGTCGCCGTCGTCCTCCAGGATGTCGGGAAGTCTGTCGGGCGTCCGAGACAAAGCGGGTTACGCTTCCGCCGGCTTCGAAGCGGACGAGAGGCCACTCACGGCTGGGCGGCGGGCTCGAAAGAGGCGCAACGTTCCGGTAGCAGCCGCCGAACGGCTTCCCGCGCCGCCTTCTCGGCCGCGTCCTCCGCCGCGCGGGCGGCCTCTGGACGCCGTCGCCGCAGCCTGCGCGGCGAGCGCGTATTTCACCGCGTGCCGGAGCGAAGGCGGAGAGACGGAAGCGCGCGGCGCGAGCTCCCACCTTTCCTCCACGTGAGCCAGGAGCGCCTCGCCGGCATCCTTCTCCATCTTCTCCATCGGCGGAGTCCCGCGCCGGACCTCGGCCTGCCAAGACCGGGTGACCGAAGCGCGGCGGACGGTTCGCGACTTGAGCGCAAAGACGCGCGGGCGCTTTTTGGGGGCACGCGGCTCACCTCGTCGCCCCGTGCCATCCCGTCGGCGTCTTTTGGCGCCGGCTCCAAACGTCGCGGCCGGCTTTCCTTTCGGGTGGCTAAAAGTCAAAGCGGGAGGGGCATTTTACGTCCTCGGTCGTGACGATCCTTCCCCGAATGACGAAGACCGAGTCCGTGTTTGGTTCCTTGTCCCGTCTCCCCC
Source organism: Hippocampus comes (assembly GCF_001891065.2). NCBI lineage: Eukaryota > Metazoa > Chordata > Actinopteri > Syngnathiformes > Syngnathidae > Hippocampus > Hippocampus comes. The sequence continues at coordinate 575,735 of NW_017806061.1, read as the reverse complement.
CAGCGTGCCCGCCTTTCCCCATCGGCCGCCCCGCACCTGAGCGGCGCGGTTCCCGCTTGGACATGTTCTCCTTTCTCAAGTCTGACCCCCCGCCGCCCCCGTGACGCGAACGCTCTCGTTCGTGTTCCAAGAAGAGTGCTTCTGGAGGGCGCGGCCCAAAATGGCTTCCGGCCCTCCGTTCGGCCGTCTCCCGCCGATCCGTTAGCTGCTCAATGCACTTTGTCGCGCCCGTCTGGGAAAAGTCGCCGCGTGAATGATGTTTTGCCGGCCGACGATCGGACTAGCAGCTAGCCTAGCCGCTAAGCGAAACGGCTTCGATCGGGCCGAAGCGACGAGACAAAAACGGCACTTACTCTCCCCGACGTCCGCTTCCTGCAGAAAGAAAAAGGATTCCTTGAGCGGTGGCTGAGACGGGGCGAAAAAACAAAAACAAAAGCCAACAACATTGCTCAATTTCACAAGAAATCAATCAAGTGTCCCATTTTAGCTTCGACTCATGCAAACGATGGATCGAGCGCAGCTTTCTTTCCGCGTCCGTTTCCGAAAGTGGCTTCTTCCCATTCCCCCAAACGCGCTCACGAGGTTCACCGAGGACTCCGGCCGGACGGCAACGGGGAAGCATTGAAAAATGCTCGGCGTGACGTCCCGGAGGTGCGACCGGAAGGATTATCGGCACGCGGTAAGAAAGCCGACGTCACGGTTGTCCCGACGGACCGCTTGAAGTCTCCGAGCTGCCCTCAGCGGATGCGCTCGAGCGACGTCCGTCTAATCGCGCCGACGTGGCGCTTCCGCGAGGGGGATCGAGTCGGCTAAGCCCTCACCAAAACGCTCCGTCAGCAACCGCGTCATTGAGCGCGGAAGGCTCGGACGCCGCGAGCGGCGCGCTCACCTCCCGGCATGTCGGCCTGGGCAACATGCGGCCGA
>NW_017806061.1:555582-561580 GCF_001891065.2 Hippocampus comes | reverse complement strand
GCCCGCGCGCCCGCGTCTCCCAAAACGGCGGCCCGGCGGCGGCCGCCGAGCGCTCGCGCGAGAGACTCACCTCAGCGGTGGGGGCTGGTCGTCCGCGGCCCACTGATGCGCCGACTCCGCCTCCTCGCGTTTGGCTGAGGGAAAGACGAGAAGCCAAATGGGATGAGATGCCCGCCCGCGCGCCCGCGTCTCCCAAAACGGCGGCCCGGCGGCGGCCGCCGAGCGCTCGCGCGAGAGACTCACCTCAGCGGTGGGGGCTGGTCGTCCGCGGCCCACTGATGCGCCGACTCCGCCTCCTCGCGTTTGGCTGAGTGAAAGACGAGAAGCCAAATGGAATGAGACCGAAGCCCTTTCGATTTGCCGTCCGGCGAAACGTCACCGGTCGCGGCCCGAGTCCGATTCGGAGGACCGAGAAAGCGCGAGCGCGATGGACGGCGCTCTTGGCGGCGAGCCAAAAGCGAGGCCGCGTCGGCGGCACATTTGCGAAGACTCGGCGAGCAAAATAGGCCGAGATGCGTTTGCCGCGGGAACGCGTGGGAGTCGGGCGGGGCCGACTTTGGACGCGGCCGTTCCATTTTCCGAGCTCCGGGTTCTCGCGGGAGAGAAACCGGCGAGCTTGCTCCTCCCGGGGAACGGCCAATGACTTGGCCGAGCCTCACCTGGCGCCGTGGCGTCCTGAAAAACACGCACGACAGGCGCGCGGACGGGTCAGGCGAGCCGAGAGAGGAGCGCGGCGGGCGCCGACGCCCGGCGGGGCAATCGAACCTCTGCGGCGGCCTCCTCCTCCTCTTCGCCCACGGCCGCGGGAAAGGCTGGGCCCGGACCTTCGCTCGCGCCCTTCCTGCCGCGACAGGAAGCCCGCGTTGGCTCTCTCGACTACTTGGAACCGCGATTCGAGTTGAACGCCACCTGCTCTCTGACGACAACGCCGCCTCCGCCTCCGCCGCCTCCTGTTTGGACTCGTCCCGGGTGCCCGCCTCAGACTCCTGAAAAAAATGTCCGAAGCCACACAGAGCAGAATTAGTCGTCGGGCACGCGCGCTCGTGCGCTCGCGCACATGGCGCCCGACCGTCAGAGGTTGCGGCTCAGCGCCGTCGGCTTCACGGGGTCGGTGGGTCTCGGGAGGGCGCGGAACCATTTGGAGCAGCCAGCTCAGCATCTTGAAGACTTTTTTTCCTGTGAAAAGGGCGAGGTGGACACGGTGACCTTCTCGCTCTCTTTTCTTTTGAAAGATGAGTGAGAGCAGAGGGGAGGGGGCGGAGCCGGTCAGCGGGACCGGCGGTCCCGCGCGTCCGAGTCCGGTCGCTCGCACCCTGCGGCTCACGGTCGGAACGGAGGCCTCCGTCGGGGCTCCGCAACAAACGCGAGCGTCGCCCTTTTTCGACACCTCCGGCCGCCACCCGTCACGTGACCGATGTGATCTTCTCGGGGGGGAGGAATAGGACGCCGACGATGGCGACGGCCTTTCGGTCACGCCGAAGCTCTTCCCAAATGGAAACGCAGCCCCCGTTTTGACGGGGGCGGCGCACGGCGCTCGCTTCAGCCGCTAAGCCGCTTACACGATGGATTTGGCGTCTTCATAAATAAGCCGCCCGAGCGAGCGCACGCCCGACTCGGGCTCAAGAAGAACTTTCAAGTGTGCCGTCGCTCTGAGAAGAGCGATCCCAACGTCGCCATGAAAAGCGGGCTTTCGGCTCCGGGCGGGCCGTCCGCGCCGGGCAGATCGGGCAAAGTTGGCGGCCGGGCGCCGCCGCAGAAGCGCCGCTCCCAAAGACTCTCGAGCGCGAAAAGCCGGCGGGCGGGCGCTTTGCCAGAGCGGGCCCGTTTTCCTCCGCCGAGGCCGCTCCTTTGTCCTTTGCGAGCGCCGTCCCAACAAAGGAGCCGCGCCGGAAAGACGGCTTCCGTTTCAAAGCGTCTTCCGTCGCGTCGGCCTGGCGAGTCCGCTTTTGCTGTTCCGTCGGCCACGGGCTTCCCGCAAACGCTCGCGTCGCGTTCGGCGGGGATGGGGAGAAGTCTCGTCTGGACGTTTCTCGTCCCACCCGCGACGACGGCGCTTCACTGCACGGATCAAGAAACCGGCGGAAGCCGACGATGAGGCGCCGTTTTGTTTGTTTTGACAAAGCCTTGCGCTCCACATTTGGAGCGCAAGGCTTTTGTTTGACTCCTCGTTATTTTGGGGAGAAAAATCCTCCGCACGACTCACAGCGCCGGCTGAAATGAACTTTTGAAAGCCTCGTCACACCGACGCCGCGCGGACGGCCAAAGTCGTTGCCGGGCGTCGAGACGAAGCGCGGTCGCCCTCACCCGATGGATGGAGCGGCCGTCCTACCGCGTGGCCTCCGGAGCCGGAACCGCAGCGTCCGCGCGCGTCGCCGACGTGAAGGGATGACGAGCGTGAGCGCCGGCCCGGATTTATGGAGGAAGCGTCTAAGCCGATTAGGGCCGGCACGTATTCAAATCATCACGTCTCAACTTTCCGCCGAGTCGGCTCCTTTCTGTCACGTTGCCAGGTGGCGGCGGACCCCCAAAAAGCAGGCGAGGGAGAGGGGCGGGGTGGACTTGACAAATTGGCTTCAGTCCCAAACGGGCGAAACCCCGGCAGGGCGCGAGCTCCAAACTAAGAGGAACGGGAGCGCGACGGCGGCAAGGAGCGCTCGCACCCCGCGGGAGTCCTTTGAAAGCGTCGCGTTGCATCGCGAGCGACGGGCGTGCGGCTGCAGGGGGAGCCCGACGGCGCCACCCGCCGCTCGCAAACAGAATGGCCACGCTTTGCGCTCGGGGTCGTGCCGCCGACTCGTCGGCTTGGGTTCCCGGCCGCCTCTTTCCGCGCGGGCCCGACGAGGCTCGCGTCTCTGCCGCGCGGGCCGCTCGGGGATTTCTGGGAACAAACCCCCCAAATGACGTGCTCGGCAACAGCGATGAGAGACGGCGCGCGAACAGGCAGGGCGGGACGTCACAAAGTCCAGGTCGCGTCCGCTTGGCAACGCCTGTAGTGACGCGGGGGGGCGGCTGAGGCCCGACTCGCGGGTGGGCGTGACTGCGGCGGCGGCCTTAAAAGAGCGCCGCGCGCACACGAACCTCAGCTCTCCTCGCCTCGAGCGTGTGCGCGCGTGAAGGTAAGAAGCCACCTTGGACAAACAGAGACGGGAAGAAATCCTTTTCAACGGGAGCGCAAGCGTCGTCTTCAGATGTGTCGGACGCGGGTTCTGAAATGCCCGCTTTCTTTTTTTTTGTTGTTGTTGTCACTCCACGTACGCGTCATCGCAGGCCCCGATGGGCGGCCGAGATTTCTCGGGCTATTCTGGGCCCGGTCGGCCTCGTTGACGGCCGCGTGCTCGTCGCTCACCCCGACCGACCCTCTTCCGGAGCGCACCCGGAAGAGCGCGACCAATCGCCCCGACCCTCAACGCGCTCGTCTCATCTTTCTTCCTCCGCGAGGCGTTTGGGGCCTTTGGGGCGATCCGCGCAAAGCGTGTCACCAAACGCGTCGTTTCGAGCGTTCGCGTCCCGCTCGAAACGACGCGTTTGAAGACACCCGCGTCGCTACTCGGAGGGTTAGGACGCGCCTCGGTCCAACTTGTTCAAATGATTTTTTTTCAAATGGATTTTTCTTTTGGGTCCGGCTCCGTTTCCTGCGTTTGTTCTTTAAACGTCTGCGGATGAAGTCCGATTTTCATTTGACAAAAGCTTTGCTCAGGGTCGAGTTCTTCCCCCGACGACCGTGACCCGTTTTCATTTCGCTCTGACGACTTTGGGTGACGAGGTGGAAGATTTGATCTTCTTCTTCTTCTGCTGGCGGTGAACTTTGAACTTGCGCACGATTCAAAGCAGGAAACGCCGCTCCAAAGTCAACGTGCGCGTCCATTCGCAGCGGCGGCGGCGGCGCTTTTATTGCGTCTTATCAGCTCTCGCGGCCCCGCCCGCCCGGCGCCAGAAAGCAAAGCCGCGCCCGAGAGCAGAGTGCAAACACATCGATGCCTCCACGCAGAGGATTTATTGTCGTGGTCACGTTGGACCTCGATGGGGTGGGGGTGGGGGCGGGAGTGCCAATTTTTCCAGTCGATCGACCGCGTGTTGCGACGAGCCCGCCCGCCTCAAAATGGAAAATGAGTCTCACTCGTACTCAAGTCAGCTTTCGCTGGTCTCAAACAAGCGAAGCGTTCCAACTTTTGAAGAGCGGACCGGCACCTCGTTCCAAACGGCCGCCGGCGCGCCTCGCGCCCCGCCCGCTCAGCGCGGTCGCGGGGCCCGGCGTTCGGCGGCTCTCTCTTCTTCTCAGACGTGCGCCTCGGAGGCGAGAGGCCCTCGCGAGCCGCGTCCGCCGCGTCGACGGCTTGACCGTTCGGCGGCTTTCTTTTCCAAAACGCACGGAGGGGAGGGGCCGCGGGCCGAGCCCCTTTGACGACAAACGCTCGCCGACCGGGCCTTGGGAATTCGGGGCCCGGTTCCCGAGGCCCTCGGCATCGAAAGTCCGCTCCCCCCGCGCAGGTCTGAGGTCGTCCCGATCGAGATGGCGCTGGTGTCCGAGTTCCTGGGTCAGCTGACGTTGTCGTACGGCGCGGTGAGTGTCACGAGGAAGGGGGCGGCGAGTCCTCCTTCGCCGGGCCGATCGCACAAACGCTGCCGCCTCGTGTCCTCCGCAGGAGGCGGAGCCCGTCTTTCCCACCGTGGTCGCCTTCCGAGACTTCGACCCGATCGGCGACGCCGCGCGACTGGACGCCGCCCTCAGGAGCAAAGGTTACGACGAGCGTCGAACACTCGCGTTGTCATCGCCGCGCGTGCGGAAAGCCGCGAGCGGGGAGGTGAGAGTCCCCCCCCAAAAAGGAGCGATCGAGGTCGTGCGATGCCCCCACACCCCCGGCACGTGGGCGAGGGGAGCCGCCGTTCCCGTCGACTCTCCGTTTCCGGCGCTTCACCGAGCTCCCGAGCGAGCGGAGAAAAGGAAGCCCGCACCTCCGCGGTCGACCGGCGCGTCTCGGCGACGTCTCGGAAATTCCGCCGTTTGCCTTTTCAGGAGTAGACGAGCAAAGCATCATCGACGTTCTGACGCGAAGGTCGTACGAGCAGCGGCGGGAGATCGCCTTCGAGTACGAGCGCCTCGCCAAGAAGGTGCGCGCGCTCACGGGACGGGGGCGGGACGGGACGCGGCCTCGCGTGACGCCGTGGCGTGCGTTTCAGGAGCTGCAGACGGCCCTGAAGGGGGCGCTGTCGGGATCCCTGGAGGCCCTGATGCTGGGCTTGATGAAGAGCCCCGCCCAGTACGACGCCCTGGAGCTCAAAGCGGCCATGAAGGCACGTCCTCGAGCCAAAGCGGGACCGCGGCGATTGTGACCATGACGGCGGTCGGCGTCAATGACCGCGGCTTGTTTTGTTTCCCGCTCAGGGCCTGGGAACCGACGAGGAGACGCTCATCGAGATCGTCTGCTCCCGAAGCGACCGAGAACTGGCCGACATCCAAAAAGTCTACCGGGAAGGTGAGCGGCTCCGTCGGGGCTTTTCCCGCTCGGGCGTCCCGACGGGGCAAAGCGGCGCGCGCGTTCGCCAAACCGGAAGCCGGCGTCGCCAAAGGCCGAAACAAACGGTCGGTCGGCGTCGACGCTCGTCCGTCCGCACGTGCACGAGCGTCGGCGGGCGACCGACCGTTTCTTTCGGTCTTTGGCGACGCGAGTACCGGCACTCCGGACCGAAGCGGAAGACGCGCGGCCGCCCATCCCTCGGCGCCTTTGCCCTCAGTGTTTAAGAAGGAGCTGGAGAAAGACGTCGCGGGAGACACGTCGGGGGATTTCGCCAAGCTGCTCCTCGCCCTCATTCAGGTGGGCCCCCGACTGCGCGCCGCCGAACGCGAGCCGCCGCCCGTGCCGCCAAACTCCCCTCGGGTCGCCCTCAGACCACGCGAGACCCGCCTTCCAACGTCGTCGACTACGAGAAGATCGACGACGACGCCAAGGTTCGCTCCACCCGTCCATCCGCCGATGCGTCCGTCGCTCATGCCCCCCCC
>NW_017806061.1:551528-555531 GCF_001891065.2 Hippocampus comes | reverse complement strand
ACGAAGCCGGCGTGAAGCGCAAAGGAACCGACGTGGCCGTCTGGATCGGCATTCTGACGCGGAGGAGCGCCCCCCACCTGCGACGAGGTGAGCGGGGCCGGCCGGCGCCCGTCCGTCGCCGTTCGCCATCTCACGCTCCCCCCATCCCCCCCCGCCGCCAGTCTTCCAGCGCTACAAGAGCTACAGTCCGTACGACCTGAAGGAAAGCATCGGCAAGGAAGTCAAAGGAGACCTGGAAAAATCCTTCCTGGCCCTCGGTACGCCGTCTCCTCCCGCCTCCTCCGCGGCAAAGTCGCGCGGGGGTTCGCGTCGCTGACCGCTGACTACGTGTGTGTGCGCCCGCAGTGGAATGTTTGGAGGACAAGCAGGCGTACTTTGCCGACAGACTCAACGAGGCCATGAAGGTAAGGCGGCGGCGGCCGGCGCCGCGTCCGAGCGACCCCCGTCTGACCTCCGCGCCGCTTTCAGGGCAAAGGCGCCAAGGACAAAGTGCTGACTCGCATCCTGGTGTCTCGATGCCAAGTGGACCTGATGAAGATCAGAAGCGTGTTCAAGAAGCGCCACGGACGCTCGCTCTACCGCGCCATCAGCGTGAGGACTCGAAGCGGCGCGCCCGCCCGCGCGCTTTGAGCCGTTCCGTCGACGCGCGCCGACCCGAGCTCGGGCCCCGCGGCGCTTTGGGGGAACGTCACGGCCTGCCATATTTGCCATGTGGGCTTTTGGCGAGATCCGAAAAGAGAGAGAGCTCAGCTTTCCGGTGCGACGCTCTCTCGGGCCTTCCTCCGCACCCATATTCGGCCAAAGTTTCTCTCAAAGGGGACTAAAGACCCGACGCCTCCGCGTCTTTTCTTCTGCTATTCCGACATCGCGACTCAGCGCAAAGCGATCTTTCCGACGTTGTCGGGAGCGCGCTTTTATCATCAAAATACAGACGGCGGAACATACGGAGGCGGACGGTCACGCCCCGCGCAAAACGCTTCTTCCGGAGCCCGCAGGATCCACCGCGCTCATAAAAGTTGCCGTGCGCGGCTGGGCCGACTTTCTCGCCGGTGCCGGCGACAGAAATATTGGAGATCAAGTTAAGAGAAGATAAGAAAAACTTGGAATTCGTCTCACAATGGACAAATTGCCACTCACGGCAAGCAAAGTTATGAGAGGGCAAAATCACGCTTCCTGATATGGCGCCAAATGTGTCGGCTGGAAAAAGCCTTCCCGGGTGGGGGCGATACAAAAACAACTCCCCTCCGATCGCCATCGCTCGTGACGTTCTGACCGCAGATATGAACGGGGAGACCCCCCCCCTCGATGGCATGGCTAAGCTCGGCGACTCGACGTGCGGACGGCAAGAAAAACAAAAGAACAAAGATGGCGCTCCGTTGTGCTGTGGACAAAGCTGGGCTGTTACGACAGGAGAACGGGGAGGAAGCCTTCACAGGTCCACACATATATATACACACCCTGCATTTTTCATGAAAATTGCATACAAGATATATATGTGTGTGTGTATATATGAATTTTTTTTGGGGGGGGGGGGGTCTTATTGATCGCACAGGCGTTAGCTTTGGTATGAAAATCGGTGGCGCTGCATCGCCTTTGAAGGGAACGTCGCCCTGACTAACATGGCTGCCACGTAGACCCGCGGGTTAGCCCGGCCGCTAAAAGGCGCAAGCCGCGATGAGTCCACGTGACATCAACGGCGGTCGACCGATCGGAGGCCAGTATTGTTCGGTCATCAACTTGAGTGGAAAGGAACGGGCTCGTCGCAATTACTTCTCGAAAATCCCGTGGTCTCGTGTTCGCCGGAGTTGGAAAGCTGGCCGGGCGTGGGAACGGAGCCCCTAAACAGGTGAACGGGATCGCGGCCGTGTCAAAGCGCCCGGAAGAAGTTGCCTCCGCGACGCCGGTCGCGCGGGCTCGCCCTTTGAGGTCGGCCGACGAGCGCCGCGTGAGGTGGCCGGACCCGACGGGTCGGGACGCTCCGCGAGAAAAACGGCGTTTAGGCCTCACCGGTGCCGACCTTCCGCCACCGCTCCCGCGGCGGGTCGCGGTGGCGTCGGGAAGGGAAAGATGGACGTGAGTGCAGGGGCTTGCTTGCGGTCGACTGGAAGAAAGCTCTCTCTCTCTCTCTCTCGGTCTTCAGCTTCCTCTCGTTTCCTTTCAGGAGCACACCAAGGGCGACTACCAGAAGGCTTTGCTCAGCTTGTGCGGAGGAGATGACTGAACTCACTCCAAAGTGTCTGCGCGTGTGCGACACCTGACGCGCGCCCTCACAAAAGGCGCACACTCGCCTCGAGTGCTTCCCGGGGCGCGCGTGTCGATCACACATTAAAAAAAAAAAAAAAGACAAAAGAAATCCAAGCGGTCTCCTGTTTGTCACTTGCATCATAAGACCACTAGAGGGCGGCAAGCTATTTCGGTCCCGGCCACGTCCCGAAACGCGGCGCGTGGACGCAGTTCGGGGACCCAAACGCCATCGCAGCCAGCGGACGCGAAATGAAAACGACCAAACGTGCGTCGTCTTCGCTTTGAGGTTGGGCCGGCGGCCCTCCGGCTCACGTCCGGCGTGACCTCGGATGCCGTCGAAGCCTTTTCATCCCTTTTGGCAAACGCGGAAGCATTCGCGTTGAGGGGGGGGGTGGGGGGGGACAAGCGCCCTGACACCAAGAGGGCATCCCTTCACGTGATCCTCCTTTTGAATTTCAGCGACATGCTGTGCTTGTTCCAAAAACGCAATTGGGAGTGATTTTCACATGGATGGCGCAATCGTGGCATCAACGAACAAGCAAACCTCTGGACTATTTTGCACTCTTGCTCGGCCGTTCCTTTTATAAAGCCCTTTAATTTAAAAAAAAAAAAAAAAAGAAAATAAATTGTTGGCTGCAAATAATTTGTCCATTGTCGACTTTCAAGAAAAGAGAGCTGACGAGTTTGAGGCCCCACCTCTACTTTTGATTGAGAGGACGCGCCAGGTCCCGGGAAACCCGCCTTGGCATTTTCGAATCCAACCCCCGAGGCAAAATATACAAATGATCGCCGCTTTTCATATATTGCAAAATAACTTACAAGATGTGCATTTATATCGTCCAAAATAGGTGTCATTTCGCATTTATAAATAACTACAATCATGTATTGCAATGTAGATTGGACAATATATCCGTGATATATGTCAAGATATTTGACCAATATATGATTAAATGTATATACATTAAAAAAAAAAAAAAATCCTGGTCTCACCCCTCGGGTGGTGTCCGTCCCTCATTCAGCTCGGGTCCTCTACCAGAGGCCAGGAAGCTTGAGGGGTCTGCGCAGTATCCTCGCCGTTCCCAGCACTGCGCTTTTCTGGACGGAGATGTCCGATGTCGTTCCCGGGATCTGTTGCGACCACCACAGGCACGACTGTCACCTTGACCTTCCAGGCTCTCTCCAGCTCCTTTCTGAGCCCTTGCTACTTCTCCAGTTTCTCGTGTTCCTTCTTTCTGATGTTTCCATCACTCGGGACCGCTACATCCACTACAACGGCTTTCCTCTGCCCTTGATCTATGATCACGATATCCGGTTGGTTCGCCATTGCCACCTTGTCAGTCTTGTTGCGAAACCTGAAACAACATAACGCAATAAGGCGTCGTCGCCGGATAAAAACGCCTTACTATACTATGTCGTTTTTTTCGTGCCGAAAACGCCTGACTATACTATGTCGTTTTTTTCGGCTAAAAACGGCATACTATACTATGTCGTTTTTTTCGTGCTGAAAAGGCCTTACTATACTATGTCATTTTTTTCGTGCCAAAAACGCCTTACTATACTATCGTCTTTTTCGGCTAAAAACGCCTTACTATACTGTCGTTTTTTTCGTGCTAAAAACGCCTTTCTATACTATGTCGTTTTTTTCGTGCTAAAAACGCCTTACTATACTATGTCGTTTTTTTCGTGCCAAAAACGCCTTACTATACTATGTCGTTTTTTTCGGCTAAAAACGCCTTACTATACTATGTCGTTTTTTTCG
>NW_017806061.1:538486-548148 GCF_001891065.2 Hippocampus comes | reverse complement strand
CGCTCGGTTGACGGCGGCGAGCAGGGCGGCGGCGTGGACGTGCGTCAGGTGCGGGCTCCTCGCGCCGCCGGACGGCGCGGGACCGGACGCCGCGAGGATTTCCAGAAGGTCCAGCAGCAGGCAAAAGGTGTCGGCGGCACCCCCCGCGCCCCGGGCGCTCCGGTCCGCGGAAAGGAACCTCCGAGCCGCGACGCCGACGCTTGCGTCGAAGACCGTCACGAGCGTCCCGACGAGTTCTGATGGATCAAAGGCAAAGCCGTCCAGTCCAGTCGCTGTCATCGGCGGAGGACGTGTGCCATTTGACCTTGACGATGGTCGCGCAGAAGTTTCTGGAGGACGGACGTCAGCGACCACAAACAGGAGTCCAGTTCGGGGCCGGCGGGCAAGCTGAGCAGCGCCCGCTCGCACGTCCCGCGCCACTCGGGATGAACCGAGCCCTGTCGTCACATACGTCGCCGTGTCAATCACGCATGCGGAAGCACGACGACGACAGCAAACGCGTGTCATTGAAAGGCAAAACACACACACGCGACGTGACGTGTCACCGGGATGTCACGTCAAGGAAAGCGGAGTGGGCTGGAGGAGCTCGGGCTTGCGGGGCTGGCTCGGTTTCACTCCTTCGAATGCTTTCAAACAAAGCACCCAACGAAGAGCGAGCGTATTTTTCATTGGCAAGCATCTGCCTCCAGCGACGCCGCACCAGTCCCGCGTGCGGAAACGTCGCTTCTTAGCGAAGTGGGTGTCTAGTTGCGGATTCGGTGTTTTTATGTGCCGGCATCGAGACAAACGAGAGCCGCCGCATATAAAAGCCCGCTCGGTTTCCCCCAAAGTACTTACGGACACTTGCAGTTGGTAGAGGACACACGCGGAGGCGCTCTTGGCAGCCAAGTGACGCAGCACTGGGTGTTCGCAGCCAAACTCGGCCACCTGCAGCGCGTTAGCCTTAGCGTTAGCATTAGCCTCGGCTCGAGCGTTCCGAGCGAGCCTCACTCACTCACTCACTCACTCACTCACCATCCGAGACACGACGTCCGAGTCCCGAAGCAGGGCCTCCAGCACGTCCCGGCGGAAGCGGGCGTCGCGCGGCGTCCCGGCCGTCGCCTCGGCGACCGCCCGGCCGACCAGCGTCAGAGCCAAGCAGCTCGCGTCCGCCGCGCCGTCGCCGTGGCGACGGTGCGCGCGCACGCCGTCGAGGATCGCGCGCGCCAGCTCCTCGGCGTCCCGCTTCGGTCTCGCGGTGTCGGCGCGCGCGCTCAGGCAACGCCGATAAACGTCGACGAGGACGGCGGCGAGCTCCCGGGGCGACCCGTCGGGGGACGTCGTCGTCGTCGTCATTTTCCTTCTTCTTCTTCTTCTTCTTCTGTGTTGTGGCGGTTGGCAACCAACTTGTGGCGCATGACGCCACCGTCTGAAATGGAGTGTGGTGGGCCTGCACAATCCTAGTCCCGCCCCCGCTCCAAAAAAATCTGTTTCGCAACCAACAAGCACAGAACACTATCCTACATTCTTTGAACTAACGTAGTATTCGAAACATGAAATAATAGTGTCGAAAAAAAAACAACAACAACAACCAGTATTTCTTGAAGCATTTACAGTTTTCAGAATCCGAATCATCTTTCTTGGCCAAGTATGTAGAACACACAAGGAATTTGTCTCCGGCATCACACCGTGTGATGCAGCGTGTGATTCACACGCTGCATTCGTATCTTCATCAACAAGGACGTGACAGATAAGTAAGGTCAGGACATTCCGTCATGTAAGTGAACCGCAGTGCGGCGGTACCACCCGATGACAACTGTGAGACAATGTGCAAAGTGTCGAGCGGAGCCAAAGTGATCAGTGGTCGAATACGAGACGAGAACAGTTGGTGCAGAAAATCATTGAACCATTTTCAAGTGACCGGTAGCAGTATTTGTCGTCTTTTTTTGTTCTTCGAGTCGCTTAAAAGTAAGAAATAGAATTGACGTGAAAGTTAGTGTGAAAAGGGAAGTTTCGGATGGCTCCGCGCCGATGCGGATTTGGAAGGCAGAGTCGCCGCTTGGAATTGAAACGGTTTTTTACGCTATGTCTCGTGTTGTGTTACGTTGTCATTTGATGCCAACCGAGAACGTCAAAGTCAAGCGCCGTGTTACAGCTGCGGCTGTTGTGAAAGCGCCGCAGTCAGGCAATGACCGCTTTTGCCGCTGATGGAATTTTCAGGAATGTTTTGTCCAACGCGACGAAGCAAAGACTCAAACGTTTCCCTCCCCGCTTTATTGTTATTTGTTGAATAGAAAAACATTCCGCTTGGACACAGTCGAAGGAGAATAGAAAACCAAATCAAAACGAGAAAGACGTCATTCCGTCTTTGTGTCGTCACACGTGGCCCGACAAGAAAGCGCAAGCCCCCCCCCCAGAGTTCCCGCTCAACTTTGCGACCGAGGGGCCCGCCCGAGACGCCGACGCTGACTCAACAATCGAGAGAGTGTTTCGCAAGCGTCTCTTTGTGCGCACGGGGGGGGGCGGCAGGCGCCCGGGCGGGTCTTTGGTGAGCCCGAGTCGTCAAAGTCAATCAATTACATGCGAAATTCAGCCGTCGTCGTCGTCGAGGGCCCGAAAAAAAGGCCGACCAAATCCGCCGGCGCTTCCAACGGCCGGTTGAAAATTCAAACTCAAAACTGTCTGCGTGCGTGCGCGTGAGCGAGCGCATTTGGCGTTTGGCTAGTGACGACAAGCGGTGAAAACGCTTCATCTGCTCGCGCGGGGGGGGGGGGGGCACTTCACCCGAGCGAGAGTTGGGAAAATGGGACGGCTGACCGCTGTGGCCAAATTGGAGCGGTTTGCGGTTACGAAGAAATGTCAAGAAATGCCTTTCAAGGGCGCGCGATGTCGGCAGCCGGCGTCCGGACGGGACGGGAGGCCTCCGCCGGTGAGTCGTTTCAGTTTGCGTTTGCGTGCGATGACAAAATCATCGCAAGTCAAACTTTGGCCGGCAGCAAAAAGCCCCCCAATGCAGCCAAAGCGACCGGCCGAGGCGCCGGCATCGCCCGCGCGCACGAAATGGGCGTCAGGCCGTCCGCAGCGAGGCGTTGACAGGCGGCGCGGGGCCCGCGTGGTTCTTGTCCAGCCAGAGCCGGGCCAGCTGGCGGACGGAGCCCCGCGAGGACGCCCGGGACCCCAAGCACATCTTGTACTGCCTGGGCTGCAGCTCGGGGTCGCAGGCCACCGGGTGATGCACGTGCACCACGCCCGGGTCGCTGCTGCGGAAGGGCGCGGCGGCGCCCGAGCGCAGGAACTTGTCAAACAGGTCCACATCCTCCAGGCCCCAGCCCCGGATGGAGGTGTCCAAGCCGCCCGCGCGCACCAGGTCCCCCTTATGGGCGCACACCACGCCGAAGCCAAAGTTCCTCCACAGGCCCGTGCCGGCGCTCAAGGCGTAGCGGTCGACGTCGGCGGCCGCCCGGCCGCCGCCGCCGTACACCACCTCGGGGTCGTACTGGCTGAAGACGACCGGGAAGTAGGCGGAGCGGCCCGCCGCCGCGTTGGCCCTGCAGCGCTGCAGGAAGTCGGCGGTGAACAGGAGGTCCACGTCGCAGTAGAAGAGCAGCGAGCGGTTGGAGAAGTGCGCCGTGCCCGCCTCCAGCGCCAGCGCCCGCGAGAAGGGGCCGGCCACGGCTTTGACCTCCAGCTCGGCCCGCGGGTACTTGATGTGATAGTCGCGCATCAGCTCCACCTGCCGGACCCGCTCGCTGGCGTTGGCGGCGCTGAACAGCAGGACCAGGAGCTTGACGTTCCGCTCGGGGATCAGGCACACGCGCTCCACGTTGGCCATGAAGCGCGCAAAGACGTCGTAGCGGCCCGACAGCGGCACCAGGATGTTGACTTTCTCGTCCCGGTCGTCCGGACGCTCGCCGGCCTCCTCCGCCGCCGCCGCCGGCCGGAAGGGGACCAGCATCTTCAGGAAGGAGAGCGAGTCGGAGGCGCGCTGGAGGCGCCCCGCCAGAGCGGCGGCATCGGTGGGCCGCTCCTCGCGGAACTGGACGCGGCTGAAGGTCTGCTGCAGGTAAGCGTGCCGGCGCACCGGCACCGTCACGCTCTTGCCTTTGTGCTTCTTGTAGAGCAGCAGCAGGTCCAGCACGTACTCGGCGCCGGACAGCGGGTTGACCCGCCGGTAGCCGTACTGGATCTCCTTGAAGTCGATGACGCGCCCGCGGCTCTTGGCGTTGGCGTTGATCATCTCCATCACCTGCGGCGAAGCGGCACAACGGCGGCCGGCGTCAGGCCTACGTCCGGCCCGGAAAATGGCTTTGACGGCACGCTCCAGCGTGCCGTCAAAGCCATTTCCTCCAGGAAGGAAGCCCTCGGCGACGCAAAGTCACCCCGGCCGCTCTCGACGGCCCGTACGCGGCGCCGCTTGACGTCGGCAACAAACGGGCGACGGCCCTTTCCGCGGTCACGCCAAACGCTCACGGAACACGCCACTTCAAAATAGGTGGACATCGGGATGGGACGCTTGTTCGCAACGGTGGACGGCGCCGACCGTACTCGTCTTCTGCATCGTGTTCCGATCGATATTATGAAGCAGCGCTAGCGACGCGGACAACACAACCTTGTCCTGAAATCGAGTGCGCTTGCTATAAAAAATGTTGTTTTTTTCATTGATGCTGACAATGTATTGTACGGCGCCTGCTGCCGGCGTTTTGCCGTGACTCCGGTGTTAGGCGGCGTGAGCGGCTCACCGCTAAGCCGGCGCGGCGCCCGAGGTTCGGCCACCTTTGGAGGTGATTTCTTGGTAACGTGACGTGAGATGACGCGGGTTGCGCGAGAGCGAGGCGGAAATCTGTCCGGCTTCCACTCAGCCCTTCCGATTTTTTGAGCGTTTCGCCGACATTTGAGCAAAATAATTGCAAAGTGAGCGTTTGTCAGTAAAGCGTCGGCAGTTCTGCGGCGGCATCTGAACACGCTTGCGGTGCGAATCGCGCTACGATTGGGGGGTAAGAATCAAAGCCCAAACCAAAGCCAAGAGTGAAGCGCTCGGTTACGGCGGCAGCTGTCGTGAAAGCGCCAGATCGGGACCGGATTGGATCGGAGGAGAACCTCTCCGGCAAGCCATTTGGAAGGGACTTTTGGTCGGTTTTGGTATTTTCGACGGCCTCCGCCCCATCGGAAGCGTCCCCGCGCGCGGCCCGCCAACCTGCATGACGATGTCGTCCAGGGCCCGGCGCTGCGCCGCGTCGGTCCCGCGGCGGGGCGGCTGCCCGTCCCAATCCAGGCGCCCCATCTGGACCAGCTCGCGGTGGAGGCGCACGCTGCGGTGGCGCAGCGCCGCCGCGCGCCGGCTCAGCAGGTAGGCGTGCAGGCGGTACTGGTAGGGCGGCTTCTTGTTGGGGTGCAGCGTGATGGCCCGGTGAATCTTGCTGCTGCGCAGCTCGCGGATGAAGCCCGTCTTGTCGGGCTCGTAGTTCTCGTAGAACAGCTGCTGCATCTGCAAACACATTTGATTGGCTGATGAAAAGCGCCGTCAAAAACAAAAGTCTCTGGGCGCCGCCGCCACCAATCTCATTTCGGACGCTTTGAACAAGAAAACCGAATCGAAGGGAAGCCGATTGCCGAAAGAAACATTTGCGCTGCGACCCGAGCGCTAAACCGTTTCGTCGTCAGCCTGCCCGCCACTCGACGGCAACCGAATCGCGCGCAAAGAGTCACGCAGCTTTGCGCGGCCTGAGGACAAGGCCGAAGCACCGACGACGACGACAGCTGCATTTTGTCTTCCCCAAATCCAAAGGCCACTTCAGCAGTTCGGCCTTTGCGTCTTGGTCCTCGAAAACGGCTCCAAATATTCAAGGACGGACCAAAAAAAAAAAAGGAAACCCCCCCTCGTTGCATTCCTTCTCTCTCATGAACCAGTGAGCAGTTTATTATTTCCTCGTGCCGAATATCGCAGTGGGGGTGGGCCTCAAACCTCCACACGGGTTGTTGACCGGAACTTCCACAGCATGAAGCCGGGCGGCGTTTCCGCAAGAAAGGAGCCAGCCGCCGCATGACTCAATCCCAATGCGAGCGAGCGAGCGAGGCCCTCGGCCGCGAGCGCTCTTCATCTTCTCTTCATCGCGGCACATCTGTCGCACGTGGGCCCCCAGGCGCCGCTTCATCAGCCGCCGCGCGTGGTGACCTCAACTCGCCGACATGTCTGGAAAGGCGGCGCCGCTTCTTCCGCCACCAGGGGGGCATGACGAGCGCCCCCCCCCCCCCACCCCTTGCGGAGTTTGAGGCACGACGAAACGAGCGGCGAGCAGGCCCGGGAAAGCCTCTCCATGTCGTCCGACGAGGCGGCTCCAAACGCCGAGCACCCGCCCGCGAAGCCCTTCTGGCGCGGCCGCACGCAGCCGTCCTTCTCCCGAACAAAGGCTGGCGGGACGGCTCCCGCCTAGTTGCGAGTTGGCCAGCGAGAAGCGTGGCGGCTGCCGGCTGGAAAGGCTTCCCTCAGGGGGGGGGGGGGGGGGGGGGGGGATCTATGAGGCAACAGCTGTCATCCGCCGCGTTCCCAAGCAAACACGGGCGGGTCCGGACATCACGCCCAAAGTCCAAATTAAAGCCTTCTCCAAACGCGGCCGCCTCGGTCAAAGTGACTTCTTTTTTCCCCCCACCCCGCCGGAGGTAATTATAGCCACGCCGCGGCCATCCGTCATACTCGCGGATGCCGGCGGCGAGTCGGCGCCGACGAGTGACGGGGAAGCTCGGTCCCGGCCCGGCACTCCACCCGCGCCCAAACGATCCTCCGCTCGGACTACGGCCTCGCCTCGTCCCGAGAAAAAACAGCTTTGGTCACGGCGTCGATTCGGGCCTTCTCGGGGAGTCCCCTCACGTCGGGCGCTTGAAATCGACGGCAAAAGAAGCCACTCGGCCGGCCGGGGACCTCAAAACGTCGGCACGGCCGAGCGGCTCCGCATGGGATCGGAGCAGGGAAGCGGGACGCGGCCGGCCCGGGCTCACTTTGGCGCTTGCGTTCGACACGCCCAGCAAATTTCGCCTCGCCAAGTCAAAGGAGCTCTGGGGGAGCGCCCCCGTTCATCCGTCAATCACGCCGGCCGGTTTTTGCGCGGCTTTTCGGCGGCGGCGACGACGGCGGCTCTCCCGGAAAGCGTCTCTACCCGGGTTATCGGCCCCCGGCGGGCCTTTTGACGACTGCCAAGATCGCAACGGAAAACGCCGGTCGGTGGTGACGCCGACCCGTTGACTCTCCATCGGCGCTATTTGGACCGAATAAGGAGCTGGCAGTCGGTTTCCACCGGAACTGACCGGATGGGCAAAATGTGCTCAATTGTTTCCAATCAACTCTTTTGATTTGTCAAATTCACCTTGCGCAATTCCCTCGGCTCATCATTTGCAAGTTTCGATTTGGAGCGCGGAAGGCGATGAGCAATCGGAATGAAAAGGTGGCACGGCTTCCCGGAAGCCGCTCTCGTCGTCCGCCCGGAGGTGGCGCCGCGCAGCTTTTCTCCAAGCTGGGACGCGCCGACGTCGCCGGCTTCGCTTGATGCCGCGAAGGGAGGAGGAAGCGCTCCTGAGGAGCGGCGGGGGGGGGGGCACTTTGGGGCCAACGCGCGGCCCCGGCGCTAAGACGCTGAGCTGCTAATCCGCGCTAATTGGATGCCGGCGGCTTTGGCCCACCGCCGGGATGTCGGTCGGCAAGGTCGCGGCTTGACCCCGTGGCGCCGGGGAACGGCCGTCGGCGGAAAAAGAGCGGGGCGGCAGAGCCCGGCCGGATCGCTCGGCTAAACGCTCATCGTGAGATAAGCGCTTCCCACCCAAAACGGCCGGATGGACGCCGTGACATTCATTTGGGGGGGGGGGGGGGGGGCTCTGTATGGAACATCTACAAGAACCGCAACGGCGCCGTTGTCACGTGGGGAACAATTGCGCTTTGTGTTCCCGGGACTCACGCGAGGATCCCGTGAGGGCCGCGCACGTGCGGCTGCCCGCCGAGCTCCTTTCTGGGGGAGGGAGAAGAAAGGCGCCCTCGTTGGCCAAAGCGGAATCGGCCACGCGACGACCGTCGCGGCCACTCGCTCGGATCGGCGAATCACGTGAGCGGAGGCGTTGTAAAAATCGGTCACTTTTTTGGGGGGGAAGAAACGACAAAAGGTCAAGTCGTGGCTTTGAGAAAGGAGGAGATTCCGATTCCGCACGATCGAACGCAGCAACCTCGGAGAAAGGGTCCTCCGATCCGCCGGCAAATCTTCTCCGCTTCGTGCCATCCGCCGCGATGGGAGGCCCCTCGGGTGCTTTTGCAAAATCGGACATCTGCTTCGACTTTGCAAAACAATGGAGCGCGTTTGGGGCCAATTTTCGTCACTGTCGATTTGAAACGCCGTCCCGTTTTGCAATCAAAGGGTGGAAATTCAAAAAGGACCTCACACTTGAAGACGGGCGGGATGGGCCGCAAATCAACGGCAAAGAGAGGGAAAAGTCCCAAGTCGGCGTCCGCGGCTCGGGCGGAATTTGTTTTCGAGCCGACTTGAAAAGGGACAAATCCCGTAAAAAAAAGCCAAAGAGTTTCATCAGAGGCCCCTAAAAGGAGCCGCCCGCTGGTCGGAAGCCATGGCGCTCCCTTTCAAATATCGCCACGTCAGCCAGAAAAAAAAACCCAAACCCCCCCGGGTACGAGCTCTGAACTTTCTTGGGAGCGCCAAAGGGAACGGGCCGGAACTGCGACCGGCGGCGACGGCCGTCCTCAGTTAGCCGCCGCCGGTCGGAGCGAGCGGAGCGTTGCGGCCAAAAGGCGGCGGCGGAAGGCGAAAGGCAGGCGGGCGGGGGGGCACTCACCTCGTAGGACCACACGCACTGGACCCCGGCGAAGCGTCGCACGCAGCGTCCCACCTCCACGTCCTCGTGCGTGGTGTACATCTGGCGCAGGCACTGGCGCAGGTGCGGCACCACGCGGCGCAGGACCTCGCGGCTCATGATGACGCCGGGCCCGCCCATGCAGAAGTTCTGGCCGGGCTCCAGCGCCAGCTTGCCCAGCTCGTCGCGGGCGCCCATGCCCGTCTGGCCCAGGAAGACGGGCGCGCTGCTGTTGAGGCGGCGCAGGAAGCTCTCCAGGCGCCGGCCCTTGACGTAGACGTCGTCGTCGGCCCGCATGAACCACTCGTAGCGCTCCAGGTAGTGGTCGTGCATGTACTTGAGCATCATGAAGGACTTCTTCTGCGGCGGGTACGAGTCGTCCACGCCGCTCAGCGCCACCAGCGGCACGGGCGCCGACGCGTCCGAGCCCTCGCTGGAGAAGAACTCCACCCGCCCCGGGATGCTCCGGGCCCACGTTCTGCAAACAAAACAAAAAAAAAGAAAAAAACGTGAGCGAAGCGCGGCGCGAACGGCCGGCCGGCGACGTTCCCGTATCCCGCGGGGACGCTCGGCGCTCCTCTTTGGCGGTTCCGCCGCTTGGATTCGGTCGACGCCCCGGACGACGGCCCGCCCCGGGATGCTCCGGGCCCACGTTCTGCAAACAAAACAAAAAAAAAGAAAAAAACGTGAGCGAAGCGCGGCGCGAACGGCCGGCCGGCGACGTTCCCGTATCCCGCGGGGACGCTCGGCGCTCCTCTTTGGCGGTTCCGCCGCTTGGATTCGGTCGACGCCCCGGACGACGGCTCTCGTTTCGGCGGGCGAGCTGGCGGTTCGGGCCG
>NW_017806061.1:522635-523874 GCF_001891065.2 Hippocampus comes | reverse complement strand
GACGTCGGAGCCGCCGCTCGCGGCGATTGTCGGCCCGCTAAAGAGTTTTTCCCCTTCACCGAAACCAGACCGTTGCGTGGGAAGGGGGGAAAAAGAATGAACGTCGTCGCGACCGGGTCAGGTGCCGCGGCGTGTACTTTTGTTCTGCCCTCACTTCGGCCGACGTCGGAGCCGCCGCTCGCGGCGATTGTCGGCCCGCTAAAGAGTTTTTCCCCTTCACCGAAACCAGACCGTTGCGTGGGAAGGGGGGAAAAAGAATGAACGTCGTCGCGACCGGGTCAGGTGCCGCGGCGTGTACTTTTGTTCTGCCCTCACGCGCGCACGGGACACTCTTCGTCTTTGACGCAAAAGTGGCCTCTTGGTCTCATGATCTCATCGTCGTCGTTGTCACGACAAGCTTCGCCGACCGCCGCAGCCACCGGCTTGGACGCCATTTTGTTGAAGGCTTGACCATTTGGTGAGGCCGACCCGGAGATTTCCAACGGCGCCGTCGTTGCTCTGGCTGCGACTTTTTGACTAAGTCGCGCGGTTGGTCTTCAAAAGAGAGGAGGCGCACCAAAAGTGATGTGGCTCGTTGGCCTTCCCTTTAAGGAGTTCAAACCATTGCCTCTCCGACTCGTATTTCCAAGCGGACGGAGCAACAAGAACGCGCACCTTTCAGCGGTCTTCTCCGGCTCCTTTTTTGCCAACTATTTCCGGGCGCAACAATCGATGCTTGGACAACTCAGCCGCGAGCCAACGCTCAGAGGTGAACTTCTCGACAGGAAATGCGCTCCGACTTCCGTCGTCGTCCCCCTCGAACGCCGACCGTCGATGTTTGCCAAGGAGACAGCTGCAAACATCTGCTTTGACTTTGGAAAGCCATCGTCCGCATTTCAAGCCATTTTCTGATGGCTGCTACGAACCGGATCAGCAACTGAATCTTTATCGATTTGGGGCGAACGAACACGTTTTGTTTTGAAATGCGATTAGCGTCTAAATATTCGGCAGATGAAGAGGTGACCAAAGTAACTTGGTTGCAGCCCACTCGTCGTGGAGGGAGGTGGGCGAAGGGGGTCGACTTGAGTCACTCCGGCCGACTTTGGGGGTGGGGGGCGGTTTCGGGGCACTAACGAGGCTTCAGGTAAGCTCAGCGGCGTGCGCGCGCACCTACCTGTGCGCGGCCACGGCGCGGCTGTTGAGGTACTTCTGCGCGGTCATGACGCCCACGAACAGGAAGTTAGTGGAGCGCGCGGCCCC
>NW_017806061.1:519262-522592 GCF_001891065.2 Hippocampus comes | reverse complement strand
GGCCGGCGAGCCGTCGTCGCGCGGCGACCACGGGGCTCCGGCGCGTCGCTCGCCGAGGCCGCAGCCGCCCGGGTTGGCCTTGGCGAGCTCGGCGGCCTTGGGCAGGATGAGCCTCGAGGCCAGCGTGAAGCCCAGCACCAGACCCAGCAGGACGCTGAACCAAGCTCTCCGGCTCCGAGCCGCCATCGCTCCCGACAACCACGAAACTCAAATCCGACGAGGAAAGCCGCCGAGTGTCGGCCGCGCGCCTTCTGCGTCTCGCTCGCGGGTCCTCCTCCTCTTCCTCTTCTTCTTGTGCCCGCGTAGCATCCCCGAAACAAAAAAAAAAAAACGGCCCGCCCGCCTCCCTGCCGTCGGCCCGGCCCGATTCGACGCGAGTTGCCGGCGCCCGGTTTTGAAAAAGCGGCGGCTCGGCTATTTCGCCGTGTCGACGGCGCGGCGTCCGGCGTCAGAGTGCCGCCGCGCCCGAGCTTCGCAAGCTTCCGTACCAGGCGAGCGCGCTCTTCCCCGGCGGGCTCTCGAGAGGCGTTCACGTCACACGGGAAAAAGCACACTCGGCCTCGGGTCACGACCGCCCTCGCTTCTTTCGGGGCCTTCTTCATTGGACTCAACGATCAATCGTCGCGGTACGAAGTCGAAACGAAAACATCGGCAGGGATCAGGGGTCCAACTCAAAGGACACCGAAGACACTCGTACGTTTGGAGAGGAGCTTCCTTATTTTTCGAAAATACAAACGGGTCCCTTTCTTTCGGATGGACGAACGAAATGTGACGCCTTTGCAAATTCACGCTCGAGACCGTCGAACTTGGCAAGAAAGGCAATCGGATGAATTAGGCGGCATTCTTTATCAAGCGCTCTCCAACGCCCCGCCCCAAATAACCCTGCTTGCGACTAGGGTTGTTTTCCTTCGTTTTCATTTCACCCGCTCTCGGTTTGGCCCCACAAATCGAGTTGATTCTGAAAGCCAGAGAGAGAGAGAGAGAGAGCTTCTCCTTGGGATGCGTCGACGTGGAGTCCCAGTTTCCACTTGTACGGAAGCCCCCCAAACGCAGCACGAGTCAACTTCCGGGATGCTGGGTCGCCCGCGTTCCTCGACCAGACGAATAGACGGAAAAGTCTGTGGTGTTAATCCGCTTCTGTCCGGTGTGTTGTGTATTCGTTCAGCCAACATTTTAACAGGAAAAAAAGAATGTAGACCAGAGTTGGCAGGTTTTGTTTTATTGCTTCAACGTGGACAGCAAAAGAGGAAGGCTTTGTTCCGAGTCGAGAGGCCCGCTGCGAAAAGGGGACTTGCTCGCACGTCCTGCCTGTCCTGTGACATCTGGCAACTCTTTCGAAATTGGACGGGGAAAAAAAGGCGCATCCCCTTGAACTAAGCTGCGGGGTGTCATCATGACAAGTCTCGGGGATGTAAAACAACGAAGAAAAAGGCAGACACCAGACACTGACGTACATCAGCCTCACTCGCTGGCGGGCAACCATTTCCGAGTGCGGCGTCATCCCGAGCTGGCAGCCGCGCCTGGATGCGACACGCTAATGCCAACCTACGCTACAGTGAACCCTGCCATTTTAGGAGTTTGGAGAGGAGTTTTTTTTTTTTTATCGCCATTCATCTTTGGTGTCCCGGCTCACACATTTTCAGGTGTAACCCCCCCCCCTTTTTGTTTTTTAAACACAGCATAGAGGCTTGTATGGCGCACACTCAAGTATTATACGCAATCACCTGCCAAAAGCGGACTTTCCGATGCGCTCGTGTATTTATCTGCTCCCCGATTTGCTGCAAGTATTCTTTGGATAGCAATGTGCCTGTGATTGACTTTTTGTGGGTGTGTGAGTAAAGAGATGACACATTGCCTGCACTGTATCCACCCCCCCCCCAAATTGATGATGATGACGATGAATAATGTGGGTTCACCGCAGCGTGCAGTCCAGGCAGCTGCAAGCTGGCGTCAGCCAGTGCGGGCGCGCGACGGTGGTCTCGCACGACCTCCATCTAACCTCATCCGCCCGAAGACGGACCCCGCCTGGCGGGGCGCCACGAGCACGAGCCGCCGCCCTCGCCGCTCAGAGGACTGTACTCTGAAACACAACAACACAGATCAACTGGATTTTGAGAGCGCGCCGTAGGCGGAGTCGTGCGTGCGAGTCGTACTCGGGGCCACCTTCGCATCATTTCGCACGTCGACGGCGATCCCTCCGCTTTGCGCGGGAACAAGCTCGCGCTTCGATTTACCGGCGCATAGAACGCATTTTAAGCCCGACCGCCGTTTCAAGAACTCTCCTAGTCGCCTCCCCCCACCAAAACCAAACACCGTATTTGTTTTGGTGATTGATTTCGTCCGCCCGACTGTCGACTGCCCCCAAAGTGACCGAGGTGGGCGGCCGAACCCGAGCCGCGGCGTTCCAAATGAGCGGCGGCTACAGTGAGACGACGACCCTCGCGGCGGAGATCCAAGTGTGGAGGAGCTTCTCCTCGCCGGCCTTCTTTTCCAGCTGCCAAAAGGCAGTCGTCGTGATTGATTTGACACCATTGTTGCCAGAGGGAGGATATCCGGGCCGAACCAAAACACCTGACCCTCGACACGTCACGGCCACCGGATCAGATCCTGTGCCGGAATGTTCCGAGTGATGAGCGCTCGTCAATTTGAACACCGACTCTCTCGTCTTTGGCCTGCGTTCCACTGATTGGAGGTTGAAGAGGATTTGCGAATTATCGTATTCTGATACGACACCGCGACTTGACCGCCTTCGGGGCTCGCGTGATCCGTCTAATTTCATGAACCCCCGAGTAGCGAGCGGCAAGCAACACAAGACGGCAGCAAAGGTCTGAGATGGCGGCGATGCGAAACCCACGTTGCGTGGGCCGAATGACGTCTTCAGAGGTGTCAATGTCCCCACACGGTAGGCTGATCCCTCGCATTATCTTGCATACCAGCCGAAATGGGAGACAGAAACCCCCCCCCCCCGCCCCCAAGTCCAAAAAAAAAAAAAAACCTGGGCCGACGTGAATTTGCAAATGCCAAAGAGGGACGACGCGGGGTTCCTTGCATTTTTGGCGTGTAGCCCCGAGTGGAAAACGCAAGCGGCCGTTGTGCGATTGTGACAAGAAGCCGTGCGTGCGGCCATTTACCGGAGCTGCGTAGCGGCTTCTTGTCGCTCTTGGGTTTGGCCGCGGAGCCGGACGGGGCGCCTTCGTCGCGGTTCTGCAGAGTTTGGAAAACACGGGCGCATGTCACAAGGGGAACGTGACCACGCACAACATGATTGGAATACAGCTGTGTCAATTCAATTCGTTTTTAGTCGCTTCGATTTTCTTTTTTTGGGGGGCG
>NW_017806061.1:508282-513787 GCF_001891065.2 Hippocampus comes | reverse complement strand
GGGGGGGGGCGTGTGTTAGTGTGGGGCTGGCAGAGTTTTGAAGTTGACGGGTCCTCCTCGGTGTGCCGGAGCCTCTCCCAACTCGCTGCCTCAGGGCGAACACGCGCTTACCCGCAATGGTCCGGAAGCTCCTTTGAAACTCTTCCCCAGCTGCATGCTGTCCCACTCCTCAATCTTCTGCCTCCTCTTCTCCTCCTCTTGCTAACGCGCACGTCAATGCCAAGAAAAGCCCGGTGAGGAAGGCGTCGGACGGCCGATTTCACGCGAGCGAGCCGGCGGGCTTCACCTGCTTGCGTTTCTCCCTGAAGACGGCCGCCTTGGCGTCCTGCTCCCGCTGCATCCTCCTCCGAGACGCCTCCATGGCCTCCTGCCTCCTCACCACCGCCTCGGCATCTTCACATCAGCGTCAGCGTCGGAAACAAAGATAGGAGCCGCGGCTCGGCCCGTCGTTTGGCGAGCTCAAGCTTGAGACGTGAGCGCAAAGGGAATCAATCGCAGCCGGCGTACTTGCGACAAGGAAAAGCGGTCGCCCTGAAAGCGGCCCGCTGGCTTGGTGCTACCCTGACCGCAACATGTCGCGGGCGTGCTCAAGTCGCCTTCGGCGGGCGGGGGCAATTTTGCAAGCCTTCAAGTCGGGGATATGTCAACACAAAGCCGACGAGCTCGCAGGCACATAGTCTTCATCTTCTACTTTTTCCGGGATGGCTCGAAAAAATGATTGCGTTTTTCGTTTTGGTGCATCTTGTACCACGACGGAAGGCCCGTCGACATCCCGGCCCGATTTGCACTTGTGACGTTTGAGGGGCGCGCCGGAAGGTAGAAACCCGCAACAAAGCGAACGCGACGACGTCGACTGCGAGCGAGTAACCTTGCGGCGCGGAGGCGGGATGGGGCCTGGTCCTCCTGTT
The DNA here is from genome assembly GCF_001891065.2 of Hippocampus comes. NCBI lineage: Eukaryota > Metazoa > Chordata > Actinopteri > Syngnathiformes > Syngnathidae > Hippocampus > Hippocampus comes. Next base: position 512,879 of record NW_017806061.1, on the reverse strand, counting down.
GGCCAAGTAGACGAGCAGCGCCAGGAGGGCCGCCAGCGCCGGCAGCAGGTAGCGGCCGTGCGTCCACACCAGCTCCCCGGCTGAAATCAGGCAAACCAAACACGGACCTTCTGTGCAACGTTTCTCCTTTTCACGCCCGTGACGTCACGGGATCCCGTCGCGCCGACATGGCAAAGCGAGCGCGGTGCGGTCCGAACGGAAACCAGTGATCCCACCGTCCGATGTCTCTGACGACACGGAGGGTCACTCTGGATTTGGCGGGGGTTTTTTTTTTTTTTTTGTCTTCTTCTTCTTCTCCCAAAATACAGATCGGGCTGGCTGCACATCTTGAGACCGCACTCGAGCTAAGAAGTGAAGGAAATCATGAGCGGGAAAGTTCACAGGTGAAGCAACCTGGGGCTGCAGCTAACCATTTAAGAATCAATTCAGCCATTGATGTTTCCCCCCCCCCCCCCCATGAATCGACGAATCTGATCAAACAAAACATTTCAGGACAGGGTTTCGAATGGACAGAAGCAAAAGTGCACCAACGCAAACGAATGACGATTGACTTCCTGGTTTCAATCAGCAACTTTGGTTTGCCAAAGTCAAAGAAGATGTTTGCAAACGTCATCCTCTCCAAGTTGACTGGTGGGAGGCGGAAATTCGGAGAAATCGGACAATTTCAAGTGAAACCAAGTTTGGAAACGATCGATGGTGATCCAAAAAGCTCGCCAGATAATTGGATCAGCGACTAAGCGTCGATAAATCGCTTCCACGTTCGACCTGGAAATGCAACAAACGTCGCCCATGACGGCGGGTGAGCGTCTTTTGCCGGGATCGGGCCAAAACCAGCACGTTTGCGCATCGGCAACAAGACGGCGCCGTTTTCAGCGGTGGGCAGATCTGGCGGGTCGTTTGTGGGGGGGGGGGGGCGCATTTGTAGTTGCTTTGACATTTATGACCTTTTGAATTTGTGTCTGAAAAAATGTCAGAATTGAAGGCAGGAAGAGGACAATAAAACGAGGATGCAATAAACCAAGCGACGTTGGCTCGTAGGAATTCAGGTTCATTCTTGGGCAGACAACTGGGGGGGGGGCGCAACCCTACGTGTCATCCGTGTCTCCAACAGCCCCGATTCCACCGATCGCGGTGGTTATCGGGCTTCCGCGGAGCTTTCTGACGAGCTCGTCGTTTGAATCGGGTTACGTTGGAGGAGGGAGACACCGAAGACAGGCGGGACGGCGGTCCCCCGTCCCCGAGTTGCACGCCCCAAAATTCATGGCCATTCCTCATGTCGAACAAGAGCGACTTGTCATTTTGACTGTGTCTTGTTTGCTGTTTTGAGTGGCCCAGGAGTCCTGCTTCATGAAGTTGATTTGAGAGGGATCGCCATCGACATTTGTACTTGATTGGGCTCTGCTTAGTGGCGCTTCCAAAGAGCGTTTGGTCAAATAGAGCAAACGAGCTGAATTTGTCTTCTTCATCATCCGGAAGCCAGTCGGGTGCGAGCGAACATGCTAACCGGGCCGACTTGCTCGAGTGCGGTCACTTGTGCGCCGAACGGAAGTTGTGCCGACGACGGCACAGAAGGGTCAACATCGATAAAACAAAAAAAAAAAACAGTCGCCGAGTGTTCCGAGCGCGCCGGTTCGCGTGCGGGACGGCTCTTCGGTTACCCAGGAGGCCGACGGCCGGCAGCTCCCGCGGCGGCCGCTTCGGCTCTTCCGCGTCCACCTCCGGCAGCGCGTCGCCGTTCTCGTCCACGTCCGTAATCTCCACGTCGTCCATGTGGCCGCGAATTGCGCGCCGAATGATCGGGCCCGGCCACAAACGGCGACTTTGAACGACTCCCGATGAAGCGACGAGGACAACCGCCGAGTCGTCGACTCAGCGAGGCCGCGGAAGCTCGAGCGAGCCCGGATGTGCCAGCTTTTCTTCTTCGTCGCGCGGCCTTTGACGTATTGCCGTCTACAGGGGGGGCGGCGCTACCGCATCACATCGCGTCGGGTCCCGTTCACGCGAACGGCCGCGAATTGGAGAAACAAATCAAGACGCATCCTGAGATGGTGCTTCGTTGGACATCGTTTTCAGAAAGATCCAAGAAATCTATTGAGTACAGGGATGACAAATCAAGTCAAAACCGAAAACAGGAAATGAATTCCCAAAATACGTCACGTTGGGCTTCGGGTCACCCGTGTGGAAGGGGGGAGGGGGTCGACGTGAATTTGATTCATATAAGACCAACAGATTCAACGGAACAAAAATGATGTACATGCACCAACAGGAAGAAGAGCACGATCTTTACTACTACGACTACTCTCGCTATCCATCCATCCATTTTCTAATCTGCTTCTCCTCAAGGGTGGCGGGCGTGGCCGGAGCCCATCCCGGCCGTCTTTGGGCAGTCGGCGGCGCACACCCCGAACGGGTTGCCAAACAATCGCGGGGCATAAGCCAACTCAATAGAGTTGCGGCAAAAACGTCCTTTGTTCTTTTCTTGACCAATTCACTTGGTGCAGAAATGTCGAGTTCCTTTTCAAAGGACGGATGGCGCCAGGAGGCAACGCCGCTCGGATAAATGACATCCTTTGAAGTCCGCCCCCGTTTAAAACCCCAGATTGAAACCCCAATTCTACTCTCAAATGGTTTGAAACCCAAACCGCGCTTTAAAAACAACCCGAACTCGAGCCGACATTTTAAGAGTGGAAGGAAAGGCTTTTTCATAACCGTCGCCCCATTGAAAATCCGGGTGACTCCGGAAAGTGCTCCGGGCTCCGTATGCGAATCCCGTCACCCCGGTGATCAAATTGGATTTTTATTGTATTTTTTATTTCTTTTTTTTGCCGGACCGGGACGCGCTTTCTCGCCAGAGGACAGCGACTCGACCGCGATGGGAACCGTCAACGCAAAACGGCCAGTCGGGTTTGAGACTTTGACATTTCGAGAATATGACTGACCCGAAAGGGGAACGGTCCAAAATTCCTCTCGATCGTTGTGCGGGTTCAGATGCGCGACGACGAGAAACTGTCGGTCGTTCGCCCCTCCCCCGACCCGAGAGGCCCAACTTCCTCCCGGAGAGCCGACGGCAGGACCCGCCGGTGCCGAACTACCCCTTTGCCTCCGAGATCACATCCGGTTTTATTTGCAATTGATGCAAAATTCCAGCTGGCTCCAGACTGACGGTGACGAATACACACGCCCGATAGGCTAGCTGTCAGTCATTTCAGTTCAAAAAAAGAAAATAAAAGAACGGACTGCCAACGTTGTTGGGCAGAATAAATCAACAAGTGCCAAAAGCGGCGACGCTCTTTTGAGGACAAAGCAGTGCGGCAATTTGTATTTCAAAAAAAAAGGCATACGCGGCCGGCGAGTCCCCCAAAATGTTGTCCATCCGGTTGGGGCGGCGTCTTCCCGACGGGCTACCTGCGGCGGCGCGCGGCGCTTTCCAGGCGGGCCAGGTCCTCGGCGCTGCGGTAGAAGACGTCGAGGCGCGCGGCGTCCCAGGCGCGCCACACGCAGACGCTGAAAGAAGACGAGGGGGAGGACGACGTCGGGGACCCGCCCCGAAAGCCGCACGCCACCGCGTCCTCGCCCGCCAGCCCCGCCTCCACCAGCGTCCTGCCGAGAAGCAAAGAGACCGCCTTCAGCCGACGGCCGCGCTTCCGAATGCGGAAAGGCTCCGACCGTGGCCTCGAGGGCCTCGAGGGCCGCGGCGGCGCTCGACGGCCGGACGTCGCGACGGTCAACGGGTGGCGGAATCTTTCTCCTTTTTTGAGGCCACGCCGGCATGACGGCCGGCTCGCGTTTGGACGACCCGGCGATGACTTCCGCTACGTAAGCTGGATGAAGGCGCGGATTTGCCTCGCGTCTTCTCGGGCCAAATCCTTCTTGGGCGGAGTCTGATTTGGACTGATTCCGATTGTGTTGGACTTGGCCAGGTCAGACTTTTTGATCGGTTTCGAGGGGTCCGCCGGAGGAGCCGCGAAGCGGTCGTAAAGTTTGGGGAAAACCCCTCTTCCCCGGCTGAAGTACCTTTTCGGACCTTGCGGCATCTGGCCGGAGGTTCCGAAACCTTCCGACCCTTTTGCGCTTCCGCGTCTTTTCTCGCGCTTGCGGCGCTTTGTGCGCCGTCCGCGGTGGGCCGCGGAACTTTCCGTCGTTCCTTTGGTGATTTGGGGTTCTGGCGCGGCGTTTGATTCCGCCACCCGCTGCGGCCGTGACGTCGCGATGCCCCGTCGATTTCGATGGGTCGCGTGGCACAATGGCAGGTTCCGAGCGATCGAGTGGACTGACCCCAAGCAGTGTCCCGAAGGCGGGCTGAGTACGGCGCTGACCCGTCCTCGCATTTGCTCGCCGTGCGGCTCAACTTGGATCAGGAGCACGTCTCCGCCGCGCCTGGCGAGGAAAGGAAATCTCGGCGTGATCGCTTTCAATGGTGGCCGAGAGACGGACCTCGGCGTCCTTTTCGCGCCGCCCCGGGTGTCCCGGGGCCGCGGTCTTTTAACGCGCACCGGTCCAAAGGCCCGTTTGTCAGGTCAGGTTTGTCAAGTCTGCGCGTTCGTTCGCCGCAGCGAGGCTGGCGCGCGAATTTCCGGTTGCTCCAAAGTAGCAAGTG
>NW_017806061.1:505117-508052 GCF_001891065.2 Hippocampus comes | reverse complement strand
CCCCCCCCCCGCCCCCCCTCGTGGCTTTGAAAGAGCTGCGCTCCATTTACTTGCCATCGTTGCGTTCGGTACCGCGTGTTCATTTCAGGTGAACGGACAACTGGGCTTCACGCCCGCGCGGGTCCGTCCGATGGGGGTTGCGCCGTATTATCGGTCACTGACACCGGGACGGCCGCGCCGACGGTCGGAGGGCGGACGCGCGCGGGTTCGCTACCTGAAGACCCAAAGTACGTCGTTCACCATCAGAACCCGGAGGGCCCGCCGACAAGGAGGCGCCGAGCACTCGGCGGGGTCGGCGCTCGGCTCCTCGCCGTCTTCTCGCTCCGAAGACGGCGGCGTGGCGTCGTCTTCCGCGTCCTCCTCCGACGACGACGCCGATCCGTCCGTCGGCCGATCGCGGTGCGGGATGATCTGAGTTCCCGCCCCCTCGCTGTCGCCGATCGTCACGGGGCCGCCGCCGAGAGGCTTCGCGCTCTCCTCCTCGTCCTCGGCTTCACTCGCCGCCGCGTTCGGGCCGAACGGCGAAGGACGGCGGACCGCAAAGACGTCACGGAAGGGACTGCGGTCGCCGCAGCTGAGGGAAAACACGCGACGAGCGAGACGATCAGTCGTCGTTCCGTGCTCAAGGCCCAGTTCCGACATCGCGTTTCGCGCAACTTTCGGCCGCCGCCTCTGACACTTCTTGACGGGTTCTGTGGCGTTCTGACATCCTCGAGAAATTTTCACAGGCTCTTGTTTTTTTCCTCGAAGTGCGCTTTTCGGTCGGGGCGTCGCCCTTTGAGCGCGAGGTCCTTTTTTGCCGGCGCTTCGGCCCCTGTAGGCGAGCGCGCGAGCGGGCTACTGACTTGTACTCGGCGCAGGGAGCGAAGGACGCGGCGTGGAAGAGGACGAGCGTGTTGGTGACGTCGTCCAGGGTCCACACCGACTCCTCCCCCCGCGCGGTGAAGCCCGTTGCCATGGAGACCACCGAGGACGGACACCGGTACGGGTCCAGGCGGCGCAGCGGGGCCAGGCTGGCGGCGTCCACCACCAGCACGCCGGGACCGTTGGACAGCCACAGCTGGGCGGGGAAGGCGAAAGAGTCAAAGGGAGATGAATGGGGAGGAGGAGGAAGGGGCGTGGCCTTCTGCCCCCGGAGACGGACCTGCGAGCCGCAGCCAACGAGAAGCATGCAGGTGACGGGGGCGGGCCTCTGTCTGGGGTCGCTGTCCGTCAAGCCGAAGGCGCTCTTATTGAGCGCGCGCAAGCACAGGTAGGCGTGGCCCTCGGCCGGGAGTCCCGCCTCCTCCGCGCCGTAGCGCGCCACCGCGCCGTCCGACGTGCCCGCCAACACGCCGCCCTGGACGAGGCGACGGACGTCATTCGCGAGCGCGGCTGCGAACGGACGACGGCCGCGCGCGCGCTTTTTGCGCCGACTGACCCGTCGCGCGTGCCGCGGCGTTTTGAGGAAGCAGGTGACGACGGCCGGGCAGGAGAAGCGTTTGTGAGGTCGCGTGAGAGGACACGCGTCTTTCAGCACGTACACCAGCACTTCCTGTTCCTGCGGCGTGACCGACAACACACCAAATCGCACGCGTGACGAGCGGCGGCGGGCGGGCGGGCGCGCGCGCGCATACGTACGTGCGTGGCGACCCACAACGCATCGTCCACCTTGACGTGACAGCTGACCCTGCCGCCCGGACACCGCTTCCCGTTGACCTCCAGCTGACCTTTGCGCACGTTGAGCACGCTGTAGCTCCTGTTGCGGCACAAAAGATGTTGTCCGCGTGCTCGACGGACGAACGGATTCGATGTGGGAGTGAGCGTGTCAGCTTGAAGTTCAATTTGCTTTGTGCCGACAAACGAGTGTTTGCAAATGACTCCGCGGAGCTCTTCCTTGGCAAATGTGCGACGCGGGGAGCCACCCGTCCGCCCCGATCGGTTTTTCGGGCGAAACGGAGCCGTCGTGGCATCCCGTGAGGCGCGCCCGTCGAATCGAGAGCGCGCGAGGCGAGGCGGGGGGCCGACCTGTCGTCCGCGTCTCCGTCCCACAAAAGCAGGTGGTGGCCCTCCACCGGCGGCAGGAGAAGCTGCGAGCCGGGGCCGCACGCCAACACGTAACGGAGACACGCAAAGCTGGGGTCCGTCATGCGCCGCGTGCACCGCGACGCCGTTGGACGCTAACACACACGCATACAAAACACAGAGAAACGCGCATTACGACTCAGAGACGGAGACGGTGCCTCCGTATTGGCGCTCCCTCTTTTTCAGGGGGGGGGGAGGGGCACACGTACGCCGAAGCCGCAGCAACATTCACCCGAACACGCAAAGGAGGCGACGGGAGGAAGACGAGCCGGGCGGCGAAATCACCTTCTCCGGTTTGGCGTGCCAGCATTGCGTCATGAGCTGCTGCAGGAAGTGGAAGTTGACTTCCTGCGGACTTTCCGCCAGCTGCGGACGGACGCCTCGGAGGATCTTCTTGGAGGCGTCCGGCCCGTGACGGCCCGCGCACGGACGCCGGCCGGACAGGAGCTCGTACAGCACCATCCCGTACGAGAAGACGTCCACCTACGCGCGCGCGCGGCCGCGTCAGAGTCTTTCCGAAGGCCCTCCGCCCCCACATTGACTCGGGCTACGAAGCGGACGCGCGCTACCTTCTCGTCGTAGACGACGCCGGGTCGGACCTCGGGCGCCTGGTACCCCGGCGTGCCCTCCACGCCCACGGCTCCTTCGCGGAACGACCGGCGGCAGATGCCGTAGTCGGACAGCTTCGCGTTGACCGCCGCCCGCTCCTGGAAACACGACGGGAAGGCGCCTCGTCACGCGGCCCGTCGGGCAAAGCCGAGCCGCGTCGGCTTTCGCGTCGCGTCGACGAGCGCACCTGCAGGGACCAGACGAGGATGTTGTCCGACTTCAGGTCGCAGAAGATGACGTTCTTCCTGTGCAGGTAGGTCAG
>NW_017806061.1:504192-504977 GCF_001891065.2 Hippocampus comes | reverse complement strand
GTGCAATCGAGTCGGCGAGGCCCACCTTTGCCCCGCCTGTCCTCCAGGACGCCGTTGAGGCTGCCGAGCGGCGCCAGCTCCAGCGCCAGGCAGAGCGGGCGTACGGACACGCCCACCAGGCCCACCACGCACGGGTGCCGCAGCGAGTGCAGCGCCGCCGCCTCCTGACGGAACTCGGAGAAGCGGCGGCACGCCTCCGCCGACCGCAGACGCTTCATCGTCGTGTCTGACGGCGCGACACGTTCACGCCAAAAGGTCAGGCGAGACACGGCGGGCGGCGCACGCGCGTCCCGGCGAGGCTCACCGCCATCGGCGCCGAGCGCGTCCGGCCCGGACTTCCCGAAGTGAAAGCGTTTGATGGCGACCGGCCGGTCTCGGTAGCGAGCCCTGTAGACCACCGCGCCGCTGCCGCCCTGCCCGATGACGCCGGAGCCGTCCTCGGAATAGTCCAGATGCTTCTGCTCCAGGAAGAGCCTGAAAAGCCGTCAGCTCGCGCGTCACGTGCCGTACGCGTCACGTCGCCCCAAACGAAGCCATCCAAAGCCGAGCCATCATCTCGTCGCGCGCGGGCGGACGGACGGCGTTACCGTGCCGGGAAGTCCGTCATGAAGAGTTCCGGGACCAGCTCCCGCAGCGGCACCGCGTGCCGGGGCCCTCGGGGGCACTCGATGCTCTCGCCGGCGACCGCGGCCAGCGCGCAGTCCTCCACGTCGAAGAGATGAACCCGGCCCCCGCCGCCGGGGTCCGCCGTCGGTTCCGGCCTCCGCGCGGCGTTCCGGCGGAGC
>NW_017806061.1:493455-502726 GCF_001891065.2 Hippocampus comes | reverse complement strand
CGGCGTCCGCGCGGCGTTCCGGCGGAGCCGGGTGGCGCAGAGCGGGCAGGGCGCGTAGCGCTCCAGGACCGGGCTGCCGTCGCTCTCGCTGGCCGTCAGCACTGCGCGCGAAAGCAAAAAAAAAAATAATAAAAATCCACCAAGGAATCTGGGAAAAAGGGGCGGCGCCGGTTCCGCGGGGGCGTCCAAACGAGCGCTCGCCGGGCGCCCCTTTGCATTCGCTCGCTCGACAACCGACGGATGGCCTTCCGTTTGCGCTCAAGACGTCACCGGACGTATTTGACGGACGCGGCCTTTGACCTCTCGGGGTCGTGAGCTCGTGTTGACTTGCTGAAATCTGACACGAGATCGGTTGGATTCTTGTTTTTTCTTTTCTTTTCTCATCCGCCTTTTTGCGCGCGGCTCTCGGCCGTCGCGCTTCGTCTCGCCGGTTTGCCCGTCTGAAGGGCGCGTGGCAGGAAAGCGGCAAGCGGGCTCGATCCCGCTCGGACGGCGCCCGCTGCCGCCCGGCAGCCTTCCGACGTACAAAGTTGCCGTCGAATGAGCGGGATGACGCGGGCGCCTTGGCGGCCGACGGACGGGCCTTCCCCGGCCGGCCGTCGGGCGGAAGACTTTTCCCGGAAAGAAAAGTTTGGACCCCCCCCCGGCCCCGGAGCCGACGCGGTCTCGGCGGACCCACCGGGAAACCACTGCTCGATGAGGGCGTTGATGTGGTCCGTGACGAAGGCCATGGCGGCGAAGTCGCGGTTGTCCGACTGGCAGACGATCTTGATGCCGCCGCTCTTCTTCTTCTTCCAGTCGACGTCCGTCGACTCCACGCTGCGCGCGCGCACACACACACGTCACCTTTGAGCTCCGCCGCCCGTCACGACATCTGCCTAGATAGTCGGTCGGCCGTTTTGCGGTGGCGTCGGACCGCGGCGTGATGAAAAAGCGAGCGCCCGGACAACCGAGCACGTTCTTCTGCGAAAAAGCGAAAGCGGCAGTCATCTGCGTCCATCGTGGAGCAAAAAGTCATTTTGCCCCTGGCCAAAACGGAGACGCGCCCTCGTCTCGGCGGGACGTCGGCGAAGGGGCCGGACGGAGGCCCCGCGTCGTCGGCGCGCACAAAGCCGCGCTCGGCGAGACGTGTCGACGAGGAAGGCCGGGCCGCGACGGCGATCGTTCGAAGCGAAGCCACGCTTGAAATGCCGTCGACCCGACGGCCCGGCCGGCCGGGATACGCCTTCCCGGTTCGCGTTCCGTCGACGTCTGCCGCCATGCCGACCTCTGGAATGCAAACGTTTACGTTTGAGGAAACGGAAAATCAACGGACGGAAGAGCTCGAAAAGCGCCGTCCGGTCGTTCTCGCGCCTTCCGCCGTCAGGTCCTCGCGCGGAAGACTCGCGCCCGCGGCACAAAAGTCGCTGGAATGGCCCCTTTCGGACGCCTCGACGCGGCTCCGAGACCGACACGGAAACGGCGCGATCCGGCGGCAGACGCTCACGATGACCGCGTGACATCATCTCGCCAAACTTTGCGCGGCGGGGCAAAAGCCGGCAAAAATCAAGCCCGACCCCGACGACCGGGTACGGTCCGGGCCAAACGTTTTTGCCGGCGTGGTTCGGAAGTCCCGAAATGGAGCGACAAGAAGCGCCGACGCGGGCGCCGTTCAAACGAAACCGAAACGTCAAGCGAACCAAAGCGTCGGTCTCCGCCGGCTGACTTTGCGACGCGGAGGGGAAAGCGCGTTCGCCGGTTTGCCGAGTCGGCGGCGTCTCCCTCGCCTGACCTGAGGTAGCCTCCGTCGAAGGTGACCAGCAGCCCCTCCCTCCAGTAGACGGTCTGCCGGCGGCGCACTCGGAAGGTGCTGCGGCGGCTCCTCCGTTGGCCTCCTCCCGAGCGGTACGACGCCGCCGCCGTCCGGATGCCGGCGCCGCGCTCGGCCCCCGACGACTAAGACAAAAGCACACGCGGGCTGTTATTTGCCGGGGGGTCTCCCACGCGTCCGAGCCACGCCATGCCGAGAAAACATTCCAAAAGCGTGTCTTGATGCGACGCCGGGATAAAGGCGTCGTCGGACCGGTCACGCGGCTACCACCGCGTCAGCGCAACGCGCCGTGCGTGGCGTGACGCCTTACTTGACCGGTCGCCGGCGTCATGTGATCAATGACGACGACCATTTCTGGCACCGACCCTAAAAAATGGAAACTCCAGCTTTGCACCCCAACGCGCGGCGTCATGTTCTTGCAAACCGGGTGCGGGCGGGGAACGGGTGCGACGGACGCGGCGCAAACGCGGGCGCGTACCTGCGGGCGCGTACCTGCGGGTCCATGTCGGTGAGGCTGATGAGCATCCTGGCGATGAAGCGTTCCCAGAATCCCGCCGGCACGAAGCTCATGCGGAAGAGGCGCCGCAGCGTGTCGGCGCCGGGCCGCCGGAAGCAGTGAAGGTCCACGCCGGGCTTGGCGGGCAGCAGGTGAGGCAGCAGGTAGCTGGGCGGGGCCGCACAAAAGACAGGCGCGTCCCTTTGGCGTCGGCCCGCCGCCCCCCCACCACGTCGAGTCGCGCGCGTCATCTGTGACGGGGGCCGAACCGAAATGTGCGCCGGCCGCGGAGAAGCGAATTTTCCACTCGCAAGTGACGACGACGATTGGGAGCGTGCTAACGCGCGTGCTCCGCGAGAGCCAAACGTCAGCCTGCCGGAGTCACGGCCGCGAGAGGTCACGGAGGTCACACGCCGCCGCCTTCGTCATCGGCGCGCGGCGGTCCGTCGGCGGGGTCTCGGCTATTTCTCGAGGCGTCCCGAGCCTTTTTGCGGCGCGCGGCTGCCGGTTACCTGTCGTTGGCGACGGGAAGCGCGATCTCAAACTTGGCCAGGAACTGGAAGTACCGCTCCTCGGTGTCGCGGGTGAACCCGGTCCCGACCAGCAGCATCTGGAGCACACGCGTCCCCAGAGCGTCAGGCGGCGGCGCTCCCCGCCCGACCGCCCCCCACCCCCCCTTCCCGTCCCGTCTCACCCACCCGGAGGTCTTGGGCCCGGATGAGGCCGTTGGCGGCCGTGGAGCTCGACGACTTGAGGCTCAGCATCCTCTGCAGGCACTCGGCCAGCCACGCGGGACACAGGAAGTAGAGCGTGCGCAGGCCGCGGCTGCTGTCGGGGAAGTGCAGCAGCGTCCCCGTCTCCATCAGGAAGCGGATGGCTGCGCCGGACCACGTTAACGGCGCCTGCCGCAAATCGCTCGGCCGCCGAAAAGGCCGCCGAGAGCGCGTCCCGTCGCTTGTTTCTGACCTCCGGACTGTCATCACCCCAACGACCCGGCGCCGGCGGGGTCTCGTTTGGCGACGCAAGAGAAAAGAAAATAAAGAGAGCCCGTTCTGATCGCATGAGCCCGGTCCGCCCGAGGTCCCGGCCGCATCAAAGAACGCCAACGGGACGCAAAGCCGAGGTCGGTCGGCAGTCTCGGGTCCACGGGCGGGGCCGCGCTTCACAGCAAAGGCGAGCAAATGGAACAAACGGGGGCGTCGTTTCCCTTTGCTGGCTTTTGAAAGCTTTTCCTCTTTGAAATGCGCTTTCTGGTCTTTTGAGGACGGCATTGCGCGACCTTGCGTGTCAAACGCAAGGTCGAAAGGAGCTCTCGCCACGCCGATAGACTCGGGGTCGGGGTCGCCGGCCGGGGTTAGCCCTCGCCGGGCCGTGCGAAGTGACGCCCGTTCCGATAACACGCCGACGCGACGCATCAAAGGCCCCGAACGCGATCTTACCGGCCGGCAAGTCGTCGTAGCGCGCGATGTCGCTGGCGGCGTCGAGCTCCACCAGGCGCTCCAGCTGAGCCTCGGTCAGGAATTGAACTTCTCCCTCGGCGCGACGCCGTCGCCTCTCGGCCTCCGCCGCCTCCCGCAGGCGCACGTAGCTGCCGGGGATCTGGCGAGAGGCGGACGCGTCACGTGCCGGTCGACGCTCGTCGCGCGTTGCCTCAGGTGAGAGTCGCGGTCGCGGACGGAGGTCGTCGCCGGCCGAGTCGCACGCTCGCCAGAGTCAAAACGCTGCCGACGTAGCGGAAAGTCGAGGACGTGCACGCGCGGGTCAGAGGTCAGGCGGGTGCTGCGAGTCACACGCGGGTCAGACGAGAGCCTGACCGGCTCGGCGTCCGAGCGGAGTCCGTTCTTGAGGGCCGCTGACCCGGCGTGCTCGTCGTCCCCCCCCCTCCCCAAGTCGAGTCCAACCTTCTTGTCAAATGTGCAAATTGTGTCCCCCTCAAGACAACGTGCAACAAGAGGAGCCGCCGCGGGTGCCCGCGCCGCCGCGCACGGCCCGTTCAAGTGAGCGGCTGGTCTTTTAATCGGGAGCGTCGGGGAAGGGAAAGACGGAAAACGGGCCCCCGGAGGACCCGAGCGGGTCACCCGTGCTTAAAACTCAGATTCCGTCGCAGCCAATCGGTTTCAAAACGTCTTTGGGAGCGAGCGAGTTAAGACGCGTGCGTCATCTCGCGGTCGGGCGTCCTCACCATCCTGCCCAGCAGCTTGCCTCCGCCGGGCGCGGCCCGCGTGTCCTTCATGGAGAGCGCCACCTGCCCGATGAGGTTCTTCAGCCCGCGCACGCCCTCCAGCGTCTTGCACGACACCTCGCTGACACACGCGCACGAAGGGGGCGTTGAGTCGGCCGGGCCCCGGGTCGAGGGCGGCCGCCGGCGCGCTCACCACAGGTGCGCCGCCGTGACGTCGGGGTAGCCGCTGGCTCGGGCGCCCGAGGGCGAGCGGCACAGCGCCAGGACGTGAGCCCTCAGCGTGGCCAGCCGCTCCGTGCGGAAGCGGGCCTCGATCAGGTCCAGGTGGGTTCCCGCCACCACCACCGCCGACTTGGGCGCTCGGGCCTCGAACGACGGCGGACCGCCTTCGTGAAACGGAAAGGCGGGAGGGGCGGGGCGAGAGGCGGGGAAGGCGCGGCTCACCTCGATGTTGAGCAGCCACGTCCGCAGGCCGGCGACGGCCTCCTCGCCCAGCGTCAGGTTCCAGGCCAGCACGTAGAGGGCGCCGTCCGTGAAGAAGCACGGCGTGACGGCCGACAGGCCCGCCGGGCCGCCCACGTCCCACACGCTGAACGCCAAGCTCTGACGCCGCGACGAGGTCGGACAACTTTGGGCACGAGCTCGGCGGCGGGTCCCGTAAAGGCGGCGCTACGGCCGGCGGGCTGACCTCGCTCTTGCCTGGAGCGCCCGCAGGAGGGAGGACTTGCCCTGGCGCGGCGGCCCGATCAGCAGCATCTTCAGCCGATGACAGGGCTCCGCCCCTCGGAGCCGCGCGCGCAGGAAGCCCAGCACCGCCGCCGCGCCTGAACCGCCACCACAATTTGCCGGGCAAAACGAGCGTCGCCGCCATCGCGATCGGCGCCCGGCTCGGACCTTCTTCCGCTTCCTTCTTTTGGCTTTGACGGCATCGTCGCTTGTGCGGCGGTCGCCGTGCGTCACATCGCCAGACTTCTTTTTTTTTTTTTGTAAAAATAAATCTATATATCTACCTTCCCTCCTGATTTCTTGAGGCACGTTGCCGATGTCGAGGTTTTCCAAGTCCAGCTGCCACAGGTCGCTCAGCGCGGCCAGTTCCGACGGAAGCTCCCGGATGCCGGGGTTGCTGCGCGCACACGCACACGCGCACGGTGAACGTCGCTCCGCATCCGCGCTCCTCATTTGGGAGAAGAGAGTCGAGCCGGACGGGATCGGATGAAGCGACGTGAGCGACGGCTGCGTGGCCAAGCGCTCGTTTGGGGCGCCCGCGCCGAGCCCGCTCGCGATGAGGCTTTTCTCGGTGGTTCCGTCGGAGTCGGCCTCTACGCTGTCGCGGCGAGCGGCTCGGGCGACTCACTTGGCCAGGTAGAGTTCGCGGAGGCCCCTCAGAGCGCACACGGAAGGCGGGACGCGCTCCAGCCGGTTGGCGTTCAGGTGCAGGACCTCCAGGGAATCCCGCAGGAGCGCCGGCAAGTCCACGGGAGGCGCTGGCCGGTCGCAAGCGACAAGCGGGTGGGTCCCGGTCCCGGTCCCGGGCGAGAACGCGCGAGCGCCTGCCGGGGACCTTACCTGGCTCCGGGTCTTTTTTGCTCCACGTGGTCAAGAAGGGAAGTTTTCGGGACTTTGGCCCGTCTTCGCTCCTACGGGAGACAAGCCGATGAGCTCGGCGGGTCGGGGACGGACGCTTCCGTCTCGCGGGACCTTCGTCGGCTTTTCAACCGGCGGAAGGTCCCGTGAAGACGCTCGGCGATTCCTTGTCAAATCGATGTCCCGGGACGCCCGTCGTGTCCATTCCGGTTTTTCAGCGAACGACCGTGACAATTTGAGGTCGGCGTCCGGTGGCCAATCGACGGCCCGCCCGCCCGCCCGCGCGCGCCGACGTCCGCGATCAGGTTTCGCTGCATTCCCACCCCCTCGTGGCATTTGTTGTCGCTCAGGCTTGTCCCGTTCTTGCGCAACGGTCAAAGGTCAAAGGCTCATCCGGGTCCCGGAGGACGTACCTTCCCAGCAGGTTCCTGGAGAGGTCCAGCGTTCTGAGCCGCGAGCAGGTCCAGCGGGACGGTGGCGGCAGAGTCCTGATGGCGTTCCCGCACAACCTCAGCGAAAGCAGAGCCTGGCGGCAAGAAGGGGGTGCGGTCAGGGAAAAAGACACAGAGAGGAGGGGCCGGACGGATTTTCCGCGCCGGTTGGGATCGGACGCGCGGGAAGACGCCGACGCTCTTTGTGAATCGGAGGCGAGGTGCCGACGGCGCCGGCTCGGCGGCAAAGTTCCGGTCGGGCCTTTGCCGAGCGTCCGCGCGCTTCCGAGTCACTCGCGCCGGCTTCGCTTCGCGTCGCGTCGGCCGCTTCTTGCCGAGCGCTCCGCACTTCCTCCGCTTTCTCGTCGGGTACTTTGCGAGCGGTGGATGGGTGGAGCGGAAGCCCGCGCGTCTACGGGGGCACGTCCGGCCGGGGCTACCGCAAAATGGCCGCCGCCGAGCCGGGCTCCGTCCGTCCAACTGGCGCGTTGCTCCTCGTGAGCGCTCGCGCTCGCCTCTTTGTTTTTGGGCCAGTTGCAGTCGGGCGCCGGGCGGGTTTGAGAGGCGGCTCGCCTCCGTCCGGTCATCGCGGGTCACGTTTGAGTCGTACCTCCAGTCGGAAGAGGTCGGAGGGCAGACGTTCCAGGAGGTTGTCGGACAAGTCCACGTCCCGCAGGTGATCCTTCCAGAAGGCGGAGATGTTGTCCGGGAGCCCGCTGATCTGATTGGACGACGCCCCGCAGCGGTTCTGAAACGCCCATCGACAGAGACGTCAAGGAGACCGCGCCGCCGCCGCCACGCGCGCGGGCGGGCGGGTCGCCGCTGACCAGGGGGCAGGCCCAGGGCTCCGGAAAGCCGCCCAGCCGGTTCCGCGACACGTCCAGGACGCGGAGGGATTTGAGCGCCCGCGTGATGTCGGCGGGCAGCGCGCTCAAGAGATTGTCCGACACGTCCAATTCCTCCAGCCGGCGCAGGCCCATCCAGTTGCTCGCTGGCGCCGCAAGAAAACAAAGAGGCGTGCCTCATTGAGCGTCGGCGAGGCGGAGGAGGAAGAAGAGCGCTCGCTCGCGGCTTACCCGCGGGGACGTCGAACAAAGCGCTCAGCCGGTTTTGGGAGGCGCAGAGTTTCTTGAGCTCGCTCAGGTGCAGCAGCCCCGCCGGTAACGCGCTCAGTTGGTTCCGCTGCACGTTCACCTCGCGTAACCTGCGCGCCGCACCAACACGCCGCTTGAGCGTCAACGCGTGCGTGCGTGCGTGCGGCGGCGGCGCCGCGGCCCCTCACCCGCTGCAAATGACTTCCCGCGAGGTGGCGGCGGGCGGCATCTGAGTCAGACGGTTGCGGGACAGGTCCAAGGTCTGGAGACGCGGCAAGCCCCAGGGAAGGACGGACGGCAACGACGACAAATTGTTCCGCGACAAATCCAAATGCGTGATGAGACGGGACACGCCCAGGAACCAGGAAACCTCCAACCAGGGAAGAGACAGGCCGCCCCAATGCACGCCGACCGCCTGGGCAAACGACGCCCGTCAACGTTTAGGCGGCGGCGGCGGCGGCGGCGGCGCGGCTTCACCTCCGACATGGGCCCAAACCAAAGCACCGCAGCAAAGGACGATTTGAAATCCAACATCTTTGCTGGCCGCCATCGGGAGTACTCCCCCGCGCCCCCCGGGTTCGAGTCGGGCCAGAGTTGACTTCCGGGTGCCTACGACCCGAGTCCCGAAAGAGCTCCGGTTCCACTTTCCACCCGGTCTCGTTATTTGTGATCAAGCGCAAACCTTACGGCAGACGAATGGCAGTTGGATTCGGGCGGGCTTGTCGGGACTCGGGTCGGACCCGAGTCCGAGGCGTATTCTGACCGCATATTCTAACGAGGAGCTCCGCGGCGGGTGGCTTTCGACCCGAGTTCCGGCTTCGCCCAAAAAGGGAGGGCTTCAACCGGACCCGAGTTCTTTGCCGATGAGTTGGAGCCGGGTTCCGAGCGGCTCCGACCCGAGCGATTCCAAGTTCGTTCTGGTCGGGCTTCGTGCTAGCGGTGCGGTCGGACCCGAGCCGGGGCGGGAGTTGGGAGCCGGCTAGTCCGAGGTCAGTCTAAGGTGAGCGTTGTCGCTCGGGTCGAGGCGGTCGGGGCCTCCCTCCGAACCCGGAGCGCTCGACTTTTGCGCGTTCTGATGTCGAGGAGCCAACCTGTTGCCCATCTTGGGCGCCGCGCCGCAGCCTTCGCGCCAGAAGTCGCGCGCTCAGGTCGGGATGGTCCAGCAGCGCGTACGACGACAAAGCGGCGCCGTTCTCCAACAGGAAGTCGGCCAGCTCCTCGCCGCCTGCTGGGACGTCGCCGTTGACGTCGGCGCCGTATTCCCGCACCAGGAGGCGGGCGCAGTCCACGTCGGCGCGCTGGCAGCAGGCGGACAACAGCAGGTCGAGGAGCTCGCTCTTCTGGCGCACCCCTGCGGACACACGGGTGGGTCATTTTCCTCCCGAGGCGTCGCGGTGCCGCCGGCTCCCGGGCTCCCCCCGGAGGAGCCTCCGCCGACCTGGGATGGCGTCCAGCAGCATCTTCAGCACGGCGCCGTGTCCGAAGCGGGCCGCCACCACCGCCGGGTTCCGCTCCGACGCCTCGGTCGCGACCCGGACTTCCGCTTCGTTCAGGAGGTAACGCACGCTCCCGGCGTCGCCGTGCCGGCACGCCGCCCGCAGAAGGTCGTCCTGAAAACACGCACGCGCTGCCATTTATACCGCTGCACGCTTGCTCGGGTTTCTGCTAAGAATC
>NW_017806061.1:480008-493375 GCF_001891065.2 Hippocampus comes | reverse complement strand
GGGGGCGGCGGCGCTCGAGCCGAGCTCCAAACCGCCGATCCGGTTGCGGGATGCGAGTTCCGGTGGGCTCCCGGCTCCGAGGCGAAACGAGGGCGCTTTTGGGGTGCGTTCGCACCGGCGCCCTTCCGTCCGCTGTCAGCGGGCCTTTTCCGCGGGTGTGGGTACGCACCGACGAACCTCGGCGCGGGGCGCCCAATGCGATCCGGCGGCTCTTTGGGCCGAACGAGCCGCCGGAGCGCCCCCTGGTGGGAAATACGAGCCCGGCCTGAACGTTGATCGCGCGCTCGGCTGCGGTCAAAGCCGAGTCTGGAGGTGAGCGCCGGCGGCGGCTGTCTCGAAGCCACGCGCAGTTGCGTTTGAGACGGGTTCCGGCTCAGCTCGAGCGCGAGTTCTCCCGGGGGCGGAGCTTCGGGCCACGCGGCGTCGGGGCCGGCCTCGGACACTCACGGCGTGGGCACGCTTGTCCGCCCTCCTGATCAGGTCCCTCGCCGTCTCGCGCCGGCCCGCCTCGTACGCCCTCCGGATGCTGGCCGGGGAGGGGGGGGGGCACGAGGGGGCCCCGTCGTCACCGGGGGGCCCATTTTCTCCTAAACGGGTGCAAGATAAAGACGATGAACTTTCTGCTGGCGCGAAATTCGAAGATTGAAGGCGCACGCGACCGCAGATTTCCTTTCCCGCGATTTTCGACAGACGCGCGCGCGCTCCGAGCCGCTTTTCGGATGTCGAGCTTCTGACAGCAGCGCGCCAGAGGCTGGCGACGATGTCAGCCGCGGGCGCCGCTGAGGTCTTTTTGTCTTTCTTTTTCTTTCTCAAGGGCTCCAGGATGAAAGACGGCCCGGTTAGGCGCGCTCCTGAAATCTCCTCGCCGCCATCTGGCGTTTGGGGAGCAAAATTCAACGGCGCCATCTGGCGGCGACAGAGCCCCGATCAATCTCAATCAAAAGTTGCAGGACTCGAACCCGCGTGCCGTGAGCAGAGGCTCCGCGCTCGAGCGCAAAAGCGGCTTTCGCGAGCAAGCCAACCCGGGATCCGCCGCTCCGAGTTCACCGAATCGCCGAGGTGCGCGTGCGGCGATCGTCGCTGCAGCTGCAGTCAGATCAGGTCGCCGTCACGCCGGGTATGTGCACGATGCAGGGGGGGAAGCGCCATTTCAAATGTGTTTTTTGTCTTGGGGGGGTTGTTGCTGTTCAATGGGCTCTTTTTCCTTTCTCGTTCACATCGCGAAAACAAACGCGACGGCGTTCGGCAAGGCCGTAAGACGGGCCTTTGCGACGGTGGCGGCGTCAGATAAATCTCATTCGGCGTCCCGGACCGGGCCAGACGTCAGACTTTGAGACGGCGGCATGTCACGGCGCGCCGACAACCAAACGCTGAGGAGAATTTCGAATAACAACGGTGCAAATTCAAAGCTAAACGGCCCTCGTCGAGGCGTTCGCCGCATCCCGCGCGGCCGTCGACTTTCACTTCCCCTTTGAGAGCGATCGTCCCCAAAGGGGAAGCGAGCAAAACGCGCCGAAACTCACCGCCGACGGCGTCCGCCCCGGCGCGGTCCATGCTAACGCTCCCCTCCGCGCCTGCGCACAAGGCACAAAAGCGCCTTCACACCCGGGCGCACCAAAAGCATCCATCTCAACACAAACATTGCAAACGTCAGACTGCTCTTGAGGAGCTTTTCACATCTGTCCCGTATTCCGAGTCAATACTGATTGATTGAGACCAGGGGTGGCCGACCTTTTTGGACCGAAGATTGACTTTTCCATCAACCAACCTCCCGCGATCGACCCGTTGCTGCGCACGCACGCATACGCACGCGGATGCCATGATGAGCAATAGCCTGTTAACGACGGTCGCTCCCGCGTACCGTTTGAAAACGCTTCTCTGGGCCCTGCGGATTCCCTTTTTTTTTTTTTTGGTGAATTGTACAAAACAAACTCCGAATGAGAATAATGATCACGATAAAAACCGCTGAGCGCCAACAACTTCCGGTGACGCACGTCACCATCGGTTCAAGATGAGCCGCTTTATTATCGTTTCTTTTTGAAATACTTTTGGTGAAAGTGAAGACTGATGGAATGATTCGGCGATGGAGTCGAGGGGCGTTCAGTGACCGCTCCCAAAGTAGGACATCCAAGGCGGAAGGCCAAAAAGCAACGACGACTCGTCCTTGAGCACGTGACAGGGGTTAGTTAGTTAGTTAGTTCCCTGGAAACATTTGATCATTTCTTTGACGCGCCAAAATGAGAGCGGCCGGCCGCGTCGGAAGTCGAATTGCTTCGAGAAAGCGGGCGGTGCGCTCGTTTCAACTGCGGCGACGGCGCGGCGGCTCCTCTCTCGGTCTTGCAAAGATAAATCTGGTCATCGGTCGGACTTCCGCATCGGGCGAGGCAAACCCAAGCAATTTCTTCCGGGACGGGAGTCTGCTTCTCGCGTCTTTGTTAAGCGCGCGCCCTTGTTTTGATGTTGCGGAGCGGCCGGTTCAGACGGCTGGCAACTTTGATTTAGGACACGCAAAAAAAGGACTCGGCCGCTCGCCTGAAAACCGGAAGAAATGGCTCCGTTTTGACCGATGCAGAAGTGAAAAATGAACACTTTATAACGTGAACCTCTTCGCAATCGAATGTCACATTGAGGTTATCGCGTTATCATGCCATCCTTTTTTTTTTCGTGGCGAGAATTGATCGGCACCCTTATACGTGAGCAAGTAGCTCACTGAAGATTGCTTTGGTTGGTGGATTCATTTCCCACCGTTTCCAAAAAAAAAACAGAGGCGACTGACTCACGGTTTCCTCAGCCACCGAGACGCGGCACACGTGGCGGGCGCATTTCTTGACTTGCGGGCGTTTTGCTTTCTTTGAAAAGCTTGACAATCATCGCGATCGCCAAATGAAATGTGAGGGGAGGGGGCGCAGGGTGATGTCACGCCGCCCCCCCCCCCCGCCGCTGAGTTTTGCAGCGGCGATGAGCTCAAACGGAGAGCAAAGTTGGAAAAGTCACTCACCGCGCGACATCGACGTGGATGCTCGTTGCTTGGACGCAATGACGAAGAGTCGCACCGCACCAGACTGCGGCAGTCCCACCCGAGTCACTTCCTTTTTCGCCGACCAGAACAACGGCACACAAAAGTGCACGTCACACAAACGCTTCCGGTCCACACCTTCAAAACACGCTTGAATCGTCACGAACAAAACACCCCGCACAATGGACGTGTGCGTTGTGTGTTGTGGGACATGTGAATGGAAGCCCCGAAATTGTCCTTTGGCGTGTGTATGAGTTCGTGTGTGTGTGTGCCCTGCCATTGGCCGGCCACCAGTTCAGGGTGCAGAAGTTGCTCTTCTTCCTCGGGCTTGCAGGCCTCGTCTCCAGCTTGTCGTCGAGTCAACCTGCTCAGCTGCAACCCTTTCGTAACCCCGCCCCCCAATCAATCAATCAATCAAGCACAGCTTAACAGAGACGTGGTAGCTTTATTGACACCCCCCGCACATCGGTGTACATTCAGGAAGTCGCTCACTTGCTTTCCCCCCCAAAATGCCGAGATGAGAAGCGTCGAGATGTCAAGAAGCACAACGCAAAGGAACTCGCCCAACGATTTCTGACTCCCTTGATGCAAGTTGGGGGGGCGGGGGGGTCAGAATCTCAATGAGAGAAACAAGTTAGGCTATCGGGAGGAAGAAGACACTTGTTCAAATGAGAAATTCCGCTTCATCGGGGCGCAGGCGAGTCGGAGGAGAGAAACCAAAGTTTCACGGGACAAACAGAGCAAGAAAGTGTCAACAAATTCAACTCGTTCGGTGGACGCGGTGACCCGTGTTGTCACGGCGACGCCCGCGGCGAGGCGACTATTCCGGGATGGCGGGAAGTCAAGGCGTTCGGCTCGAAGAACGCCACGACAACAAGAGGGGCCGCTCGCTGCGGCGTTTTGCGAATTGGTCTCGCGTCGTGGTCGCCGACGGCAAGTGACAAAGTCAACAAATGATTGTTCGTCTTCCACATTGAGAATGGGAACAACTTTCTGTGGCGATTCAGAACTCAAGTTTCTCCATTCTAACACACACACACGCGCGCGTTGAATATGAGCAGTGTTTAAATAAAAGGTAGAAAAATATCTGTCAGGTATTTACATTGTGCCAACACACACACCGGACAGCAAGCGGCCAGTCGCACTTTCCGCAACTCAGCAGGAAGACGGCAGACGGCCGGCCCGGGACTTGGGGGAGGCGAGTCATTGCGTAAGCGCCCCCCCCCCTCACCCCCGCCTTCTTCGTACTTGTTCCCGGCGTCGTGCGCGGCGGCGTTAAAACTTGTGTTTGAGATAGTCCTTCATGACCTTGGCGACGGGAAGCTCCTCCAGGAGGCACAGCCGCCGCAGGCCGACGCACCGGCGGATCTTGATGCGACACGCGTCCTGCAGGCTCCGGGGACGCTCTGAGGACAAACGCAAACACCACACCCGGCCGGGGGGAGGGAGTCAAGTCGGGCGCTACCGATGGGACTCAAGCCGCAAGCGCCGTCGGGCGTTGGATTTTGATCCGCGCGCCGTTCGTCTGCCCGATGGAGCGCCGCTGCCAAACTCGAAGAAGGTGGAGAGAGCGCAACGCCCGTTGGGTCACCGGTCGCGCTTTTCAAAATCAACGGAATGAGGAGCGAGAACGTGCAATCCCAGGCCATCCTACGTCGAGTCCGTTTCACGGCCCACCGAAGAAAAGCCCAACGAGGGTGCGGCCCGCGACAAAAGGGAGGGAGCGCGGCGTCCCTGAGGTCGAGGACCCGCCGACGCGGCTGTTCGCCGGTCGACGGTGAGCGACTCTTGAATGAGGAGCCGCGGCCGTGGCGCTTTGGGCTGCCCAAACTCAACGACGAGCGCAACTGATGACAAAGGTCGCCGATGGACCAATGAACTCAATTCCTTTGCGCGTGCCCGCGGTTAAAAAGAACTTTTCCGCTCCTGAAGGGAAATGTTTGTTTTTGGTTTTTTTTTTGAAAGCACGGCGGAAGACGGGCCGCCGAAGCGGCGCCCGTCCGTTTTTGTACTCACTGGTGACGTCCCGCAGGAAGTCCAGGCACGGCCTGCTGTGTCCGGACACGCCGACGGAGACGGCGGCGGGCGTCTGGCCGTCGTAGTTCCTGGCGTTGGTGTCGGCGCCGTAAGCGTAGAGCATCTGCGCGCACAGCACGTCGTCGCGCAGCGCCGACAGGTGCAGCGGCGTCTGGCCGTCCTCCAGCCGGCCCAGGTCGGTGTCGGCGCCGCGCTGCAGGAACATGCGGCAGTACGAGTGGTTGCCCTTGCTGACGGCGTAGCGCAGCAGGAAGCCGTTCTGAATGTCGATGTCGGCGCCGCGGTCCAGCAGGATGCGCACGCAGCTGGAGCGCTCGCGGATGATGGCCAGCTGCAGCGGCGTGGTGCCCTTGTCGCTCAGCGGGTCCACCTGGGCGCGGAACTCCAGCAGGAGGCGCACGAAGGAGTCTCGGCCGTAGTGGGCCGCCACGTGCAACGGCGTCCAGCCGTCGTAGCTCTTGGCGTTGATGATGTCGCCGCAGAAGTCCGACTCCAGCATCAGGCGGGCGATGCGGGCGCGCCCGTGCATGGCGGCGTAGTGCAGCGCCGTGAAGCCCCCGATGAAGTCCTTCACCGTCGGGTCGGCTGGGGGACGAGCCGCCGCGTTATTTGTCGGCGTCGGGCGCCCGAGACCACTATTTCCGCGTAGGGGTTGACCCCGTACCCCGGGTACGCCCGCTTTTTCACGGCGCGGGCAGAAGCGACCGACGGACGTTTCGGGGGCCCGACGTGGCGCTCGCGTCTCGGGATTCGCGCGAAAGGCGTCCCGTCCGGGCCGACGACTCGCGAGGAAAGGGAGGGAGGACGTTCGGGGGCTGACCTCCGTGCTCCAGGAAGACGCGCACGCATCGCTCCTTGCTCTTGGCGGCCGAGAAGTGCAGCAGGGTCCAGCCGTTGGCGTCGCGGATCTTGGGCGAGTAGCCGCGCTCCAGCATCCGCCGCACCGTGTACACGTCGCCCGCCGCCACCGCCGCCTGGATCTGCAGCTCCTCGTGGAGCTCGGGGTTCCTGCAGTTCAGCATCCTGCCATCACATTTCGCAACGGGAAGGTTCATCTCCGACCTGACCTCTGGCAGGGAAAGACGGGCTGAAAGAGGCCGCCGCCGCCGCCGACGTCGTCAACGGTCGCTTTCGGGGTCGACCGCGGCCACCGCATCGCGGCGGGTTCCCGCGACGGCGTTGCCTCGTACCTTTTTATCAGCTGAAGAGACAAACTTCTCTTCTTCATAGCGGACGCTTGCGAGCTCGCACTTGGAATTTCCTGCAACGCACCAAGGTTGCAGCCGGGGGTTAAACCGACACTCGGTACAATTCCCAAGACAAGATCCTCACCCAAAGACGATGAAAAGCCGGCTGCTTTTCAAAAAAAAAAAAACATGTTTTTAAAGTGCCGAATTCATGTTCATACAACGAAAAAGAACAAGAAATAAAACGTGCGGAGAATCGAGATGACGGACACTTCCCGAGCTCCCGGCCGAGATCCCGCGGGACTTCCGGATCCAGACGGGCAAAGTGCTGAGAGCCAACCGGCCTCCTGACAGAGCGGTGCCGCCTCAACGTCAGGTGAAGTCTCTCAACTCGGCTGTGTTTCTCGGGCACTTTCAAACAACCGGCGCCGCGTACGCGGAGCAAAACGCATTCGATACGTACAATCCAGGAATAAGGAAGGCAGTAGAAGGCACAAAAACACTGACGCGAAAAAAAAATCAGGTCTCATCCCGCCGAGTCAAAAGCTAAAGAATAAAAATGAGTTTGAAGAGGATTTTTTTTTTTAAAGATAGGCAGCGAGGGGACTTGCCGAATGTTCCTTCCAAAGAGGGAGCGGCAAAGGAAAAGGCTCCGTCAACTCAGCGCCGCCGCTTCCTTCTCGCTAGTGTCCGGTCCCGTGCGGAGCTGAGGCAGCAGGCAGGGAGGGAGCGCACGGAGGTCAGGCGGGGACAGGCCAGTTCGAGATTTGAAAACAAATCACAGGACCTTCAAAAGAACTCCAAAACGAGCCGGCGGAAGGATAGCGCAGTAGGAGTTCACGCGCCCGCTCGCGCGAGTCCCGGTCGAGAGGCGAGTGGCGGCATTCTGGAGCGACTGGTGACGCACGATGGAGGATCGGCCGACTCCGACGTCACGTGCGCGACGGGCATCTGGCCGAGACAAAAGGTGTGAATCGCTCTATCAAAGTGCCAGAGGGATACGGGAATCCCGAATGATGGCCGCGTCCAGAAAAAGGGACACGAAAAGCTGGAGAAATTGTGGAGGGTCAAGGCAAAGGCGGCGCTAACCCGCTCAAATGATCAACGTGACAAGAGCCCGCCATCATGGTGCAATTTCACATTTAAATCCATGCACCGAGCGCACACGGCGTTGGTTGTTTTAAACAAACACAGCTGAGTTGAGGTCACAAACGGCTCAGACAAGCGGAGAAACCGATTGAGGAAGACTCAAGTTCGATCCCGTCTGACTGACTGACTCCAATGAGAAGGCGAGCGGATTTTCTGGAAGCGCGATCGCTTTGAAACATTTCTCAAAAGCTCACCTGAGGGGAAAAGGACCTCGACCGCTCCGGAAAGCTTCGCCCATTTGCAAAATTCTTGGCGCGGAGCACTCGGGTTCAAGCGGCCATTCCGAAACGCATCTCGTCGTGTCGCGTCGCCGACCGAAACGCGCACTTGAAATCTCCGTCCGAGCGCGGTTGAGTGGACGACTACTCCCCAATCACTCGTTTGAGCTCGAGACGCGGGTGGCTAGGTCGTCTTTTGCAAATCGGCTCGCGGGCCGGAGGGACCGACCAGGTGGCCTCGGACAGTCGCCGCACTGGAAATCTCTCCGAGGCGACGGCCGAGTCGGAACGAAGCCAACGACTGCCCGAGTCGCTCTCTGCCCCCCAACCGCCGTCAGAGGATGAGCGCGGAGCTCGGACGACGGCGGCGCCGCGGGAGTTGCGACCAAAACACTTCTTCGAGTGGACCGAGTTGACATTTGCGCGGAGGGGACGCTCCATAAACGCGGTCCTTTGTGCTAGCGCCGTTAGCCGCGCGGGCTAACGGCGCGGGTGCGGGTGCGAGTGCGCGCGCCCGCGGGGCCGAGTCGAAGCGAGAGCCCGAAGACGCTTCGGGTGGACCGATTCGACGTTTGGCGTCGACGCGCGACTGAACGCGACGCCGCTGGGCTCGAATGTTGCGCCGGGAAGCTAGCGCTGGTTAGCCGCGGAGGCTAGCCCCAAACAGTCACACGTTCCGCGGAATGTTTGGGACTGCGCGCGGGCATCGAGCGTGGAGCGAAGTGATTGCGACGTCCGAGACGAGTGCGCGACGAGAAGCCGACTCGAGACGACGAACGTTGACTGACACGCGGCGAGTGGACATTTGACGAACCAATCAGCGTCCAGGCGGCAGGAAAAAGCGACAGCGGCGGCGGCAGCGGCAGAAGAAGAAGCGGCGGCGGCGGCGAGGCAAAACCCAGAGGTTCAACTTGTCAGCGCTGCATTTTGCTCTCTCGTCGTCGCGGCTCCAAAACTCTCGCTCGCAACGGCCTCCTGCACACGCATCCAACTCGACTGCATCTTGCGGGGTTTTAGGCGTCAAAACTGTCAGCTTTAATCAAAAGTCCGCCTGGGCTCGGAAGCGTCATCGTCGTCACTTCCGTCATCATGACTTCAGAATAACAGCGACGCCCCCTCCGAGGCCGGCCCGAACAAAACCCCACCGCAACAAACAAAAGCGCAACCAAAAAAAAAACGGAAGAAAACCCGACGAACCCCGACGCACAAAAAACACGAAACGCGCGTGCACACGTCCTTGTCACACTTTTCCGAAAGAGCTTGACAATTCGTGTGGTCAAGGCAAAGGCCACTCCGTTTCCCGTTTACCACAAGGGAAGAACATTGTCACTTGTTTTGAAGCCAAAGAAACTTGAAAAAGAGCATATGTGTCGCTTTTTTTTCTGGTTTGGTTTTTTAACAGTTGATTTGGTTCTATTCGTCTCAGTAATAATTCGGTGCTTTTCCATCCACCGATTTTTTTTAGGAAGGAAAAATGCACGTTTTGTCTGGAAACAGGCTTTGCGAATGAACATTGACAGGACCGGGTACCACGTTGCGCGTTTTGACCCAATATTACATCACACGTCCATTCCGTAGTTACAAAAAATAGCGGCGGATGACAAAGTATGTTTGGGGGACAAACAAATGGAAATATTTCTGGAATGAATAAAAGAAGTGGGCGGCATGGTGTCAACTGGTTTGCACGTCTGCCTCCAAGTGCAGAGGCCATCGGTTTGAATCTGGGGGCCGACCTTTCTGTGTGAAGTTATGTGCTCCCCATGCCTGTACTGTATGTGTGTATGTGTGTGTGTGTATATATATATATATATATATATGCCCGTATACCAACACATTTTGGAAAGCTGTATCTAGATTGATTATTGAATGTATTGACTCTGACTGTATGCTATGCTGGAAAATGTACTATTTGGATTCTACAAAAGTAAGGGAAAAAACACTAATCGAACCATTATAAATTTAATAATCATTATTGCTAAATTCCATATCCACAAATCCAGATGGAGTAATTCAAAACCAAAACCTTTTTTTTATTTTTTCAAACAAAGCAGTATCTGAGTTCTATGAAGGATTCCAAAAACAAGAAAGCTGTTCAAACTCTGGCTATATGCTCGTTATTTGAAATTTTTGTTTAAAAATCCCCTGGCTTCCCTTTTTGTTCAAATGTTTGGAATAAGTACATGTATTAATAACGTGTTCGTTTTGTTTTCTGTTTACTGAGAATTGTATTGTGACTTGTTCAATTGAGATTGTTTGAAAAAAAAAAAGAGTTGCGAGGCAGACGTTAAAAAATAAAAAGAGCTGTGTTCAAACGAAGTCCATCTCCCCTTTTTGCCCATTCCGAACGAAGAGCAATCCATCCAAAACCTACGAACCCCTGAACTTACACAAGCTTTCATTTTTCGTGTTTTTTGTTTTTTTTTCCTCGTACGTACTTTAATCGACAACACTCAAGTATTGCTACACTCCGATACAGTAAGAGGACCACAAACGTTAGCTGCTACACGCCAATTAAGAAGAAGAAGAAGAAGAAGAAGAAGGAGAAGAAGAAGAAGGAGGAGGAGGAGGAGGAGGAGGAGAAGGAAGTAGAAGTAGTCTAGCGTGGTGGGATTCCTTCGAGTGGCTCTTGGGCCCCTGACGCGGCTAAACGCCTACCAGCCGGCGGGTGAGGCGTCCAGCGCTCGCCCCGCCGGAACGGAGGGGATTGGGAGTAACCGCCCCACAACCCTCCCGAAACAATAATCAGGCGAGGGCCCTGCTCACTGGGTGTGAACCTCGCGAGGCACTAGCCGTTTGCCCAGGAGGAGGAGGACAGCGCTGGCAGTTAACGACGACGCTCTTTGCCCACTGTTGCCCAGGCACGCTCCGGTGAGACATTCAGAAAAGACGTGGTGAGTACATTTATTTCATGCTTAGCTTAATATTTGTCCTTTGACAGTTACAAAACGAAGACAATTCCGTCTCGAGTTTAGCCTGAATGTTGAAGGGCGCTAATAATGGCGGTTAGCATTAGCCCGGACTGGTGGGGGGGGTATGTGCTCCAAGCACAGATAGGACTTCTTTATGGTGGCATAGGGAAATATTAAAAATATATTGTGCTACAATTTCAGGGTTATCTACATGTATTTTTTTTTCTAAAATTGTCACCTGCTGTATCCGAATGGAGACCGAAGCGCGCGAATTTTGAAAATAAACCGCTAAGCGACGTCACAGGGGTGGTCTCTACAGGAAGTGGGCCAGCGACCAGGTCAGCTCCACCATCGACGTCTGTCATCGGACGCGTGCGTGCGGGCGCTGCACCTGTATGGGATGTGAGGACTCCTCTGCACCAGAGCTGCGATGACGCGGCGCAGCGCCACAAGCGACTCATGGATATCACTCGTCACGTTCCTGGGCGCGTCCACGGTGTGCCCGAAGGTCGGGCTGCACGCCGGGTCCACCTGCACCCGACACAAACCCGCAAGGGGTGGCACCAGCATCAAGCATTGCAAAGCATTGCAAAGCATTGACAAATTGGAGGAAAAAAATGACGGAAAAAAAACGGAGTCTGAGGACACGGGCACGTGTGTCGACACTCGTCCGGTCCCTTGAAGTTTGCTTTACCAGGTTGAGTGTCCCGGTCGTGGTTGTCCCATCCCGGTTCCTCTTCCTGCCGGTCACGGGCAAGACCACGCGGGAGCGGCTGCGCACAAATTCAAGACAAGTGAACGCCGCAAGTCAAAACCTTCCCGAATCAAAGACGGGGCGGCGGGCGTCCAACCTGGAGCGGGCGTTGAAGGGCGTGCGGGCCGTCTTCCTCCTGGCGAGCCCGCGCCGGAGGATTTGCCAGGCCACGTATGCTGAGCGCACCTTCACTTTGCGCAGGCTTCCAGCTGGCCTTCTCTGCCGGCGGTGGCGCGACCTGACCTCTTCTTGGAGCAGATCCGCGGTAGCCCCGCAGTGTATCTCGCACATTGTCATGCTCATGGGGAATTCATGGCCACCCGGGTGCCCAAAAATGTTGGAAATGAACCTCGGGATGATGCCTGAATCCGAGTCCTGCCAACGTTACGAGAGCCAAGCGGTCGTGAAACGTTCGCGGCGGGTGGGGGGCCATCGGCCAATGAAAGGCGCGTCAAACTTGCCTGGCGCCGCCTGCGGCCCGCATACGAATCCCGTGATCCCACCATGGTGTGCGTCTTGCCCGTTCCCATCGGCCCGTAACTGCAACGCATCCGCCAAGAACAATGTTCAGCCCCTCCGGGAATTTGCAATGTCTGGCCACAATTCAACGCACCACCGAATTAGGGAGGAGTGTGCAATTTCCATTGATCATTCAAGTCCAAAATGGCGCCCGAGGAGGTGGCCGTCGGCAGGTGCCTTGTGTGTGTGTGTGTACTGACGCAATTATGGTGCAGTTGAACCCTCGGAGGACATCATCCAATACGGGAGGCACAACTGTGTTGTAGATCTCAAGCTGGGTGGCGCCAGGAGCGAACACCTGCGGGATGCCGACGACATCAACAAAAAGGGCACTCAGGTTCTGTCGGCAGAACGATGATATGCGGGAGAGTGCAAGTCAGCTGACCTCATCAAAGGTGTATGACTGAAGGGTCACCCGCGAATCATCGTCTCTCGTCAGATCAATATGCTTCAATTGCGTATTGAAGTCAATTTTGTCTTTTCTCGCCACGTTCGGCAGCACTAGTGATGGGTCCATGAGGTCGATACACTGTGTTGATACTGTGCCGCCGCTGACCACTTCCACCTCCTGGACCTTCAAAATCCCTGCAGCGAACCCACTTGACGGACTGATTTGATGATGAAGTGTATACAATATCATTCACATCCGTGCATTCATATTGTATCATTGTGTTTCAATCACGTGAATGAGGATTCTTGTCGGCTTTGTCTTCACACATTTTTGTGTCGAAAAATAAGATGCTCCAGTATTTTAAATTTCAGTCTGTTGCGTTTCTTTCCCCCGCTGTGGAGAACACACACACACACACACACAATGGAATAAGACGTGAAAAATCCGAGAGGCACTCGGTGAGACAAGGAGATTTGAATAAATACCTTCTTCTCCAAAAGGAGATCAAAATGGCTCTACACGGTGGGCAATTTGCGTTTGTCCGGAAGCTGCTCCATAATCTGCGCGCGCGTACTGTAGCAACGTCACTCGAGTGAAGCGCGTCTCGGCAGTCGAGTCGGATGCTCTCCGCTGTGAGCGCGAGCAACCCACGCCACATATTAAAGAGGCTTGAAACTACGACCACAGCTAAGCTAGCCGAACAACAGAACAACGTGCTTCCGCCGTCTTCGGATTGAACCGGAAATAAACAAAGGGGGCGGTCCGAGCGGGAAGTTGAATTATTTCCGGGTGACAGTCGCCTGCGCCATTTCCGCATGCTCGGCGTTGAAAAGAAGCGAATCGTCTCGCTGCTTTGGATTCGGGCTGAAAATGGTGAAGCTATCTGCGGAGCTGATCGAGCAGGCGGCTCAGTACACGAACCCGGTGAGGGACCGAGAACTGGACCTCAGAGGTACGTGAGCGCGCGCCGCCGCCCGCTACCCCCGCGTTAGCCTGTTAGCCTGTTAGCTCGTGAGTCCGCCTGGCCGCAGTTTCGGCACGGAACGACGGGAAGGCGCCTTCGTAGACGGGGACGGCGTCCGGCCTCCGCCTCGCTGTCCTCTTTCCGTTTTGAATCATTTGGTTCAAGATGGCTCAAATGTCAGCGGGTGGGGACGCGTGTTAACTTTGGGGAGGGGGTGTGGGGG
>NW_017806061.1:472002-479842 GCF_001891065.2 Hippocampus comes | reverse complement strand
GGGGGGGGCAAAAAATGCCTTTCGTGTGCCTTGGGACTGGAAAAGAGCCGAATGAAAGGCGCGTCAAACTTGCCTGGCGCCACCTGCGGCCCGCATACCGAGTCCGTGATCCCACCATGGTGTGCGTCTTGCCCGTTCCCATCGGCCCGTAACTGCAACGCATCCACCGAGAACAATGTTCAGCCCCTCTGGGAATATGCAATGTCTGGCCACAATTCGACACATCACCGAATTGGGGAGGAGTGTGCAATTTCCATTGATCATTCAAGTCCGAGTAGGCGTAATTATGGTGCATTTGAAGCCTTGGAGGACATCATCCAAGATGGGAGCCACAACTCTGTTGTAGACTTCAATCTGGGTGGCGCCAGGTGCAAACACCTGCGGGATGCCAACGACATCAACAAAAAGGGCACTCAGGTTCTGTCGGCAGAACGATGCTATGGAGGAGATTGCAAATCAACTGATCTCATCAAAGGTGTACGACTGAAGGGGCACCTGCGAATCATTTTCTCTCTTCACAACAATCTGCTTCAATTGCGTATTGAACTCAATTCTGTCTCTTCTCAACACGTTCGGCAGCACTAGTGATGGGTCCATGAGGTCGATACACTGTGTTGATACTGTGCCGCCGCTGACCACTTCCACCTCCTGGACCTTCAAAATCCCTGCAGCGAACCCACTTGACGGACTGATTTGATGATGAAGTGTATACAATATCATTCACATCCGTGCATTCATATTGTATCATTGTGTTTCAATCACGTGAATGAGGATGCTTGTCGGCTTTGTCTTCACACATTTTTGTGTCGAAAAATAAGATGCTCCAGTATTTTAAATTTCAGTCTGTTGCGTTTCTTTCCCCCGCTGTGGAGAACACACACACACACACACACAATGGAATAAGACGTGAAAAATCCGAGAGGCACTCGGTGAGACAAGGAGATTTGAATAAATACCTTCTTCTCCAAAAGGAGATCAAAATGGCTCTACACGGTGGGCAATTTGCGTTTGTCCGGAAGCTGCTCCATAATCTGCGCGCGCGTACTGTAGCAACGTCACTCGAGTGAAGCGCGTCTCGGCAGTCGAGTCGGATGCTCTCCGCTGTGAGCGCGAGCAACCCACGCCACATATTAAAGAGGCTTGAAACTACGACCACAGCTAAGCTAGCCGAACAACAGAACAACGTGCTTCCGCCGTCTTCGGATTGAACCGGAAATAAACAAAGGGGGCGGTCCGAGCGGGAAGTTGAATTATTTCCGGGTGACAGTCGCCTGCGCCATTTCCGCATGCTCGGCGTTGAAAAGAAGCGAATCGTCTCGCTGCTTTGGATTCGGGCTGAAAATGGTGAAGCTATCTGCGGAGCTGATCGAGCAGGCGGCTCAGTACACGAACCCGGTGAGGGACCGAGAACTGGACCTCAGAGGTACGTGAGCGCGCGCCGCCGCCCGCTACCCCCGCGTTAGCCTGTTAGCCTGTTAGCTCGTGAGTCCGCCTGGCCGCAGTTTCGGCACGGAACGACGGGAAGGCGCCTTCGTAGACGGGGACGGCGTCCGGCCTCCGCCTCGCTGTCCTCTTTCCGTTTTGAATCATTTGGTTCAAGATGGCTCAAATGTCAGCGGGTGGGGACGCGTGTTAACTTGGGGGGGGGGGGGGGGGGGATACATCGGAGCGTTCTTTGTTTCCGAGGGCTCCGGCGACGACGCGGCTGCGAAAGTTGAGATTCTTTTAGCACGGCGAACATATCTGGTCGACGTCTTCGTGCAAAGTCGGCAGAGGTGGAGATCTGAGGTGGGGCCTGTTTTTGCCAAATTCGAATTTCAAACCTCCCCGACTGTCTTCATGCTCCCTTTTTCCCAAAAGCGGCGGTATCGTCGGGGAGATTGGACAATGTTCGAAACGTCGTCGTCATTTGAAGACGGGCATACAGTCGAACGAATTGTCAAGCGAAAGCAGCCACGGCGATTCAATCGAATCCTCAACGCGTAATACCGCACGGAAGGAACTCGGGACGATTGTTGCATCTCTGTACCGTGTGCAAAGGCAATTCCGCAAAACTCAGGACGATGTGTTCACGGTGCAAGAATTTGCCAATCGTGTTCGACCTGCATCATTCTTTGCATACACTAAAACACAGGTGTCAAACGCAAGGCCCGGGGGCTAGATCCGGCCCGCCACATCATTTTATGTGGCCCCTCGAAAGAAAATCATGCGTGTCAACTTGCATGATCCTTGCTAAAATGTGCACCGAAATGTCAAATTGTCACGTGTAATAAACAAACGAGATTTTGTAATCCTGTTTACACTCGCTTCAACTACAATTGAACAAACTCTTATAGTTGACTGATTTTTAAAAAAAAAAAAAAAAACTAGTAGTCCAATCATTTGCTGTGTGTAAATAATTATGTGACGAGACGATTAAAAATATTTGCGGTTTCGACGGGCCTTTGAGGGAAGATGTCATTCCGAAGTGGCCCAGAGACAGAAATGAGTTTGACACCCCTGCGCTAAAAGACGAGGCGTTTCTCGTTCAAGCTGAGAAACCTGACTGTTGGTCGCAAACCATCTTGACCTTTGACCTTTGTGGCTGTGACACGTTCCCCGAAAACTTGCTTTTGTGCCTTTTTGGCTCCCAGGCGGCTGGGTGTTTGATGGGCGTTCCCCAGCTTTCGCCGTCTGCGCATTGCCGTTGATGCCATTTTTTTTTTTTTTTTGAGAAACAGGTTATAAAATTCCAGTTCTGGAGAATCTGGGGGCCACTTTGGACCAGTTTGACACAGTGGACTTCTCGGACAACGAAGTTCGCAAACTGGATGGCTTCCCGCTCCTCAGACGCCTCAAGACCTTGCTGATGAACAACAACAGGATCTGGTGAGACACGCCAAGACTTTGCTTGCAGTATGTGTGCAGGAGAGAGGAACATGATTGAAGTCAGCGGAATGCCCAAATTTTGCAACTTTGACAGTCAACGAGCGAGTGCCGCTCGATGACGAGTACTGCGCTTCAAATCTCTTCAATTGTCTGTCATCGCTCTCCTGCGGGGCGCCTTCGTCGCCGCTTTTACGTTGGTCGGCTTTGTGGAAATGGGGGAGAAAGTTAGTGCCGCTGACGCCCAAGTGGCCGGTCGAAAGGGCAAATCCTGCCGCCGCGCAATCGTGGCAACTGACTTGCCTTGGCTTTTGTTGCTGTGCGCAGTCGCATCGGAGAGAACCTGGAGCAGAGTCTTCCCCATCTGCGAGAACTTATCCTGACCAACAACAACATCCAGGAGCTGGTGAGTCACACTCGGCCCAGGGTGAGGAGGGATGTCGCGGAGTCTCCGCCCGCCCCGGCGTGCGCTTTGAGCCGACCGGCGCCTTGACCCGAAAACGCGAGCCTCTGCGAGCACGCGTGAGCAGGGGGGAAAAAAAAAACTTCCGCTTGAGCCCACTTGTGGAAGAGTTTGCCAAGCAACATGAGCCCAGGGCCACTTTGGACCAGTTTGACACAGTGGACTTCTCGGACAACGAAGTTCGCAAACTGGATGGCTTCCCGCTCCTCAGACGCCTCAAGACCTTGCTGATGAACAACAACAGGATCTGGTGAGACACGCCAAGACTTTGCTTGCAGTATGTGTGCAGGAGAGAGGAACATGATTGAAGTCAGCGGAATGCCCAAATTTTGCAACTTTGACAGTCAACGAGCGAGTGCCGCTCGATGACGAGTACTGCGCTTCAAATCTCTTCAATTGTCTGTCATCGCTCTCCTGCGGGGCGCCTTCGTCGCCGCTTTTACGTTGGTCGGCTTTGTGGAAATGGGGGAGAAAGTTAGTGCCGCTGACGCCCAAGTGGCCGGTCGAAAGGGCAAATCCTGCCGCCGCGCAATCGTGGCAACTGACTTGCCTTGGCTTTTGTTGCTGTGCGCAGTCGCATCGGAGAGAACCTGGAGCAGAGTCTTCCCCATCTGCGAGAACTTATCCTGACCAACAACAACATCCAGGAGCTGGTGAGTCACACTCGGCCCAGGGTGAGGAGGGATGTCGCGGAGTCTCCGCCCGCCCCGGCGTGCGCTTTGAGCCGACCGGCGCCTTGACCCGAAAACGCGAGCCTCTGCGAGCACGCGTGAGCAGGGGGGAAAAAAAAAACTTCCGCTTGAGCCCACTTGTGGAAGAGTTTGCCAAGCAACATGAGCCCAAACACCGAGAAAGGAGAAGGCGACGAGAGGTGGAGATCTGAGGTGGGGCCTGTTTTTGCCAAATTCGAATTTCAAACCTCCCCGACTGTCTTCATGCTCCCTTTTTCCCAAAAGCGGCGGTATCGTCGGGGAGATTGGACAATGTTCGAAACGTCGTCGTCATTTGAAGACGGGCACACAGTCGAACGAATTGTCAAGCGAAAGCAGCCACGGCGATTCAATCGAATCCTCAACGCGTAATACCGCACGGAAGGAACTCGGGACGATTGTTGCATCTCTGTACCGTGTGCAAAGGCAATTCCGCAAAACTCAGGACGATGTGTTCACGGTGCAAGAATTTGCCAATCGTGTTCGACCTGCATCATTCTTTGCATACACTAAAACACAGGTGTCAAACGCAAGGCCCGGGGGCTAGATCCGGCCCGCCACATCATTTTATGTGGCCCCTCGAAAGAAAATCATGCGTGTCAACTTGCATGATCCTTGCTAAAATGTGCACCGAAATGTCAAATTGTCACGTGTAATAAACAAACGAGATTTTGTAATCCTGTTTACACTCGCTTCAACTACAATTGAACAAACTCTTATAGTTGACTGATTTTTAAAAAAAAAAAAAAAACTAGTAGTCCAATCATTTGCTGTGTGTAAATAATTATGTGACGAGACGATTAAAAATATTTGCGGTTTCGACGGGCCTTTGAGGGAAGATGTCATTCCGAAGTGGCCCAGAGACAGAAATGAGTTTGACACCCCTGCGCTAAAAGACGAGGCGTTTCTCGTTCAAGCTGAGAAACCTGACTGTTGGTCGCAAACCATCTTGACCTTTGACCTTTGTGGCTGTGACACGTTCCCCGAAAACTTGCTTTTGTGCCTTTTTGGCTCCCAGGCGGCTGGGTGTTTGATGAGCGTTCCTCAGCTTTCGCCGTCTGCGCATTGCCGTTGATGCCATTTTTTTTTTTTTTTTGAGAAACAGGTTATAAAATTCCAGTTCTGGAGAATCTGGGGGCCACTTTGGACCAGTTTGACACAGTGGACTTCTCGGACAACGAAGTTCGCAAACTGGATGGCTTCCCGCTCCTCAGACGCCTCAAGACCTTGCTGATGAACAACAACAGGATCTGGTGAGACACGCCAAGACTTTGCTTGCAGTATGTGTGCAGGAGAGAGGAACATGATTGAAGTCAGCGGAATGCCCAAATTTTGCAACTTTGACAGTCAACGAGCGAGTGCCGCTCGATGACGAGTACTGCGCTTCAAATCTCTTCAATTGTCTGTCATCGCTCTCCTGCGGGGCGCCTTCGTCGCCGCTTTTACGTTGGTCGGCTTTGTGGAAATGGGGGAGAAAGTTAGTGCCGCTGACGCCCAAGTGGCCGGTCGAAAGGGCAAATCCTGCCGCCGCGCAATCGTGGCAACTGACTTGCCTTGGCTTTTGTTGCTGTGCGCAGTCGCATCGGAGAGAACCTGGAGCAGAGTCTTCCCCATCTGCGAGAACTTATCCTGACCAACAACAACATCCAGGAGCTGGTGAGTCACACTCGGCCCAGGGTGAGGAGGGATGTCGCGGAGTCTCCGCCCGCCCCGGCGTGCGCTTTGAGCCGACCGGCGCCTTGACCCGAAAACGCGAGCCTCTGCGAGCACGCGTGAGCAGGGGGGAAAAAAAAAACTTCCGCTTGAGCCCACTTGTGGAAGAGTTTGCCAAGCAACATGAGCCCAAACACCGAGAAAGGAGAAGGCGACGAGTGCTCCTTGAAAGTTCATGCCCCCACCAAAAAAAGAGAATCATTGCAGTCCTAATCAGGAAATGAGTTGTCATCAACTCATGCTTTGTGCATTTATTATTTTTTTTATCTTAAAAATCATCAATTTGCAGCACGAGTCAATACCAAGTTTGTAGTTTGGGAGGCATCGGGCCGGCCGCATTGCGTCATTGACATCGTGAAAGACGGAATATCGGGCGACGTCGACGGGGGGTGTTGAGCCGTGCCCCGAGGTGGCGGAATGCCGATTGCGCCGGTGTGTTTCAGGGCGACTTGGAGCCGCTGGCGTCGGTGAAGACCTTGACTCTGCTCAGGTGAGAAGCGCGATGCCGGCGAAAGCCGCGCGGTCGGCCGCCGGCTGGCGCTGACTCTGTCCTTGCCGCCAGCTTGCTGAGGAACCCCGTGACCAACAAGAAGCACTACAGGCTCTACGTCATCCACAAGGTCCCGCAGATCCGCGTGCTGGACTTCCAGAAGGTGAAGCTCAAGGTGGGTGGCCGCCGGCCTCGCCGCCCGCTTTGCCCGCCCCGTCCGGATGGCGTCGGCGCTCCCGGCGGGAAGTCCTCCTCGCGCTCGGCTTCGCGGGCGTCCCGTCGCCTTTAACCGCGTCTGCTTGTGGTCGCAGGAACGCCAGGAAGCCGAGAAAATGTTCAAAGGCAAACGCGGCGCTCAGCTGGCGAAGGATATCGCCAAGCAGAGCAAAACGTAAGGGCGTCGGTCCCCGGCGGGCACGCTCGGCGTATCTCGTATTTGACTCGAGAACAGATACTACGCCGGATCCGCCGCGGGGGGAAGCCGCCGAGCGAGCGCGCCCGTCTAACTTGGGCTCCGGCTCGCCCGCAGGTTCACGCCCGGATCGGCGTCGCAGCTGGAGAAGAGGAGGACGGGTCCGTCGCACGCTGACGTCGAAGCCATCAAGGTAGGTCGTTTAAGAGATGCGAAGGCGGGCTTGTGGCGTGCTGCCCGCGTCTTGTCCCGGGAGCGAGGGCGACGGTCGTCCGCCGATTGTCCCGAGAGCGAGAGACAGCGGGTGGCTTTTTTGCTTTGTTGTCAGAATGCCATCGCCAAGGCGTCGTCACTGGCCGAGGTGGAGCGCTTGAAAGGAATGCTGCAGGCGGGACACATCCCGGGACGAGACCGCACGCAAGGTCTGCGGCCCGCCGCCGCCGCCCTCGGCCGCTTGCGGGCTCCCGACCGGCGCGCCACATCGCTTTTCTTCTTCTCCTATAGATGGCGCCGGCGTGGAGGAGGAAGAGGAGGAGGACGAAGGCCACGCCTCCCAGATGGACGCTCAGATGGAAGAGGTCGAGGACATGGAACAAGAGCTTCACGTCAACGGCTCCTGAACACACCCCCCCCCCTCCCCCCATCTTGTACATTTTATATGGACGTCAAACCACATTAAAGTTTGTTTTTGACTTTTTACGCCCGTCGTGCTGGGAACCGTCCTTTTCTTCCCGATGCTGGAATCGTGCCTTCAAATGCAGAGCCCGGTGGAGACGACCCCAAACATGAAGACTCGTGCTCAAAAAGAGGACGGGATTCAACAAATCCCCACCACCCGTCATGACTTGGAATGGAAGAAGACGCATATTTGGAGGGTGCGCGCCAACCTACGACAACCCCCCCCCCCAAAATTTCTAGTGTGCTTTGGGACAATCTCTGATCGGGATCAAATAGGTCATCCAATAAAAAATGAAAGGGAAAAACTAAAAAAAAAAAAATTGGCGTCACAAGGTGGCAACAAACGACAAGGAGGCACTTTGAGCTTCGATTTGATTTATACAACAGCAGAGAAACCGAAAAGCGCAAGACCCCGGCCGGTTCCGGTCGGTCTTTCTTAGCAATCGCTTCCAGTTGGACGGGGAAAGGAGTGCCGATTGGCTGCTTTGCGTGCGCGGGATCGCCAATGG
>NW_017806061.1:455432-457465 GCF_001891065.2 Hippocampus comes | reverse complement strand
TTTTCCCCAAAAGCGGCGGTATCGTCGGGGAGATTGGACAATGTTCGAAACGTCGTCGTCATTTGAAGACGGGCATACAGTCGAACGAATTGTCAAGCGAAAGCAGCCACGGCGATTCAATCGAATCCTCAACGCGTAATACCGCACGGAAGGAACTCGGGACGATTGTTGCATCTCTGTACCGTGTGCAAAGGCAATTCCGCAAAACTCAGGACGATGTGTTCACGGTGCAAGAATTTGCCAATCGTGTTCGACCTGCATCATTCTTTGCATACACTAAAACACAGGTGTCAAACGCAAGGCCCGGGGGCTAGATCCGGCCCGCCACATCATTTTATGTGGCCCCTCGAAAGAAAATCATGCGTGTCAACTTGCATGATCCTTGCTAAAATGTGCACCGAAATGTCAAATTGTCACGTGTAATAAACAAACGAGATTTTGTAATCCTGTTTACACTCGCTTCAACTACAATTGAACAAACTCTTATAGTTGACTGATTTTTAAAAAAAAAAAAAAAACTAGTAGTCCAATCATTTGCTGTGTGTAAATAATTATGTGACGAGACGATTAAAAATATTTGCGGTTTCGACGGGCCTTTGAGGGAAGATGTCATTCCGAAGTGGCCCAGAGACAGAAATGAGTTTGACACCCCTGCGCTAAAAGACGAGGCGTTTCTCGTTCAAGCTGAGAAACCTGACTGTTGGTCGCAAACCATCTTGACCTTTGACCTTTGTGGCTGTGACACGTTCCCCGAAAACTTGCTTTTGTGCCTTTTTGGCTCCCAGGCGGCTGGGTGTTTGATGAGCGTTCCTCAGCTTTCGCCGTCTGCGCATTGCCGTTGATGCCATTTTTTTTTTTTTTTTGAGAAACAGGTTATAAAATTCCAGTTCTGGAGAATCTGGGGGCCACTTTGGACCAGTTTGACACAGTGGACTTCTCGGACAACGAAGTTCGCAAACTGGATGGCTTCCCGCTCCTCAGACGCCTCAAGACCTTGCTGATGAACAACAACAGGATCTGGTGAGACACGCCAAGACTTTGCTTGCAGTATGTGTGCAGGAGAGAGGAACATGATTGAAGTCAGCGGAATGCCCAAATTTTGCAACTTTGACAGTCAACGAGCGAGTGCCGCTCGATGACGAGTACTGCGCTTCAAATCTCTTCAATTGTCTGTCATCGCTCTCCTGCGGGGCGCCTTCGTCGCCGCTTTTACGTTGGTCGGCTTTGTGGAAATGGGGGAGAAAGTTAGTGCCGCTGACGCCCAAGTGGCCGGTCGAAAGGGCAAATCCTGCCGCCGCGCAATCGTGGCAACTGACTTGCCTTGGCTTTTGTTGCTGTGCGCAGTCGCATCGGAGAGAACCTGGAGCAGAGTCTTCCCCATCTGCGAGAACTTATCCTGACCAACAACAACATCCAGGAGCTGGTGAGTCACACTCGGCCCAGGGTGAGGAGGGATGTCGCGGAGTCTCCGCCCGCCCCGGCGTGCGCTTTGAGCCGACCGGCGCCTTGACCCGAAAACGCGAGCCTCTGCGAGCACGCGTGAGCAGGGGGGAAAAAAAAAACTTCCGCTTGAGCCCACTTGTGGAAGAGTTTGCCAAGCAACATGAGCCCAAACACCGAGAAAGGAGAAGGCGACGAGTGCTCCTTGAAAGTTCATGCCCCCACCAAAAAAAGAGAATCATTGCAGTCCTAATCAGGAAATGAGTTGTCATCAACTCATGCTTTGTGCATTTATTATTTTTTTTATCTTAAAAATCATCAATTTGCAGCACGAGTCAATACCAAGTTTGTAGTTTGGGAGGCATCGGGCCGGCCGCATTGCGTCATTGACATCGTGAAAGACGGAATATCGGGCGACGTCGACGGGGGGTGTTGAGCCGTGCCCCGAGGTGGCGGAATGCCGATTGCGCCGGTGTGTTTCAGGGCGACTTGGAGCCGCTGGCGTCGGTGAAGACCTTGACTCTGCTCAGGTGAGAAGCGCGATGCCGGCGAAAGCCGCGCGGTCGGCCGCCGGCCGGGGCCGACCCTCGCCC
>NW_017806061.1:438236-454550 GCF_001891065.2 Hippocampus comes | reverse complement strand
CGAGCCCGCCCGCAGGCGCCGCCGCCCCCCCGCCGCCGCCCTCGGCCGCTTGCGGGCTCCCGACCAGCGCGCCACATCGCTTTTCTTCTTCTCCTATAGATGGCGCCGGCGTGGAGGAGGAAGAGGAGGAGGACGAAGGCCACGCCTCCCAGATGGACGCTCAGATGGAAGAGGTCGAGGACATGGAACAAGAGCTTCACGTCAACGGCTCCTGAACCCCCCCCCCCCCCTCCCCCCATCTTGTACATTTTATATGGACGTCAAACCACATTAAAGTTTGTTTTTGACTTTTTACGCCCGTCGTGCTGGGAACCGTCCTTTTCTTCCCGATGCTGGAATCGTGCCTTCAAATGCAGAGCCCGGTGGAGACGACCCCAAACA
This sequence comes from Hippocampus comes, assembly GCF_001891065.2. Taxonomy (NCBI): domain Eukaryota; kingdom Metazoa; phylum Chordata; class Actinopteri; order Syngnathiformes; family Syngnathidae; genus Hippocampus; species Hippocampus comes. The sequence goes on along the minus strand of NW_017806061.1, from coordinate 454,169 downwards.
TGAAGACTCGTGCTCAAAAAGAGGACGGGATTCAACAAATCCCCACCACCCGTCATGACTTGGAATGGAAGAAGACGCATATTTGGAGGGTGCGCGCCAACCTACGACAACCCCCCCCCCCCTTGTGATGACGGTCCGAGAAAATTTCTAGTGTGCTTTGGGACAATCTCTGATCGGGATCAAATAGGTCATCCAATAAAAAATGAAAGGGAAAAACTAAAAAAAAAAAAATTGGCGTCACAAGGTGGCAACAAACGACAAGGAGGCACTTTGAGCTTCGATTTGATTTATACAACAGCAGAGAAACCGAAAAGCGCAAGACCCCGGCCGGTTCCGGTCGGTCTTTCTTAGCAATCGCTTCCAGTTGGACGGGGAAAGGAGTGCCGATTGGCTGCTTTGCGTGCGCGGGATCGCCAATGGGGGAGGGGGCTGCAGAAGCCAGTTCATTTGTTGTACTTGCTGCGGGCGGCGTTGGGGTTGACTCTGCGGCGGCCGGCGCCGCAGTCGGCGTCTCGGAGCTTGAGGTTGGCGGCGCGGCTGTAGACGTCGTTCTGGCAAAAGGGCGACGCCCCGCCGGCCGCGTAGTCCGGGTCCCACGCGTCCGTCTTCTGGCGGGCTTTTCGCGACAGACGCTGCTGAGGGAAGCGCTGATCTTCGCACACGTGGGGGTTCTGACTGTGCTTCCCCCCCCGCGGCAGCGGCAAACTATACTGCAACGGCGAAAAGCGGAACAACGCCGCCGGTTAGCTTCGTTGCTTGCGTTAGCCGCTTGCGTTAGCCGCTTGCGTTAGCCGCGCGCAGAAGCGGTTCGAGTTGATGTGCGCGTGTCATGTACGTGAGCGTGTCTGTTTTTTTTACCCTGAGGCCGCGAGCGTTGAGCACTTTGGGGTTTCTGGAGAAGTGCATGTGCACGTGTCCGTCCTCGTCGACGCTGACGCTGACCTTCTTGAGCGTTCGGTTGCCGCACTTTGGGCAAAACTGTTTGCTCATGTTGCTCGTGGTCCTGACGCAAACGACGCACACGCTCTCAACGGCGTGTCCTTCCTCCGGCCAAGCACGCACACGCGCATGTGTACTCACGTGAAACAGGCGTGACATCTGAGGATGTAATTCCGAGCCTGTTTGATCAACATCCCGTTGAGCGACACCACGTGGAGCCCCATCTGGATCAGGACGTTCTGCGCGGGGAGTCGCACAAAGAGTCACGTCAGCCCTGTGACGACTCTCATGCCGAGACGCGTTCGAGCCAGAAGTTTGGTCGGGCTCCATCAAGTCAGTCGCGATTGACTCATCGTGTGACGTCGAGTCACGCCCGTTACATGGCGAGGCAGGCGCCGAGTCACCAGTTACATGTTGGAAGTAACGCAGGGGTCGGTCACGCGAGTCAAAGGAGCGACATGGCGAAGCAAGCCGTGAGGCGAGCCGCGGTGAACTGCCACATGGTGACCCGCGTGACGACACCTGGCGAGTCACGCGATCAATCGCATGATTCAGTCACTAGAGTAGCACGGCGGTGTGCCGCTCACTCACCTGCATGGCAAAGTCTGTGGTCAAACATCCCACTTTGACCTGGGCAGCCATCGTCCAATCGGACGACTCGATCTTCATCTGTCCAATGTTGCTGGGCGTGATCCAACCTCCTCCATCGTCGTCGTGGTCGTCATCCTCCTCAACCTCCTCCTCCTCCTCTTCGTCGTCGTCGTCCTTCCCGACGACTTCCTGCGTGCCGTCTTCCTCCTACATCGACAAAGCATCAATGAGCCGCTCCAAAGAAGCGCTGTGAGCGAACGGGCGTTGTAATGACCAGCAGAGCCAGCAGGTGGCGGTCAACGGGGGCCGGTGTTTGCCTCCAGAACAGGAAGCTGTTGAAATCGCCCTCGTCAGTGCCAGGGGGCGATGCCTGGGGCTGTGGCGTGCTCCTCACTTCCTGTTTGCGTTGGGAACCCTGACGGGAGAAGACGACGACGACAATGACGCCACAGGAACCGTAACAACACACGTACCAGTTGAATTTGGGCACGTTCGTCAGTCACTCAATGACTCAAATCGATTCAATCGGTTGCCCGGTGCGAAAAACATCATGACGACATCACACCGCAACTCCAAGATCACCGGCAATGCAGTGTGATATCGTATTTGCGGCGTGACCTCATTCGTGCAGCCGCGTCACCCGGGAGCCGCATCTTATCTCATTGATGTTTTTGAGTCAAATGTGAAGTGCGCGTGGGGTCAAAGATGAGCCCCGACCTCCGAAGGGAAGTGGAATCCCGCCACGTTGACAGGCGTCTCCGGGTGGCGCCGCGTGTCGCTCACGTCCACCTGCAAAGGACAAGTAGCGGGCTGTGGGAGCGGCACGGTGGGGGCGGGGCGGCGGGGGCGCGGTGGAGTCGCACCTGGAAGCGGGGCTCCTTGCGCAGGTGCCCCGTCCCGACGTGTTCCTCCTCCAGCTGCAACGTCAGCGCCAGGACTTTGATGTCGGTGGACGACAGGCTGGGGTAATCGCCAGTCTTCTTGGAGAATTCCGTCACTGAGAGAGCGGCAAAGGCGGAGTCAGTCTGCGCAGAATCCGCGACCTCCTTGCCCTCCTCGCCCCGCCGCCGTTACCGAATCGGACGTGCTGGGCTGCAGGCTGTCGCAGGTTGAGCTGGTACGGGAGGAAGGCCAGACTCCTCCTGGTGGCTTTGTCCCGGATCTCATCCACGACCTCCCTCGGCGTGTACACGGTCTTCCCAATGTCCTGAAATGCAGCGCCAAACGTTGTTGTCACCGCTTTTCAACTTACGAGTCGTCGCTCCTTCTAGTTTTTGCTTCTCCTCTGCCTCTCATTATATACACACATATTCTATAAAACGGATACATATACACGTGTACACCTATACATACATCCACACACATATATATATATATATATATATATATATGGGGCGGCCCGGTGGGCGAGTGGTTCGGTTAGTGCGTCGACCTCACAGTGCAGACGAACCGATTCCAGCTCCGGCCTTCCTGTGTAGCGTTTGCATGTTCTCAGTATATTTTGCTGTGGTGACGTCACTACTACATGAAATCGAGTAGTTGTGGTGTCAAGTAGTAGTCGCCAAAGTGGCCTAGCAGATGTAGTGCCATGTAGCCGCGCCAGAAAGTGGCTGTCCTAATGCGAACGCTTTCAGGTCGACGGATCGCTAATTGTGACGTCATCCGTTTAGTGCGAGGCAACGTCAATATTCACGGATAAAAAAGATCAAATCGGATTCGATGCCTCATAACAGATAAGCGTCGGGCAAAGTTTGTTTTATGAATGTTAATGAGAGTAAAAGTGACCTGGAGAGGAGCTTTGTTCAGAAAGGCTCCCGCGTCTGCGACAACATGCTCCACTCCGGGCTGCGCCATCTTGCATCGATGACGCGAACTGCCCGGCCAATTAGAGAAGACCTTCCGTGCTCGGAAATCCGGCGCACTTGGAAAAATCCGGACTCGCTGAAATTTAAAGCGCTTTTCCCGCGGTTTGTTTTGTTGAAAAACGTGGCTACAATCGGAAAAAAAATATCTGCGTTCTTTGAAAATGGTTCTTTGGGTTGAAAAGCGGCACGAGACAGGTTGTTTTCTTTCTGTTTGGAACACTTCAATTTCACCAGCCCGAGAGGCACCGAGAGCGCGCGACGTCGGCGGACGAGTTTGTCACGTGACGGTTTGTTGACGTCTGAGTCGCTCCGACAAGATGGCGGCCCGCTGGAGCAGCGAGAATGTGGTGCTGGAGTTTCGAGACGCGCAGGTGCGTTCGGTCGGTCGGTCGCTTCTTTTCCAGCTTGAACAAACTCAGAGTTTGTGCTTGCACAAACGCCAATCGATGTGAGTTCATTTGTCACTGGTGGCGCACAATCCGATTCCAGATAGCGACGATTGCCGCACGCCTGGACGCCGTCCGTCGCTCAACGACTCTCTCTGTTCTTACGGTCGGAAATGCGTATTAGATTTTGCTCCGAGTGGCTTGTTCGCTCTCGCGGCGGAGGGCGTCCAAAGAGCGGAGATCAATTCCCTGTCCTTTCCAACGTAACTTGTCAAACGGCGCATTGTCAAGGCGTTCTTTTTCATTCGTTTGAATCACCGTTCGCTTTTTGTCGCGCCATCCGACCGAAAAGAAATGCCAGTTGGAAATGTAACTTTCACAAACGATGGCACGAAATCGATTCTGTCGATGAAAACGGCAAAGGGTCTCCGCAGGCTTCGATAGCAACGCCGGCCCGACGGCCCGGCGCCGGCGTCGGCTTCCAACCCGACTGGAGACTCTGGTCCGAGTGGGCCAAGGCGGGGTTGTTCAAGCCCGGTCCTCGAGGGCCGCGTGTTTCAACACGTCCCCCTCCCCCAACACGGCCGATTCACAAGATCTGGGCTTCTTCGGGGCTCGCCGACGAGCCCACGATTTAAATCCGGCGCGTTGGAGGAGGGAGACATTTCAAACATCCGGAACGGCGGCCCTCGAGGAACGCAGCCGGACGTCCCCGGGCGCATTTTGGAAGTTTTTTCCCTTTTGGACGTCATCAATGCTATCGCTGAAGCGAAAACAGGAGGTCTGATCGCAGCGCGTCTCCATCGCTTCTGTCGGCCGATGTTCCTTTCCTTTCTCGGGCCGGTTCGTCGGCCATTTTTCATGGAGGCGGAGTCTCCAAGCGTGGGCCGGCGCCGCTTTCAAACGTTTGTTTTTCTGGCGCCGCGAGGGGCGTGAACGGCGGTTCCCGGTGAGCGCCTCTCAACACGTTGTCATGTTGTGTCGGTGTTGGCAGGCGACCACCATGTCCGTGGACTGCCTGGGCTCGCACGCCGTGCTTTCTGGGTAAGTCGTATGGCCAACATCACGCTGGTAGAATCAGAATCAGAATCGGAATCGTTCTGCTTCGAGTTTGGAGCGATCCCTCCCTAAAGTCCTACGTTGGGGACCGGCAAGCGGACTCGTTACATGTATTGATTTATTTATTTGGTCGGGGGCGGGGGCATAGGGCAGTCTACTTCTCCAAAATGCACTTTTCAAGAAGGACAAAGAAGGTCTTCATATCTGGTTTTCCATTGAAGCAATGTACGCAAGAGCGTCTTCATATATCTGAAATGTCCAAGGCGTCAAAGAGGCACTCCTCAACCCCCCCAAAGCTCCCCAAGCGCAAGAAGTCAGCCATCGCTCGCTCGGGCGCAACCGACGCCGACAGGCTAGCAATTAGCCAGCCGCTAAGTTGAGTCAACGGCGTTGACGTTCGCCGGCTCCCGCGCCAATCGGGCCCCCGCCATTTTGAGCCGCGCACGTGTCCGACGTGAAGATGGCCACCCCGAGCGAGAAAAGACCCCGACCTCATTGCGCGCATCCGTGCGATTCCTCGACTCATCGATGGGACGCTGGGTAGCGTTGTCGATTGCAAGAGTCGCGTTGGCGGGCGTCACGGCAGTGCGGGACCGGGGCGGGGCGGTAAGCGTGGATTTGGCTCTATGGGGCGAGGTCGCGCGACGCGGCCCCTGCCAAAAAGCGGCCTTCTCCCGCCAGCCGGCGTTTCCTGTACGTGGCCAACCTGGAGGCGCCGTCGGAGCTGGCCAGGAAGATGTCCCGCCAGAGCAAGTGGGACGTGGGCACCGTCCAGTGGAACCCTCACCGCTCTCAGGCGCACATCTTTGCCGCCTCGGTGCGTTGGCGCCGAACGCCGCCCCGAGCCCGACATGGCTTCCCGCTGGCCGCTTTCACCCTGCGCGTGTGTGTGTGTGTGTACGCCATTTCCAGAGCAACCAGCGCGTGGATTTGTACTCGTGGAAGGACGGCGGAGGAAGCGTCCACACGTCGCTGCAAGGACACACGCGAGTCATCAGGTGCGTGACCTCCCTCGCGGGCCGTCGCCTCACATCCGAGCAGCGCGGGGACGTCATGTTGACGCGAGATCGCGCGACGATGCGGCGGCGTGCGCGACCTGACGCGCGGCACACGCGGTCTCGCTTGAGAAATGGCCATGTCCCGCGACCGTGCGGAACGGTGACCTCGCGAGACGCACGGGATCACGTGACGGAAGGACTATTTTCTCCGCCCCCCGCCCCGCCTTTGCCATCGCGCGACCGGACGCAGCGACCTGGACTGGTCGCGCTTCGAAGCCGAGTTCCTGGTCAGCAGCTCGGTGGACACGTACATCTACATCTGGGACATCGGGTGAGAAGGGCACGCCGAGCTCCTTTTCACGTGAGCTCGCTCGCGTGAGCTTTATGTTTTCGGTCTCCCCGCAGAGATGCGCGCAAACCCGCCGTGGCGCTGTCCGCCGTCGGTGAGTGCCAACAAACGGCAAGGCCGAAGCGAACGCGTGGCAAAGGACTTTTTTTCACTCCGACGGGTTTGTCGCCGTCAGCCGGCGCGTCGCAGGTCAAGTGGAACCGCAGGAACCGCAGCGTGCTGGCGTCCAGTCACGACGGCGACGTGCGCATCTGGGACAGACGGGTGAGAACGGACGGCCGGCCGGCACCAAAGCGACAAACTCAATCGGCCGCGGGCGCCTTTGCAGAAACCCAACACGGCGTGCGAATACGTGGCGGCGCACCTGTCCAAGATCCACGGGCTGGACTGGCACCCGGAGCACGAGTTCATCCTGGCCACCAGCAGCCAGGACAACTCCGTCAGGGTCGGACGCCGGCGCCGCGCCCCCCTCCCGTCTCCCCCCTCCTCCCGGCCACCCTTAACCTCATTCACGATGTGTTTCTGTTCTGTGCGTGTAGTTTTGGGACTACCGGCAGCCCAGGAAGTACTTGAACATCTTGTCATGTCAGGTTCCCGTGTGGAAGGCCCGATACACGGTCAGGACCGCGCACGTCTGCAAACGCTCCCGTCTGTGTGTGTGCGTGACGGGTATGCGCGCTCCCTTCAGCCCTTCTCCAACGGGCTGGTGACGGTGATGGTTCCGCAGCTGCGGCGTGAGAACAGTCTCCTCCTGTGGTCCACGCTGGACCTGAACAGCCCCGTGCACGCCTTCGTGGGACACGACGACGTCGTGCTGGAGTTCCAGTGGAGGCCGCAGAAGGAAGGTCAAGGTGGCGCTCGCTCGCTCGCGCGCGCACGGTGATGGGAGCGCCGCCTCTTGACCGCTTCCTCAGCCGAGAAATCAAAACGATGACGGGGAGACGACAGCATGTCCTGACTACAGCAAAGGCGTCGCCCCCCCGTCAAAAGTGAAATCCGTCATTTGACAACGAGCCTTTTGAAATGTTTGGAGAGCATTTCCGCCACTTCTTTGCTTTGTTTCGTTTGCGGTCTTCTAACGCGACCGCAAATGTCAAATATGGCCGTCACAAGGGTCCCGAGCCCTCCGCGCCGACAGTCAACAAATGCCGACGTTTGTTCCCAAACTAACAAACGGAACTTGTCGTCTGACTGTCTATGTGGCCGAAGGTGGGAAATGAAAACTTCAGACTGTCGGCGTAAAAAGCGGGATTGAAGAGGATTTGCTTTTGTTGACCCCCCGCCCGCCGGCTTCGCCTGAAAGCGGACCGGACGGGTTGACGCGTGTCCTCGTTTGTGCGTCAGGTTGCAAAGACTTCCAGCTGGTGACGTGGTCCAGAGATCAGACGCTGAGGATCTGGAGGCTGGACCCGCAGCTGCAGAAGGTCAAGCTCGAACCGCCAACCGAGCGGCCGTCCCGATGTCTCATCCTCGTTGTCGTTGTCGTGCCGCAGCTGTGCGTCAGCGACCCGGCCGACCAGCCGACGGACGGCGCATCTGCCGTCGCCGAGACGGACAAGTCGCCCGCGTCCGCCGATTCGGAGGGACAGCACGCCAGAGTCGCCGTCGGGCCTCATCCGCACGGTGGGGAAAACGCGGTGCCGCTCGCCGGCGCAAGACGGGGCGGGAGAGCTCGCGCGCGCCCCCCCGCCCCGATGGACCTCAAATTTGAGATCGGGTCTGGTGCCGTCACGATCGTCGAGTTGCGTTCCAATCCAAACGGGCGGGGTCAAAGCCACCCGAGGCGGCCGGAGGAGAGCACGGGCGCGGAGCCCGACGCGGCTTCCGTCCTCGCTTGAAGGCGTCGACCAGTTGAAGCAAACAAAGCACCTCATATTCGTTCCTTCGCTCGGCCAAAGAGAAGCGCGAAGCGTCCGCCCGATTCCCATCCCCGCTTTTGCCCGTTGCCCGCGCCCGACTCGCCGGTATCGGTCACCCCCACGCTCCGTCCCCTTCAGATCGCGACGGCGTCTCTCGCGCGGGCGGCGGGCGGGACTCGGCGGCGGCGGCGTCTTCCGGACTGGCTCAGACGCTCCAGCAGGAATTCTCTCTGGTCAACCTGCAGATCAGGAACGTCAACGTGGAGGTGAGACGCCGGCGCGCGGGCCGCGATGGCGGACGCCGCCTCGTCGGTGACTTACTCGTACCTTTTCCAATTTTGCGGAGATGGACGCGGTGAACTGCAGCTGCGTGGTGTCGGCTCACTTCGGGACTCATCAGGTCCGCCTGCTCATGAAGTTCCCGGGACAGTACCCCAACAACAGCGCCCCCACCTTCCAGTTCATCTCCCCGACCAGCATCTCTGCCGCCATGAAGACCAAGATCCACAAAGTACTGTACGCGGCCCCCCGCCCCCCCTCGCGACGTCCTCACGTGCCGGTCTTGCCTTTCAGATCCTGACCGACGTGTCCCTGCAGAAGGTGAAGAGGAACCAGAACTGCCTGGAACCTTGCGTCCGGAAGCTGGTGTCCTGTCTTGAGTCGGACGCGGTGAGAAGAGGCCAGTCGGCTTAGCGAGCCGCTGCCGTGCTGCAAACCGGGAGGCCCCCGCCCCCCCGCCACCAAAACGTGAAACGAAGGGATGAGTAAGGAGCTTGTTCAACGTGCGTCGTCCTCGCAGGAAGACGGCCCGTCCTCGGGACCTTTCGTGCTGTCCAATCCCGTGGCTCCGGCGCTGCAGGCCTTCCCGCGAGTCGTCAACACCTACGGGTCCTACCAGGTAACCCGCGCGGGAGATTTGCGTCGCGTCGACTCGGCGCCCTCGCCGGGAAGCGCTTCGGCCGCCGGCGTCGGTCCCTTTGCTTTTGCTCGTGCCTGAAGCGCCGCTCCCGTCAGGACGCCAACATTCCCTTCCCGCGCACGTCGGGGGCCCGCTTCTGCGGCACCGGCTGCCTGGTTTACTTCACCCGGCCCATCACCATGCACCGCGTGGCCCCGCCCACCGAGCCCACACCCAGGTAGCGCGCGCGCGCCGCGCCTCGGCGCCCGCCGGCCAATGTTTTCACGCGCGCGCGTGTGTTTGCCGTGCGCGTCAGGTCGCTGTCAGCTCTGTCGGCCTACCACAGCGGCGTGTTGACGCCCATGAAGATTCGCTCCGAGTCTCAGAACGCGCTCCGACTTTACAGCGGCAGCCCCACCCGAGCCGACAAAGACACCGTGTCCATCTCCTCCTTCTACTACAAAGAACGGGTGAGGCGCGCCGCATCCGACGCGCGCGTTCGGGCCGTCCGGACTCGGCGCACCAATTCGGCACTCGCGCTCAGAGTTCGAATCATGGAAATGCGCGGCCACGCGCACGTCCCGTACGCGCCTCCCGGCCCGTTTTTCAAAGGAGCGCGCGCGGTGCGCTCGCGTCCTCCAGAAATCGCGGCGCTTCAAGAGCAAGAGGGACGTCGGCGACGGCCGCTCCATCAAGTTGGCGGGGAAGGTCATCGTCCAGGAAATCTCCTGCCTGCTTCCCGTCCACAAAGTTCTGGGAGAGAATTACGTGTGAGTGGGCGGAGCCTGACCGCAAGTCACGTCCCGCCGCGCGCTTCCCTTCTCGCCGCCGAGAAGGTGTCGACGTCACGTTGTCGCTCCTCCCCTCAGCCTGAACACGCGCGACACCGAGGACACGTGTCAGAAGAACGCCGCCGCCGCGCTGGCCGCCGGCCGCCGAGACGTGGCCAAGGTACGTGACCGCGCCGCGCGCAAACGTCTGTCTACCTTAATATTTGCGCGCACGCCTTCAGGTCTGGGCCCTGGCCTCGGCGGCGACCGGCCGGGGCCTGAGTCCCGACTCGGACCCGGACGCCGAGGCGCCCTGGGCCAGTCATCCGTTTGGACGCAACCTGCTGGAGACGCTGTGAGTCGCCGGCGGTCGCGCCGCTCGCCGATCGCGCCGCTCGCCGATCGGGCTCGCCGCTAACCCGCCGTCGTCTTCCCCAAGCGTGGAGCACTACAGTCGCATGAGCGACGTGCAGACGCTCGCCATGCTGTGCAGCGTCTTCACCGAGTCCGGCCCCGACCGCCCGCACGCCGCGCCGCAGGCCCACCCGGCGCGTTACGTAAGTATGGACGCGCCCGCGCCATCTCATGGGCTCGCTCGGTCAGAACCCGGCGGCCGCGACGTCAGATGTTGGAGCCGGCAAGCGGGGGGGGGGGCACCCGATGTCGTCGACAGGCGGTCGCCGTGTCGGGACGCGGGAAGTGACGTCTCGCGGCTCTTGTCCAGCCCGGCCCGAGCGAGCCCGCGGTGACCTTTGCGTGTCGGGACACCCCGGAACAGGCCGGCGCCCGCAGCGAGTCCCCCGAAGACGGCCGCCACGGCAACCAGGGACACGCCGACCTGCGGGAGCGAGAGCAGCACGACATGAACAAAAGGTGAAACTCCGCCCCCACCCCCACAATCCCTAAATAAAAATGTGGTGATGTCACTTCCGCAGACTTTTGAACCCGACCGGCGCGCCGCAGTTTGACGACTTCAAGAAATGCTATGCGGAAATTCTGTATCGCTGGGACCTCCGGGACAAGCGGGCCGACGTGCTCAAGTTCGCTTCCTGCCCGGCCGAGCCGCACCAAGGCGTCGGTACGTCGCGGCGCTCGCGTCCTCCGCATTCCGCGCGACGTCGGCATCCGACCGCCGGCCGCGGCTCACCCGCGCTCGTGCTTTCAGGGTTGCGCGTGTTGTGCTGCCACTGCGGGAGTCCCAGCCGCGGCACTCAGTGCGCGGCGTGCAAGCGTCTCAGCTTCCGGTGCGTGGTGTGTCACGTGTCCGTGCGAGGCTCCTCCCACTTCTGCCTCAGCTGCGGCCACGGCGGCCACACGGCTCACATGATGGACTGGTTCCGGCGGCAGGAGCAGTGCCCGGCCGGCTGCGGGTGCCGCTGTCTGCGGCGGAGCAACTTCTGAATGTGTCGCCGGACCCCACCCCCGCCCTCGGTGCGCCTTTTGTCAAAGGGTCGCCGGCCCGAAGAACGGTCGCACGTGGCGATGTCCGAGTCGCCGCGCTCTTCGGCCCGGAAACGCGTCGTCAGGTGACGGGCGGAAAGGGAAAGGGCGGCGCTTTCACAATAAAAGCTTGATTGATTGCACCTTTCTGTCATTCACCTGATTGGTGGAAGCCATAAATCTCCCTTTGGACTGACTGAGCGAATGATTGCCAATCATTCGTCATTTGCCGGTCCCCCCGCCCACCTGGAACGCCACAACTTTGGAGGTATTTTTTTTTTTCCCCCAGAACTGCCCAACCAGCACGATACGCACATTCATCGAGCTTTATTTGTTGAGATTTCCTTTTTTTGGTGGGTCACAAAACGGGTAACGGTCAGACGTTTCTTCGTGATCCATTATTGACTGAGTTGGGGTGGGGGGTCCCCCCCTCTTTTTTTTGTGAATGAACGTTTGCTTTTTTTACCGTCCGCAATCCGTTTCCCCCCCTCCCGCAGTCTTGCTTTTCGCCAGCAGAGGGCACAATGACCGAAGCCGATCCCGAGTCCGAGCTCCGATCCCCGATCCGGTTCTTTTGAGCTTCCGCGTTGCGCCTCTCGGCGTCGGCTTCATTTGCGGGTGCTGCAAATGTGCCACTTTCAAGTTCAAGAAACTTTGTGTCGTTTGACGCACATTTTTTTTGGACACAATTTTTTTGCCTTTTTTGAGTTGGGCGGGGGGACATTTTCATTGAATCGCTACTTGGGGACACTTTTTTTTTTTTGCCTCTCGAGGGCTCCGTCCTTTGAGCAATTACCCACAATGCACTACCGGCGGCCATGTTGGAGGGCATGTTATACACACACACACAGACACACACGTGTATGGCTTGTGTATAACAGCTCTCCAATATGGCCGCCGGGAGTGCATTGCGGGTAATTGCTCAAAGATCGGAGCCCTCTATTGCTGTAAAATGACGTTTTGTCCAATTAGGAATTTTGCTCTGATACAGCCGGCAGTATTCTGTCGAGTATTTTTCTTTTTTTCTTGTCAGATCGACTCGTCAACCTTGGCCTATTGTTTTCCCACAATCCCAATTTTTTTTTTCTTTCCACCCGTTTGTCTCATTTGAGGTTTTTGCCGCACGCGCGCTTCCTTGTTCTGTGACCATTTGAGGAAGGCCTCTGTCCCACTTTTGCGCCAACACGGAGGCCCACCACGCGAAGCAGAGGTGGCAAATCCGGAGCCAGAGAGCAAAACCCCCTGGCCGAGTTTGGCTTCAGCATCGACTCCTGCAGGCTCCCGGGGGAGGGAGCTCCTTTCCCTGCCGCTTGAATCGAAGCTCAAGCCAAACTCAGGCTGGAAATTTTCACTTTCTGGATCTGCCACATTTGTTGAGAACGACGAGTACTCAGCAACACAAGTCACAGCCTCTTTTTTAAAAATATTTATTTATTTTTCAACTCATTCGTGTGGAAAAAAGTGCAGGCGCATGAACAGACGACAAAAAAAAGTCGCCGCAGCCACGAAACGGCCGTGCAGTCAGGAACGGGCATCGAGTCGAAGCTTTCGGAACCTTTGTCGTATCGGTCGCCCCGGCGACGGCGCACGTCGTCCGCACGAAGCGCCCCTCGTTCCGAAGAGGACGGGCGACCGTCGCTCACACGGAGGTCGTCGGGCCGCCGACGGGCGCCGCCCCCTTGAGGACCGGCGGCCGTTTCAGCACGCGATGTCATTCAAATGGGGTGTGCGTGTGCGCGACTCACGGCTTTGTGGGAGGAGCCCGAGGAGGCGGAGCTCGGGTCCCGCGGCGTGGAGGAGACGCACCCGGAGTCGGAGCCGGTCGACCCCGACTGGCAGCGCGACGACGAGCCCGAACTGTCGGTGGCTGCCGAGACAACGCGAGAGACGACGCGGTCAGGGGTGCCGCGGGAAACCGTCCCCAGTTCGCCTGGCGTTTTGATTGGCCTAACTACAAATTGGGCTTGCGCACTGAAGGGAAAGAAAAATCTAAAAAACCCTGCTGAATTTCACTTGGGGCTCCAGATTCAAAGCGATGAGCGCAAAAATGACACCGTCTCAAAGCAGCGAGTCAAACAAGACGCGACGACAAGGCGAGGGGGCGTATCTTCTTGATCCTCCGCCAAAAACAACCATCGTCAAAGAGAAGCGAGTTACACTGCGCTGCCCGCTAAACGGCAAGAGGATCGACTGCTGCTTTGAGTTGGTGCGAGGGTGGTCCAGGCACCACTGAAGCTTTTGGGGGGGGATTGCCGGAGACAAAGTGAGCGCTAAAGTATCCGACGAGAAGTGAGCGCAGCGCGAGTGTGTTGGCCAAACGTACTGACGGAGCGCTGGCTGGCGGTGTCGCGTTCCAGCTCGTCTTCCTCGACGTCGCCCCCCGACGTCCGGGAGCGCATCACGTGCAGGTCGAGGGAGCCCAGCAGGCCGGCCGACGAGGGGTCGGAGGAGAAAGGGGCGGCGCAATCGGAGGCCGAGACGGCGATGGACGCTCGCATCCTGGCACCTGCGCGGAGGGGGCGAGCGCACACACCAAACCTTTCCCGTCATTCAGCAAGAGCCAAGGCGACAGGCCTTCCCGAATTCAAACGACCGTTTGATGCGCGCATGAAGAAAAATCGCCGCGAGTGGGACGAACGAAAGCTTTGTCGTCAACGCTCCACTTCGGAGCCCGCTCAGAAACGTCGTCAGTCTCCCGCAAACGGCATTTCGGAGGCGCGGCGACGGGACGGGGCGCCGTACCTCGTATCCTGGCGACGTCGCGGACGGCCCGGTCGCTGATGGCGGCGGCGCTGGGCCGGATGTCCAAATAAGGCTTGTCGCCCACCCCCATGGACAGCATCTCCTTCAGACGCGCCTCTGCGCGCACACACGCGCGCGGCCGCGGCTCACTCACGCCCCCCCGCGAGCGAGCGCGCCGCCGGGCGCCGGCCGCCACTCACCTTTGTTCCTGGTGGCCTGCGTCCACAGGATGGCGGCCAGCTCGCGCGTCCAGGCGCACTTGACGTCGGCGCTGGCGGCCTGCAGGGTCAGGGTCTGGTTCTTGGCCGTCCTCCTTCGGAACCAAATCTCAAAGCGGAGGCCGTCGTCCCCCTTCGACTCCGTCAGGCCCAAATCCGAAGTCTGGCGAGCGAGTGCGGAGTCGGACGCGAGAAGAAAAGCCCTTCCTCCGTCTCGAGAACGCTGCCACCCCCGTGATGCGCACTCTCGACGGGAAGCAAACGGACGCCGTCCCCGCCCGCGGCAAGGACGCCAAAAGCGGAGGAGCGGCAAGCGAGCGCGCGTACCTTGAAGGAGCGCTTGTACTCAAAGACGTCGAGGCCCCCGTCCATCTTCTTGGCCTTGCTGAGGAGCAGCAGCTCGTCAAAGAGGAAGACCCGCCTGTCGCGCTTCCTCCTCCCGCTCCAGACGGTGAAGCGGTCCTGGCGCAGGAGCCGACCCTGCTCCTTCAGGTCGACCTGCGGTCGGGGTCGGGCCGCCGTTAGCCGACGGCCCGGACGGGTGTCGCGACTCGGCCGGAGGCGGACGCACGTCGCAGCGGCGGATGGCGTCCATGGCGAGGAGGTCGTTGCCGTGGCGCAGCTGGAACTTGACGGCGGCGAGGGCCGTCCGCAGCGAGGTCCGCTCCGCCTCTTGCGCCGCGCCCGCTTCCTTGATGAGGTCGTCCAGCAGCAGCGCGTACTTGCTCATTCGCTGAACCGGCTTCAGCAGGTACGAGCACAAGTCCATCCTGTCGCCCAGCTCGCGCTGCTTCCTCTGCGCGGGCGCACGCGACGGTCAGGCGCGCGTGGAGAGAAGCCAAAGGTCACACCGCGGCCGCGACCTCACCTTGAAGAAGGCGAGCCCGCGACTGGCCAGCAGAGCGTCGGACTTGGGCTTGTTTTTGCTGTACAGGGCGTACAGGCCGAACTGCTCCTGCTACACACGCGCACAGCTTCGTCAACCGACGGACCGTGACGTCGCGTCGGCTTGGAGCGCGTCAGCATAGCGGCGAGGCGGTTCGCCGGTGCGGGCGAGCGAGCGCGTGCGCCGTACGTGTCTGAGGAAGCAGTGGGCCACTCGCAGCGGATGTTTCCAGCAGGCCTCCAGTTCCTGGAGGAAGATGTGAGCGTGGAAGTCCAGAAGCTTCTCCAGGTTCCCGAAGACCACCGAGCGTTTGCCGCGCAGGTCCTGCGGGAGGTCGGCGCGCTCCATCTCGGGGAAGTAGTGAGCGATCACGTAACGCAGCGAGCGCACGTACTCGCGCTCCGTTGTCACCATTTCCTCCACAATGTGACGCAACTTCCTGTGCGGACACACACGCACACGCGCGCACGTTGTCAGCTTGGCTGCACGCTTTTTGCCACCCGGACCGCGAGCACGGCGACCACCGCCCGGTGCCACCTTGGCGGACAATGTGGCTTGCGTTACCGGGGCAACAACCGGCAGCAAACCGGAGAGCCGCCGTCCCGCTTGTCGTCCGCGTTTCCGCTCCTCCAACCGCGGCAAGGACCGACGGCCGCGGCGACCGTCGCCAGGACACGGCGCAGCCGTGACGATGAGCGGCGAACCTCAACGTGAGCGCTCGCTCTCGCCGTCCCCTCGACTCGGCTGTCGCCGCGGCGAGCCGGCGCCGACCTCCGCCTCGCTCGGCTTCAGTGCCGGCCAACGGCAACGCCAAAGACCCCAAATCACTCGGACCTGTGTTACCGTAGCAACAACCCAAGGATGTCGACCCACCTTCCGTCACCTTCCGCCGGCGAACTCTCGGTCCCCGCCCGGAGGCTGCGCCGGCCCGCC
>NW_017806061.1:434718-434996 GCF_001891065.2 Hippocampus comes | reverse complement strand
CGGCTTCAGTGCCGGCCAACGGCAACGCCAAAGACCCCAAATCACTCGGACCTGTGTTACCGTAGCAACAACCCAAGGATGTCGACCCACCTTCCGTCACCTTCCGCCGGCGAACTCTCGGTCCCCGCCCGGAGGCTGCGCCGGCCCGCCTCGGCGCCGCTGACCTCCAAACCTCGGATGAACACGCCCGTGTTTCCTCTGCGCGCCGGCTCGCTCGGGCCGCGGGCCGCCGACGGGCCCGAGCGGCAAGCCTGCGGGGCGGCGGGACGATCGAAGCT
>NW_017806061.1:433550-434680 GCF_001891065.2 Hippocampus comes | reverse complement strand
TCCGGCCGGCGGCCGGCAGGGTCTCGGCGGAGACGGAGCTCGAGCGGGGGCGCGCGTCGGCCATCTTCTCGTCGAACGCGGCGCGGGCGAAGCTCAGCCGCCGCGCGCCGCGCTCGTCCCGCAGCTCGTTGGCCAGCGACGTCATCTCCCGGAAGGCGGCCTCCGCGATGGGAGGATGCCGTCGCCGGTGCTCGTCCAGGGCGGCGCGCCGCTCCTCTGCCGGCGCGTCCCCCTCGGCGGCCAGACGGTGGCGGCTCTCGACGGCCCGGCCGCACGCCTGCGCATAGCAAGCGCACGTTAAATGCAGCCACGCACACGCGGCGCACGTGCGCGACATTGGGTTTGCGCCCACGCTTACGCAATAAACACACTGATGGTGTGTCAACTTACTTCACTCAAAGTGTTTTTGTGCGCGTGAAGCAGAGCCCAAACGCAACAAGTCAAGAAAGTTTGTCTTGTGCCTTGTGACTGAAGCAGACACGCACACACACACACTCCGTGAACTCGCACTCAGTTCCAAACATCACAGGCAAGCGGCCCCCGTGCGGCGAACGCGCTCACGTGATCCAGGAAGCGGTCGAGCGCCAGACGCTTGCGGACGTTGCGCTCGGCGGCGGCGATGCGCCGGCGGAAATCCTCCAGCTGAGCCCGCAGCGAGCCCACTCGCAGCCAGTGGGCGCGCAAATCCGAAGGCCCGGCGTCGCGCCAGCGCTCCAGGCGCCGCAGCGCCGCCTCGCCTTCCTCCAAACGAGCCTGCGCGGGCGCACGTGCGTTCAACGGGCGGCTTTTCGGGACGGGGCGTGCCGGCGAGAGGTCCAACGCACGCGTGCCGAGGAGCGGAAGTCTTCAAAGTTCCGGCGGAGCGCCTCCGGCGAGTCCTCCGAGCGGTCCAGACGGCGGAGCCGCGGCTCGCCCTCCCCCTCCATCCACGAGCTCACCTGAAAGGCCGGCGCGCCGAGCGTCAGAGCGCCCGCGGGCAAAGGCCAGACGGAAATGCCCAAAAGCGCAGGCGCGGCTCGGGACGGGCGACGTCGCTCGGCCCGGCGCGGGCGCTTTTGTCGGACCCGTCCCAGGCATTTTGCGTTTGCGTGCACGTTGACGACCTGTGCAAAGGCGGCGGAGGCCCGTCC
>NW_017806061.1:432363-433509 GCF_001891065.2 Hippocampus comes | reverse complement strand
CGCCGCGCGCCGCTCCTCCGACGGGCCGCCGCGCTCCCGCAGCAGCAGCGACAGCGAGGCGACGCCCTCCCGCTGCAGGCGCGCCAGGCGGCCGTCTGCCAGGACCTCGCCCATCAACTCCCGATAGACGGACAGCTGCCGCTCGGCCTCCTGGGGAAGGCGGCACGTGGTTGGCGCCCGCGCTCGGATGCGCGTGCGGGCGCCCGCGCGCGCGTACCTGTTGCGTGTCAGGGAGGCGCGTGTCCTCCATGATGGCAATGTTCTTCCGCAGCAGCTCGATGACATCTTCACACTGCCTGCCCAGCTGCTCCACTCTCTGACACGCCCCCCCCCCCCCAAAAAAAAAAAACAAAACAAAAAACCATCTCCACTCAAGTTTTTCTGATTCAGACGCAAATCACGTCAATCGTCGCCGGTGGCGGCAACGTCAACGGGGGATGCCGCGGCTCACCGCGCTCAAGTGCGGCTCGGGAGAGCGCGCTCCTTTTCCGGCCGCCGCGTACTCACCGATCGGAAGGCCAACCAGTCGCCGTGACTGAAGCGGTAAGAACCGCCCAACTCTGGCGGAAGCTGATGGGCATCCACGTGCCGAGCGAGGCACTCGAGCGAGGTCACGACCTCCACCTGCGCACAAAAGTGCACGCCATCAAAACACGCAGCCCAAAGACCCGCTTGGGTTCCCGGAGAGCCACGCTCCTGCCCGTTTCCCTCCCGACTCCGGCACGCTCGAGTCAGTCGTTCGGGATCGTTTCGGGCCTCGGCAGAGCTCGCCCGTCGGCCGCGTTGGCGCAGGGAGGGACGGAAAAGGGGCAGGGGGGGCGGCTCTCCGGGAAGCGCGGTTCCCTTCCCCTGCCCGAGACGCACTCCAAAGTGAAGCCTCGCCTCAAAACGGCCGCGGAACAATCAGACGCAAAAGAGCACCTCGACTAAAACCAACACACCCACACGCACACCCGAAGCCACGCAATTAGTAGCCGGCTGACCGCGAGCCGGCAAACGATGCGTCACCTGAGCGGGCGGGTCCACACGCAGGGCTGAGTCGGAATCCTCGTCCATCAGCGCCAACACGCGGCCCACGCGGCCCGGAACCTCCTCCTGCACGCGCGCCCGACTTGTCAATGGAGTCATGTGACGTGACGTGACCCG
>NW_017806061.1:429204-432296 GCF_001891065.2 Hippocampus comes | reverse complement strand
GTGGCCCGCGCGGTTGCGCGGCGGCCCCCCGAGGGAACGCCCGAGGTTGCGACATCATCGGCGGACGTACCCGAGCGTGGAGACGTAGTAGCGCATCAGGCGGAGCAGCTCGCCGCCGCGGCATTCGGGGTGGGACCACACGGCACCCGCCCCGGCGTCCACCGTCAGGAGAGCGCGCCCGTTTCGATCTCGACTTCCTGCGGGAAGGGAACCCAAAAAACCGAGACGCGCCCACGTCTCACCTCCGCTCATGACGTTGATCGCTGAGGCAACGTGCGCCTCTTTGTCTGCGTGGAAGCGTGCGTGTGCGGTTACCAGGCAAAGCGACAACTCCAGAGCGCAGGAGCATCCCGCCGAAGCTGGAGCGGAAGGAAGCGAGGCCTTGCGGAGAGTCTGCGTGCGGGGATTTCCTTTCGTCGTCGGCGTGAAAGGCTTCGGAACAGGTCTGTCGGGAAGCCTTCTCGCCGTGTCTGCGTCGGGGGAGCGAGTCGCCGGGACGGGACCGCTCGACTCCCGCGTCGGTTTCTTTAGGAAGCCGCTCCCGAACGGAGACGTCGGCGCGCCGGCGTTCGTCGGGCTTTTCGCGACGAGTGTTTTCCGAAAAAGAGTCGGCGCCGTGCCCGCGTTCGACGGCGCTTTCGGCAGAAGAGTCTTCGGCGCGCGTTTGTTCGGTCGGCGTTGCGGAATCGGAGTCCGGGCGGTGTCTGTCTTCTGGCGGCTTTTCGGAAGAAGAATGCGCGGCAGCCCGCATCTCTTGCGGAGGTTTTGGGCGACGTGAGTCGCGGGTGTCCGCGTGCGGGGGGGTCGCCCGCTCTCGCCCATCAAAGTCCCCGTTGCGTACTTGTTCTGGAAGCCTCACTAAAGGGGAGCTCTCGGTGCATATTTGCTCGGCGACGTTTTCACCATGAGAGTCCTCGTTGCGTATTTGCGCCGGGACCTTTTCAGAAGAAGAGTCTTCGGTGCGCAGGTGTGCTGCTGTTAAATTTGGACAAGAAGAGCCCATAGAGTCCATTTGTTCGGGATGCCTTTCAGAATAAGAGTCCTCGGTGTGGAATTGTTCCGTGGGCTTTTCAGAATAAGAGTTCTCACCGGCTATTTGTTCGGGTAACTTTTCGAAATAAGACTCCCGATTGTGTATTTGTTCGGGATGCCATTCAGAATAAGAGTCCTCGGTGTGCAATGATTCTGTGGGCTTTTCAGAATAAGAGTTCTCACCATCTATTTGTTCGGGTAACTTTTCAAAGGAAGACTCTTGATTGTGTATTTTTTCAGGCAGCTCTTCAGAATAAGAGTCCTCGGTGTGTAATGGTTCCGTCGGCTTTTCAGAATAAAAGTCGCTATTGTGTATTTGTTCGGGATGCCTTTCAGAATAAGAGTCGCCGGTGTGAAAGTGTTCCGTGGGCTTTTCAGAATAAGAGTTCTCACTGTCTATTTGTCCGGGTAACTTTTCAAGATAAAAGTCACGGTTGTGTATTTGTTCGGGATGCCTTTCAGAATAAGAGTCCTCTGTGTGTAATGGTTCCGTGGGCTTTTCAGAATAAGAGTTCTCACCGTCTATTTGTTCGTGTAACTTTTCAAAATAAAAGTCGCAATTGTGTATTGGTTCAGGATGCCTGTCAGAATCAGAGTCACCAGTGTGGAATGGTTCCGTGGGCTTTTCAGAATAAGAGTTCTCACCGTCAATTTGTTCGGGTAACTTTTCGAAATAAGACTCCCGATTGTGTATTTGTTCGGGATGCCTTTCAGAAAAAGAGTCATCGGTGTGCAATGGTTCCGTGGGCTTTTCAGAATAAGAGTTCTCACCGTCAATTTGTTCGGGTAACTTTTCGAAATAAGACTCCCGATTGTGTATTTGTTCGGGATGCCTTTCAGAATAAGAATCCTCGGTGTTTAATGGTTCCGTGGGATTTTCAGAATAAAAGTCAAAGTTGTGTATTTGTTCGGGATGCATTTTAAAGTAAGAGTCACCGGTGTGTAATAATTCCGTGGGCTTTTCAGAATAAGAGTTCTCATCGTCCATTTGTTCGGGTAGCTTTTCAAAAGGAGAGTCCTCGGTATGCAATGGGTGGGCGGGCTTTTCCGAAAACGAGTCCTGACTGAGCATTCGTTCAGGCAGCTTTTCAGAATAAGAGTCTTGGGCGTGTAATTGCTCCGTGGGCTTTTCAGAATAAGAATTCTCACCGTCGATTTGTTCGGGTAACGTTTCAAAATAAGAGTCCCAATTTTGTATTTCTTCTAGATGCCTTTCTGAAGAAGAGTCCTCAGTGTGTAATGGTTCCATGGGCTTTTCAGAGTAAGAGTTGTCACCGTCTATTTGCTCAGGTAACTTTTCAAAGTAAGACTCCCGATTGTGTTTTTGTTCGGGATGCCTTTCAGAATAAGATTCGTCGATGTGCAATGGTTCCGTGGGCTTTTCAGAATCAGAGTTTTCACTATCCATTTGTTCGGGTAGCTTTTCAAAAGGTGATTCCTCGGTGTCGAATGGTTCTGACGGCTTTTCAGAATAAAAGTCGCAATTATGTATTTGTTCAGGATGCCTTTCAGAATAAGAGTCCTCGCTGTGGAATGGTTCCCTGGGCTTTTCAGAATAAGAGTTCTCACCGGCTATTTGTTCGGGTAACTTTTCAAAATAAGACTCCCGATTGTGTATTTGTTCGGGATGCCTTTCAGAATAAGAGTCCTCGGTGTGCAATGGGTGGGCGGGCTTTTCCGAAAACAAGTCCCGACTGAGCATTCGTTCAGGCAGCTTTTCAGAATAAGAGTCTTGGGTGTGTAATTGCCGCGCGGGTTTTTCTGACTGAGAGTCCCGGCCACGGATGCGCTTTTCCCAAGAAGAGTGCTCAGGGCGAACGTGTCCCGGGAACTTTTCAGCACAAGAGTCTTGAGTGTGCGGCGTGCGCGGCGGCGACGTCATTGCGGAGCGCGAGGCCTCCGCGAGACGGGCGTCCTTCCCGTCGCCGTGCGGGGGAGGCTTTTCGGGGCGGGAGCCCGTCGCGTCCATTTGACCCGTCGTATCTTCGCCGTCACCGTCTCCGCCGCCGGCGTGCGGCGGCGGCACCTTCTCGTCTCCCGCCGCCCCCGGCTCGTCCTCT
>NW_017806061.1:417959-429072 GCF_001891065.2 Hippocampus comes | reverse complement strand
GCGGTTTGTCGCCACGTCGCCGCCGGGCCCGTCGTCGCCGGTCCCGTCGCTCCTCGCGTCGTCGGTCCTCGCCCCGCGGCTCGCCGTCACGTCCTTCCTCCCGTTCCCGCTTTCCGCCCGTCGCCATCTCGCCGTTGTCCGAGCGCGGCGCGGAACTTGCCGTATCGTCAAGCTCCTCCTCTTCTCCCCATCCGTGCCGACTCGCCTCTTTCTTCCGCTTTCGTCTCCCGGCCGCGTTTGCGACGGCACCCGCCGCCGTCGGAGCGCGCGGCGCCGGATTCTCCCGTTTGTCCTTTTCTTGGCCGGCGAGAACCCGATCGGTGGGCGGCGCGCGACGAGCCGAGCGGTCGCCCGCGGCTGGGTTCCGCACGCAGATGGACGGGGTCAAGGATCCTTTCTGTGGGGAGAATCTGGGCAGCGCCACCTCTGTCGGACGCGTGCGGTTGCCCTCTGACTCCTCCCTCCGGCAGAGGGCCCCCGATTCCTCCTCGTCGACGCGGGCCCCCGCGTCCCTTCCCGGATCGGCCGACGCTCGCGGGGCGTCCGGCGGGGAGCTCCCGGGTCGCATGTGGACCGCGTCCTCCCGGGGGACCCCGAAGACGTCCCGGGGCGCGCCGTTGACGGAGTCCAGCCTGGCCATGTCGAAGACGGCTAGCGCCGACGCTTCCGGTCGCTCGGCATGACGGCCGGCGGGCCCCGCTCTCGGGGGGAGGGGAGCCGAGAAGCGCGAGGCGGCGAGCGGAAGTCTCGATGGCGTTTGGGAGGGCCGAGCTGCACCCCGATCCTTTCGCGCGGGCGCAAAGGCCAGCCCCGCCCGGCCAACGCCAAAGGTCACGCTGACGAGAAGACAAACATGGAGGCAAAAATGAGGACAAACGGCGCCGGCGGCTCTTTGGCAGGCGGATGAAGGAGAGCCGGGCTCGATTTCTTGGGCACGATACTTCACGACGGCAAAACTTCAATCTTGGAAATATTCTTGTTACTCGCATCAAAAGCCTCCTCGGACAAATCGGATCCGAAAAAAGGCTCGTCGTGAGACGTGCCGAACCTTCAGTGCGGCAAACAAACAACGAGCCGCGCCTTTCTTCGGATTTCTTGGATGCATTTTCAACGTTTTGTAAAGCGCTCCGTTTCTATTCGATGGCGCTAGACCTCTCGCTCTCTCTCTCCCTATATAGACACGCGCACACACACACACACACCGAGCGCATAACTCACCCAGGCGTCTAGCCAAAGCTTTGGCACAAAGTGGAAGTGTTTGGGGATGCGGTTGCCAAGGTAACAGCTCTCCGGCACACCCGGCGAAGGACGGTGGCCCGGGAGGGCGACAACGGCGACGGCGAAGATGTCCGGAGGCGGCGGTCCAAAGATTCCGAGTCCTGACGGGTTAGGCAGAAAAGGCAGAAAATTCAGCGGCGCGGCGGCTCGTGCCCCCCGGCCGACCGAGGGCGCCGCCGTCTTGGCGAGCATTCGCGGCACGGTCCGCTGCTGCTGCGAGTTCCTCGCGACGGCAAACGGCACCCGGGCCGACTCATGTCGAGCAACTTATCGCGAATCATCTTTCGAGTGGGATTACTTTTTCCAATGAGGCCGCGTCTTTTGAAACAGGAACAAACGTGGAGCGCGGCAGCAAAATGCCGCGCTCCCGGGTTACGTCCTGAGGCGTATTTTGCGCCCGTTGCGCTCTCGCGATTGGGTCCCGCCTGAGAGAAAAAGAATCGTCTTTTTTGTTTTTTTTTTTTCAAAAGCGGTAGATCTTTCCAAGTGAAAGGTGTCAGCCAATCGGTGGAGGAGGATCACGAAACGAGAGAACGGAGAAGAGCCGATGGCCCGGCGATCGCGTTCCACTGTGATTGGGAGGCCTTTTCCGACCAGATTTTCTCAAACGTTGAGAATTCTGCCCGCCTCGTCTTCGGCTTCGGCTTGCCGAGCGGACTTTGCATTGGGACAGGTTTTCATTTGGTCACGTGTCTCCCGAGAGCCCCCAAATTGCGTTTGGTGAACCCGAGGCGCGCTCGAGCGCTCCAGGGCCAAGGGCGCAAACACAAACGGAGACAAACTTGTTTTTGGTTTGGCGAGCGTCGCTGCTCAGATGGAGATGGAACGGCAGGTTCAAAATGCTGGAAAACGCCCGCCCGCCTGCCGGTCGAAAGGCAACAAAACAAACGATTGGCCAAACCATTGCAGCCATCTCTCGGTGGCTGCATCAAAGAACGCGGAGGACAGCTTGTGGCCCGGGGGCCATGCTTTTTGGGGGGGGTGGGGGGGGGTCAATAAGCTCCCCCAAAACCATGCCGATGATGACCGGCCGAAGGGCTGAAGCGGGAAGGAAGGAAGGACTGGTTTGCGCGTCAACGGATCATCGGGCCATCGTTCAGGTTTTGCCGGTTTGCGAGCGGGCGGCGTGTCGTTGGTGTAACTCGCCACAACCTGTTCTCTCTCTCTCTCTCTCTCTCCCTTCGTGTTCTTCTCGGCTCGACGCTGGTTGTCACGGCGACGGCATTTTCAAAAGCGAACGCGACCGGGCGGGCCGTTTGGCCGCAGCTCTGACGCAAAGAGAGAATGGCATCTTTCAACAACAGCCCCGACTTGCTCCTTTTGCCCAATGCGGTGCAAGCGTTACTCGGGTTACCGATGAAGCTTCAACCGCAAAATGCCAAACTATGAACAACACGGAAGCCTTTGATGTTTGCTTTTCCGCGCATGGCCCCAACCTGTCCCTATTTTGACGTCGAGGCCCCGAGGGCGATGGGAGGACGAGCTCCAGACTTGGGCCGAGGCCGTGCGACGCGTCGACGGGATTTGCCATGTGCTCGGCGCCCATCCGCCCGCCTCAACCGTCGCCGGTCGGTTGGCGGCCTCGAAAAAGGGCAACGAGGAAGGAGGGGGCGTACGAGGCCCACTCTTCAGTCCCTTTTTCATCTGCGGCCCTCCCTTTGGTGCCTTCGTCGCTTTGGCTTCAAGTTGTCTTCCCGCGCGGCGCCCTCGTTGGGCTCGGGGTTGAGATGGGGGCCACCTCACGACGACGTCGACTCGGAAGTAGGTCAGCCGCTTTACAACTCCCGAGGGGGCCCTCGGCATCCTAAGCCGCTGAGCGCTTGGCCAGACGCGCCGAGTGGGGGGGGGGCGCAAGGTGTCAGCTTTCAGGAGCTCGGCTCGTTCCACTTTTATTCCGGGTCGTGTCCCGTGACTTTGCGCGGAACGTGACGCAAGGTGCCCGCGGACTTTCCTGGCCGCCCGGCGACCGCTTCAGCGTCCGCAAGTGGACTCGCGTGAAAATGGAGAGCGTCCTTTCGCTTCCTCCCAAAGAAGAACCAACGCTCTCACCGGCACCGACATGGACTACAAACAAGGAGAGCGTTGGGGTGTGTGTGGTTTCAAAATGCACGTGAAACCCTCAGAGCGGGGAGGGGGCTGGGGGGGGGGGGGCAGGAATGTCAGCCTGCCTAAGGAAGACACCGCCGCCTGCTCACCTTTCCAAGTCAAGTCAGGGGAGCCTGGCCAACTTGTCTTTTGCGTTTGTGCCTTTTTCTTGCTGCTTCGCCATCCATCGGCGCTGTCCACTAGCCAAGCCCCCCGCCCCCGACTCCCCCCACTGCCGACACACACAAGCTGCAACGGGGCCCTGTTGCAGCTTGATGCGACATCTCCGCCGCCCTCATGTTTGCATCCACCGCAAGATAAAAACCCGCTCAAGACTCAACTGCTTGAAAATCGGCACCCCGACACGAGTCGGCCCGTCAAAATGGCGGGTGCGGTCGGAACGGGCAGGTCACCCCGAGGACCGACAGTCCGCGTGTCAACTCTTGCAAAGAAGTCCGAGGCTGGCTCCACATCTACAGTCGCCCGCCGCTATGCGTCCCCAGCGCCACCAACACGCAGATCGAGAAATTTCACACGGTGGACGCAATGTTCCAGAAGCCAAGCGCGGAAAGACGCCTGGAGAAGCGCACGCCCGCGCGCACAAATCAAGGCCCACCTGTCCGCTGTTCTCGGCCAGGCCCCCACCGAGGTGACAAGCCTCGTTCGCAACTCGTGGCGCCTCGACCACCGCACCGGTCAGGATGCGGCGCCGCGTTAAGATCTCCTTTCAACTGCATTTCATTTCCTTTGTTGTCGATACTTTCAATTCAATCAATCAATGAATTAGTTCCGTGGTGACCGGATGGCTTCAAGATCGGCGCTTGCGCCATGTTGTTTTCCGGCTGGCGGCGCACTTTCCCAAGTGCATTATGGGTCATTTTGAGCTCCCCGCGTGGATTTATTCTGCCTGGACTTTGGGACACCCTTTCGAAATGGCGCAACCCCGAAATCGGGCGCTCAATCGGGAATGGCGGACACAAGCCGCACAGCCATGGACAAAAGTCACACACACACACACACACACACACACACACACACACACACACACACAGACTCCAAGTCTGTGTGTGAGAGTTGGTGTTGAGTGTTGGAGGGCACTAAAACAACCCAGTGAATTCCCATTTCGCTTGTCTTGACCTCTGACCTCTGCCAGCTAACATCCACCTGTGCCCACGCACAAACACACACAGACACACACAGACACCTGCACAAGCTCCGCCCCCTCCGGCTACTGACTCCGCTGGCATTCCCTCGACACGGCACCGCGCATGCGTTGACAAATTGTTTCCGTGGCGTGGAGACTCAATTGTGTGGTCGTCACTTGAAAAGTCCAAGTTGAGATTTATGGAAAGGGAATGCGCAAAATTCCAAGGATTGCCGCCGGGCTGAGTGACACTTGAATTCCAAACAGGAGCTCACTTGCTTGGCCGTGTGTGTGTGTGTGTGTGTGTGTGTGTGTGTGCGCGCGAGGGCCGGCGAACGTTAGCACCGTCATGAAACAAAGGTTAAGACAAAGCACTTACCCTTCGGCAGGGAGAGACTCGTCCTCCTCACGGATTCCGACACGGATCCAAACGTGGACACGCAAGCGCGGGAGGAGCGGCACGCGTTGACTCGCTTGACAAAATGTCAGTCGGCTCTCTCACGCCGCTCTAGCCCTTTTCTCTCTCACGCGCTCAGACACAGACAGGCACACCCACTCTCACGCACGCGCAAAGAGTGTTGGCAGCCAGTACGTAACATTGTTGAGCGAGCAGATCAGACTTTTAAATAGTTCCCAACAGCCTGACTCGGGCGCTTACTTTCATGGAGCGGCGTGTTCCCGGTCTCGGGTCCGCGTCTCGGGTCCAGGCGCCTGAGCCTTGATCTCGATAAATTGAGTTTTGTCATCCAGGTTCCCCGGCGCCGTTCCTAAACACAGCGCCGATCCATCGTTGCCGAGCCTAAAGCTCGACCGGGTCCGCGGCGCGCCCGCGTAGCCGTTTCTTCACCCGGTCCACGTTCCTTGGCCCTCCTCCACATTTCGAACCTTACCGATGATCCTTGATTGGCAGGAAAAAAAAGCCAGTCGCTAAAACAAAAGCGAGACCGTGATCGATGGCAACGATGCGCGTACCTGATCCTTCATCCACCGTCAAAGTTCCTTCGCCACGTTGTCCATCCGTGGCTCGGACACGAACGCCAGCTGGATTTGCGTTCCCGATCCTTCACCCGGACTCGGCTCCAGCTTTTGTCGTGGAGATTGTCTGTCATCTCGGTCAAGGCAACCTGTGTGCGTTCTCTCCGATGCCGAGGTACCTCCGCGCGACTTAGCATCCGGTCCAACTAAGGAACCTGACCTCCATTCCCACCAGCAGACAAGGGATGATGCGCAGACTACAAGGCACACATGACCGCACTACCGGACAACATCGCCACCACTTCCATGAAGCGTCCATCCATTTTCTGACCTGCGGCAATGTAGAGCGTTCGGTCAACCGGGGTTCCCGCTCTTCGACTTGCTTTTCATTGATGGACCTTTGAAGGACTTTTGAGGGCTAATTTAGCCATTTTTAAGGATTTTTTTTCTCCATTCAGCAGGGGATTCACAGTGGATTTAATGCCCGCTCAGCAATATGCGGGCTGAACAGAAAGCCTCATATCACTGAGCTGGTGTTCAAATCATTGCTGCCAAAGGAAGGGCACATCTCGATTTTTAGGGGCAATCAGCTAACCCTTTATTTGACATACTGTCGGTCAAATTTTCATTTTCCTACCTGGATTACAGAACTTTAATTCATTCTCAAATAAAGTACACTAAAAAAATTTGAATTTAGAAAATATAAAACTACAATTTAGTTTTGAATAAAAATAAATGAAGGATTTTTATTTATTTTCGAAGCCTTCCCTGAAAATTAAGGACAATTAAGAACATCATTTTACAACTTCTTTTTTATGGATTTTTATGAACTTTAAGGACCCGTGGGAACTCTGTCAACCGAGTGTGCGGGTTTTTGGAATGTGGGAGGAAAGCGCAGCAGTACCCGGAGAAAAAGCAGGCAGGCACGGGGAGAACATGCCATCTCCGCAGGGGAAGGCCGGAGTCCGGCGTCGAACCCTGGACCCCTGCCCAGTGAGGCGGACGCGCTAACCGGCGGTCCACCGTGCCGCCCCGTCCTCGATCCGCGTCCCATGGAATGTAGGGTCCAGTCCCCGGTCCTGGAAGAAAGAGGTCCCCAATTCTTGTTCCCGAATCGAAAGATCGACCTTGATCCACGTTAGCCGATGATCAATGATCAATGTTCCCGATTCTTAATCCAGAGCCCCCGACATTGAATTGAATTGAATACAACTTTATTGTCATGTTGTATTCCTGCTCCTGACCCGAACGCGAGACCTTGAGCCATGTAAACCACGCTCGCCATCCACAACCACCTTCACGCTCCTCTGACTTTGTCGGGATTATTGCGGGTTTCAGAATCGTGAGAGGTCGAGTGAATTTGTGGCTCGCGTGCGGTCTCGACATTCGGTATGTCAATCTTGGAGCGGAAAATCAAGGAGCGGGACCTGCGATAACCTGCGCTAACGTGCGCCGGCGCGCCGTGAGAAAGCGGCGCTCGGCGTGCCTGACGACAAGGACACTTGTTGTGCCTGCTGCTGAAAAAGTGTGCCGGTGGTCCATGTGAAGCGCTGTCCCGTTCGACTATTCGACTGAGGTACTCTTGCGCCGTTTCTGGCTGCGACGGGCAGAGCCGTCGCACAGCTCATCGCACAAGAATGTCAAGAACACTTTCCACCTCGAAGGGCAATTTACAGCCCACCAATCAGAGGAGCCTTGCTCGCGCTCCGACAGCTTCACTCTCAGAGTGCGCACGCACACACACAGAGCGGCAACAAGGACACCTCGTGGTCTTACTGAGAATGACAAGTCTCATCACTTTCTTTTACTCACTCACCAGAGCGGACAGACGTCTGGACAGCTTTAATCCGCTTTCACAAAGGACTCAGGCTCAATTTCAACTTTGAGCAAATTGGGGGAAATATTTTGGACTCGTTCTAAAAACGGGAAGATGGGCTAGCTCGGTCGAAGACGGGGTCAACGTCACTGCTAAAAGACCTGAAGTTGTTGATTTGAATCACACAATGAAAATGTCTTCTATATCTCAAGGGGAAGTGTCTTCTTCAAATTAGCAATTGTCAGCAGCCAACAGTGAATTTGGAAAAGTAAGGTAGTTGCCACTGGTATTGACGGAGAAACAAAAGAAAAAGCGAAGAAAGCAGATGACGCTGAGAATGAACAATCACGCCACAAACGTATCCTTTCACTGTTTCACCCAACGACATTCTCGATTTTCAACGCGCACCGAATCGAACAAAAACCTGAGCACAAACTGCGGATGGATTTTGTGAAACCTTAATTGATTTCCAGATTATTTTCCGTTGAACACTTCAATTTCATATTCTTTGGAGTTTTCAAATGACAAGGACGTCGAGATTTACCTGTTGTTTAAACCTACTGAATGGAATGAATGAACTCATTCTTTAGCAAGAATTCCCATCGTTGACGTTCCGTTTCTTTCTTGAGGTCGCTCTCCGACGACGGCGTTCCTTTTAACGCCGGGGGGATTTGCGCGGACGAGAATCGACCGTGAAGAAAAGGGCATTTTGGAACACAAAACAGTTTGAAGCCCTTCTGAGCGTCAATGAATGTCAAAGACAAGCTGAGCAAAGAGCGAAAATGCGGCCTCGACAGTCGCAAACTCACAGCGAGCCCGAGACAGCGAACCGAACATTTGCTTCTGCCCTCCCGAGTAAAGCAGCAGCGACCCAAACGTGTCCAATTTGCGCCGAGCCACGACCACCTGGAAGGAAGAAATGAATCAAAATGAGTCAAACGAGAGGCCCGGAGGCGGGACGACTAGCTACGGGCTAACTGCTAGCACACGTTCGCGTTGGCGAAGATGATCGAGCTCATTTCATTCCCGATCGGCACGATCATAAATCCAACCTACTTACTCGAGGGACGAAGGAAGATGCGGCTCCTTTGAAGAAAAAAAAAAACACTTTGGGGGAGCCCGCGAGTCGAGTTGTTTCGGTCGAATTTCCCACAGCAGAGTGGACGCAGGCTGAAGACCGGACAACATTGACGCGCCGACGTGGCGGCCATGTTGGTTGGGGCAACACAGAGTGACCGCGAACGTCTTCAGAACGCGCGCGGCGAGCCGCGAAACTTCATCTGGGACACGTCGCGATACAGACGTCGTCTTGGCATTAACATTTGGGATACTATGACTTCAAGTGGGCATTTTTTTTTTCTTGAACGCCATCAAGTGAAAGGGTTCACTCCGCGTTTCCTGAATTCCGGGAGAGGTTTGAATTGCAAAGGTAACTTCTTTCCAATTAAAATCGAGCAGCTGAAGTACTGCGACATCACGCTAAGCGACAATCAATCGGACGTGATCGTCATCGACACACGCGCAGACATCGCCATCCCTTTTAGTGAGCTAAAAAACAATGCACTGAGTCGGGAATCACTTCAACCGATGTCAAAAAAAGAAGAACCCCCGCCTCCAGTTTTGTTGACGACCTCTTTGGAAAAACGATTTGCTGTCAAACCGTCGTCTGGAATAAATGACGGGCGATGTGAATGCAATGGGAATAATCAAACCATCTCTCTTGAGGCAAACGCATCGGTATGGAACGAATCGACAAATCAAGGCGGCCTTATTTTTCCGCCAACGCGCCGTTCGTTCGTTGCAGTTGCTCGGAAAGCTTTGGCGGCATTCGATCTGGATTGTTTTGGTTTGACGTGTTTGCATGTCGGCGTGCCGCCTTTGCGGGTCGGCACGGCAACGGATCGAGCTTAGTGCGCGTCTTGTGTGCTTCGAGTCGACGTGAGCCGATCCGGCTAATCCCGCTTAGTGAAACGGAACCCAGAATGTCAAGGAGGATTTGCGGGCGTGTCGGCGCCCCGCTCCGCCGTTGCCCGCCAGAGGCCGCCCGTGAGCCGGCGGGCCAACTGCCGCGCTCGCTCTTCGACGTCGGCCCGGTGAGCGTCCGAACCCTCACCCGCTGCCGCAAATTGGGACATATTGGCAATTTGGGGGATTTTGTTATTGTTGTTGTTGTTGGGGAGGGGGGCTTCGTTGCTCAATCGTGTTTGCCCGTCTTATTCTGAAATTCCTTCAAATCAAATACCGGTACATGCCTGAGCACGCACGTCGTCTGGAAAGAATGCTGCCCGCAGGGCGCGCAAACCCACGAGCTCACACAGGCACGCTCAAGTCTGATTTGCGCATGCGCGGCTTGATTCCCATACGCGTGCTCGCGCACACACCCGATCACCTCTTGGCTACTCGCCGCGACGGCTTCGAGGCCTTGAGATGCGAGCGAGAATCTCAGACTGGCAAAGGGATACGAGCGCTCGCTCGCTCGCCGCTTGAGAGCGAGCGGCCGCATTTTTCGCCCCTTGAAGCGGAGGCGATTTGAACACACGGATGGACAGATGATCGAACAACAGTCATGTGCGCATATTCTCGAAGCTGCTTCTTACTGAGGATTGTAGGGTACAGGATTCTTTGGATTTTTCAGCTGATTTTTGCCAATTATTAAAGGGCGAGTCATCAGCCCGGCCAATAGAGGGCTCCATCCTTTAAGTAATTACCCACAATGCACTACCGGCGGCCATATTGGAGGGCTGTCATAAACAAGCCATACACGAGGTCTTTTCGTGTATGGCTTTTTTATGACAGCCCTCCAATATGGCCGCCGGTAGTGCATTGTGGGTAATTGCTCGAAGGACGGAGCCCTCTATAAATCAGACAAACGCGAAAACGGCTTCGTCGGGGTCCGCTTTCGATGGACTGCATATCTCACCGATGCCCCACCGAAACGCTCGGAGTGATTGACGAGCGCAGTCGGCACAGTTGCGCACGATTGTTTGATCAAACGCGGGATTTTTTTGCACGCTTGCCGTCGCGGGACTTCCGACTTGCCACGCGTGAGAATTTGCTCACGGTGAGAAGACTGCGAGGCAAAGCGTGCGGGAAGTACTCTGGGGCTCAATCAAGTCTCTGGTCATCCATTCATTTGCCTTTTTTTTTTTTTTGAGCTAAAGTTTTAGCCATGAATGGAAAGCATCGACGTCTGACAAATCGGAGCGTCATTCTTTTATTGTTTGTGAAAAAACACATGGGCAGAGGACCTTGGAACATTCAGTGGTAATTGCAAAACAGCGCCCGATGTGACGACACCCCCCCCCCCCACATGACAAAGTCTGCTTTCCACTTCTTATGCCACCAAGCAGAAAATGGTCTTTTGATCAATGCCGGATTAAAAAAAATAATCATAATCATGAAAATGCGGGGATTGGAGCTCCCGTTTAAACGGCAGCTTTACGGTTGAGGTCAGGATGTCCCGATCACGTCGAGGCCGTGTTGGCGGTTGAGCGTTTGGAGGAAGCCGCCTCGCCGCTTTTGGCCTCGGCACCAAAGTAATCACGTGGGGCGTTTCGGGGCGTCCGCAAACTAAGTTGGCACGCGCGCACGGCAATGCCAAGCCACCGAGATAAGGCGTTGACGGACGCGGCCGGCACCTCGCCGGGGTGCGGCGCAAACGAGAGCGGAGGCCAAATCCGAGCTAACGGGCGCATTTCGACACACGGCAAAGACGCCGAGCGGCGCCGATGGAGGCGCCGCTCGGGGTTACAGCTGGGTGGGGCCTCGGCCGCGCGCCTCCTCGCCGCCGGGCGGGGGCGCCGTCACCAGGCTCC
>NW_017806061.1:414674-417857 GCF_001891065.2 Hippocampus comes | reverse complement strand
CTCCAGCGAAGAGATGCTTTGGTTCCACGCCTGCCGGAGGTCCACCGGGATCACCTTGGTGGCCTCCAGGGACACGCAGGGCGGCGGCCACAGCGCGCCGCCGCCCTTCCACGGGAGCTGAGCGTCCCCGCCGGCCGCCGCTGAGGACGCGCACACGCACACGCACGTCTGCCGCCGCCGCTGCTCTCGGTTAGGTCGGCGTGCGCGCTCTCGTCTTGGCGTACCTGAAAGTGGACGGCGTTTGGGAGTTTCCGGTTTCATGGCAATGAAAGTGATCCCGACATCTTCGTCCTTCTCGGGGTCTGGACGCTCGCCTTGATCCTCATCTTCATCTGATCCCAGAGGAACCACCACAGGGTCTAAGCACACACACACACACACACACACACACACACACACACACACACACACACACACACACACACACACACGCGCGCGTTTGTGCCGACGTTGAAAAGTTGGACGCGAATGCGCTTTGCAAATCCAGCAAAGAGAAACAAGGGCACATGAAGTGAGGCCAAATGGCAATTTGCAGCCGCTTCACCTCGGTCCCGCCAGCCGAGGTTCCTTCCGGCTTTGTCCCCGGCGTCGTCTTTGGCGTCGGAACCTCGTCGCTGCGGGATCAGCCGCAAATCAGCCGACGGACGGCCGCGAGGACGACGCCCCCTCACCCCCTCGCCCGACCTTCTTGAGCGCTCGCTCCTTCTTGTGCCGCTTGTGCCGCGCCGACTTGAAGGTCTCCATGCGGCTCTTCATGTTCCTCTGGAAAACCTCGCGATCTTGACGCTCTTTCTCGCCCGCCGGCATGAAGTGCCGACTGTAGTGCGACTGGTACTGCTCAAACACGGCGCGCGCGTCACGCACCCCGACGCGAGCGGTCGCGTGCGCGCGGGCCGGGCCTTACCCGCCGCCTGGGTTTGTAGAGGTTTTCGGCCAGGAAATGATGGGTCTCCATGTCCTCCTCCACCTTGCCGCCCGGAACGTTATCGATGACCTGAAGGTCCAAACACACGCCGCTGCCGTTCTCGCGCCTGAAAGAGCGAGCAAACAATGAGCCGGGCGGAGGCCGCGCGCACGCACCGTGCGTGCCCGGCACCACGCTGCCCCCAACAGGCCGGAGCATGCGCAGCTGATATTTGGATCTTCTTGCACTTTCTGAGCAATTGAATTTCTCGTTGTTCTTTCAGCTTCTCTTCAAAGTGGAGTTTGCAAGGAGTCGAGCGCTTTTCATTTCCTCCAAATTCAAGGATGCAAAGATCCAAGGGGGAGCGGGGATCATACCGACACGACACGGTACGAAACGCAACCCGATGTCCGAGGTGAGCCCGGTGAGTCCAAAAACTCAAGATGAAGAAATCCGGGCCATGCTCGCTAATGAAAATGAAGCAAAATGCAAGAGGCTTGAAATTGCCGCGATACGTACAAGGTCGGTTGGATCGCTTCAGAATCAAGCGCTCAATGTGCAGCAATCAATGGCCGCGAGGCTCGGATGACACTTTGGAGTCGCTGAAGGAATCGACCAAAGTCTTGATTTCAAAGGGCATCAAAATGATCGTTTTGGCCGCGACCGCGCGGCCCGAGCGCGCACTCCGTCGCACGCGCGCGTTTTGCGGCTCACAGGTAGTTGGTGACGTTGGAGGCGTCTGGGAAGGAAGCCCCGCCGCTCATGGAGGGCAGCGAGAGTCTGGCCGAAGTCAAAACATTCCCGCCCTGCACACACGCGGCAAAGTCACGAGTGGCGCGGAGGCGGCGCGGCGTGGCCGTCGCGCGGGGAGGCGGCGGCGGCGGCCTCCCGCCCACCTGGTCGATGAGGCTGATGGCGTCTCGGATGTTGATCTTCTGGTAGGCCTCCCACAGCTCGCTCTTCCTGTACACCGACTTGCGCAGCAGGAGCTTGCTCAGGTGATTCTTGTCGAACTGCTCCCATCTGGCGATGACACGGTCACAGCACGATGACGTCGCCGGCCGGCGCCGCCGCCGCCGCCGCCTCACTCACTTGTCCCGCCAGTGGTGATAGCCCTGAAGGCCTGCGATGTCCTCCACCGCCGTCAGGATGTGGTCGAAGGCCTGAGCGCGTGACGCACGCCCGTCAGTACTTTGCACCGCGACTCTCAACGACGCGACGGAGCGCGCGCGCACGCTCACCCTCTCGTGTATCTCCTCGTTGATGGTGGGCTTCCTGCTGGTGGAGCGAGGAACTTTCAGCCACTTGACCAGCGGTTTGATGGTCAAGCCCTATGACGCACGCACGCAGACTTAGAAGAGGGGAAAAAAAACACCCCGGAAGGCCTCCGCGGTGTCGAGCAGGATGTTTATCCTGCGCTCTGATTAAGATGCTCGCGGAAAAATGTTGAAAGGAGCAAAAACATTCCCACCAACGGTCAGACCTCACAAACAGGGAGGACATCCGCGCAGTGGCAACGCTCGCGCCGAGATGCTAAATGTCTGCTAAGTGGCGAGCTGTCGAGTCGGTTCGCCGGCGTGCGTGGCAAGCGTTGGCGATTGACCTTTTGACACGCTTAGCCCGCGCGAGAAACGACTCGTCGATACTCCTCAACCTCGCTCAGCGAGCGGCGTGCCGCCGTACCTGGAACATGACGGTGAAGAAGACCACCACGATGGTGGTGGCCACAAAGTAGTCTTTGGCCTTGACGCGTTTGCCGTCCAGCAGGACCACCAGAGCGAAGGCCACGGCCCCCCGCAGGCCACCGTAGGACATCACCACCTGGTCGATCTTTTCCAGCGGGACCAGACGGAAGCGGTTCAGGACCCAGGTCTGACCCACCACACCTGGCGCAGCGGGAAGTCACCCCTTTTTTTTTTTTTTTTTTCTCGACGGGAAGCGACGCCTCGGCCACGGGCGGACGGTGGGGGGGGCACTGACCCGCGGCTCTGAAGATGAAGATGAAGACGAGGGTGCAGGCGACCAAGCCCGTGTCCCAGGCCCACTTGGACTTGTCGACGGCCGAGATGCCGAGGAAGATGAAGATGAGGGTCTCGGCGATGCTGGCCAACGTTTTCATGGTGTACTTGACGGTGGTCCGAGACTTCTGCGAGATGTTGGCCTCCACGTACTTGTTGGCGCCGATGCCGCAGAAGGTCATTCTGGACGAGGCGGACGAAGCGCGTCACGTCTCGAGCCGGCCGAGGCGGCTCCGCTCCGGCTTCTGCGGCCGGCCGCGG
>NW_017806061.1:405456-414515 GCF_001891065.2 Hippocampus comes | reverse complement strand
CCCTCGGTCGGTCGGTCGCGCCGAGCCGT
This sequence comes from Hippocampus comes, assembly GCF_001891065.2. Taxonomy (NCBI): domain Eukaryota; kingdom Metazoa; phylum Chordata; class Actinopteri; order Syngnathiformes; family Syngnathidae; genus Hippocampus; species Hippocampus comes. Next base: position 414,486 of record NW_017806061.1, on the reverse strand, counting down.
TCGTCAACCGCGGCGGCCATTGGCGCCGACTCGCCGCGGTGGCGAGCGGACGTCGCGGCCTCGGGAATCGGGCGTCAGCCGCGATGCTCCCGCCGTCGGGAGACCGGATGCGCGTCCTTCCGCGCTCGGGATGTCGGACGACAAGCCCGTCGGGGTGATCGAACGAATCGACAACTATTTGGATCGCGGATTCATCGTTTGGAGCCAAAGGCCGTTGCCATTCTTGAACGGTCGTGAAAGCGAGCTGCTTTTTTTTCTTGTTTGCGGGCGACGTCACATTCCACCTATACGGCAAAACGTCAACTTTCCCATCGAAGCGACGCTCCCGTTTTCAACGGGGAACTCAACGGGAGGGCCGCGACCGCGTTGCGCGGCCCCCCGCAAACAGCGGCGTTATTATTTGAAAAGGAAAACATCAAAGGTCAACGTGAGCGTCGGACCCGGCGAAGGTTTGGGCGGCGGAAAGCATCAACGTCTCGGACTTACGACAAGATGGCGGACAGCGAGAAGAGTTCGGCGGTGAGGTACGCCAGGTAGACCATCAGGAAGACGAAGAGCGGCTCGATGATTCGAACCTTTTTGGTGAAGCGCGTGATGAAGCTGAGGAGGACGGCGAAGACCAGACCCACCAAGGTCCCGCCCACGCTGACCACCAGGAAGGACGCTGGCGCGGGCGACACAAAAAGGCCCCGTGACTTGAGCTCCTTGGGTCGGTTTTTTTTTTTTTTCTTTCTTTTTGCCTCCTCTCACCGATCCCTTTGAAGTAGTCGGCCGTCTGCACGTTCTCCACCCCGACTTCCACAAAGGAAATGTAAACCTTGTACAGCACCTGAAAGGCACAAAGAGACGAACGAGCGTCCGGCTCGGAACTCTCAGCGCTCAACAGATCGCCAATGGTTATTTGTTCCGAAACAAAGCGGTTCGTGCGCAAATGAACCGCTGACGAAACCACACGGGAACTAGCAGCTCGCGCAAAGGGACGACGTGACGCGAACACCAAAGACAACATCCACTCAAGGACAAAAGAGCCGCACACGCGAAAACCGAAGCCCGCCAACACCGACGACGCTTCCATGTTGCAAAGCGCGGCCGAGCCATCGAGCGGCGTCGCCGTCGACGGCTCGCTCGTTGGAGTCGGGCGGAGGCGTAAACCGGCGCGGGCCGGGTCAATCTGGTCCGCTTGCCGGCGGGATTAGCTCATATTCGGAGTTCTGATGAGGATTAGCGACGGGCGGCTTATCTGCTCAAAACTTTAATCGTTCGACGCCACGCCGCCAATCGAGCCTCCGATGCCGTGGAAATCCGCGACGGTTGTCCCTGGACCGGCAGACCGGGGCGGCGCTCGTCGCTCCGGCCGGACCGCCGTCCCGAGACCTCTTAAGGAAGGCTACGCGGCGGGACGGGCGTCAAAGGCGACGCGGGACGCAAAAAGGAGATCCGCGCGCAAGCCTCCGCCGCGAAGGGGTCGCCAGGTCCGTCGACCGCGACCCGAGATCCATGTTGAACTTCACCGAGGCCCGAAGCTTGCGGACCACCAGTTCGGTCTGCCGTCTTCATGCACCCATTTTTATGTGACGACTTGGTAAAGGCGAGAAAGGGGGGCGAGGGTTCCGTGGCTCGATTTGACTTTTCCCCGCCCAAATGATTTGGCTCTTCCTTGAGACTCGACGCCATCTGTGCTCGGAGTAGCTGGCGTCCTTGAACGCGTCCTTGGGACGCTTGAGCGATTGCGGCGTGACGCTGAGAACTCGCAAGTGGGAAAAGGGGACGGATCGTTGCCCGCGGGGGGGGTGGACGAGTTACGGCCACAACTAATAAGAATGTCGGCCGATGACGAACGGCGAGCTCGACGAGCCATCCGTGGGAACGTCACGGTCCAGGGCGCATTCCTGGCCCTCGTCCGCGGTCGCCGGGATTTAAGGCCGGTGACGGAAAGGTCACGGTCGCCAGGGGATCCGCCGTACGTCGACACGGTTCCGGCATCCGCCGGCGGTCCGGGTTCCTCCCGGGCGACCCGCTGGCGCTTGGCTCGTGGGAAACGCCCGGAGCGGCGGCGCCTCGGGGTTCGGACCGCCGCGAGAGCCGCCTCGGAAGCGGGCCGAGTTGCGCATCGGGACCTTTCCCGCGGCCGTCCCCGCGACCCGCCCGCCCGACAAAGGGGCCCGCCCGCTTAAAGAACGGACTTTGGAACTTTGCGCGTCACAACGGTGAGAGTATGCGTGCGCGCGTGCGTGTCATCACCACGGTGACGGCGTCATTGAGCAGCGACTCTCCGAAGACGATGATGAAGAGCATGTCGTTGACGTGAACCTCCTCGAAGACGGCCAACACGGCCACCGGGTCCACGGCCGAGATCAGCGCTCCGAACAGCAGGAAGTCCATCAGGCCCGCCTCCACGCGCCGGTCTGAGAGGGCGACAAGAGACGCGCGGAATGGCACGCGGACGAATTTGCGAGGCGAGGCCGGGCGAGGCGGGCGAGGCGGCTGACCGATCAGTCCCACCAGGCTGGCGGCGTGAAGCGCGAACCCCGTGCAGAAAGCGTTCCACAGCGTTCCCGCCACGGCGTAGGTGAGGATGGCGCCCAGGTTGTCGAAGAAGAGGCGGGCGGGCATGAAGTAGCCGGCGTCGCCCACGATGGTGGGCAGCAGGAAGAGGAAGAAGAGGGCGGGCTCCAGCTGGTACAGCTGCTTCTCGTTGGCCAGCAGAACCAAGCCGCCCAGCGCCAGACCCAGCAGGATCAGCAGGCAGCTCTCGGGAACCACCGTGGTGAAGCGCTGCGACAGGTGGAACACTGACGGCACACCCGCCGCGTCGTCATTGGGGTCACACAACACGCTGTGCGTTTGTGTGCGTGTGTGTGTGGCGGTGAGTCGTCAACGTGTGCGTGAAGCCGTGACCGGCATGTAGCAAAGTTGTCCCGGCCATGCCTTCAAAGGGGTCCAATTCTTCCCAAGCACCTCGAGGTGGCCACTTTGAGGCCGGAACAAACCGCCGCACCCGCACCCGCACTCCGAAATTTGCGTATTTGGGGGATGCCGGCAACGACCGCCAAGTGAGCCCCGCAGCGAGAAACATGACTCGTCACTTTGATCGGGACCAGGTAACTGTCATGGTCCGTGACGTCATCGACTCCACCTGAGTGCGTGCGTGCGTGCGTACTCACGGATCTTGGCCACGCTGGCCACCAGGAGCCAGACGGCGATGACGTATGGGGTCTGCACGTACGTCCACTCCCACTGGACCACGCGGTACCCCCCGCCGCCGTGGTTCCGATGCTCCTCTGCGGCGGCGGGAGACGAGCCGGGGATGCCGACGGTACCGCCGGCGGCTCCGGAAGCCACGAGCGCCGGCAGCGGAAGCAGCAGCAGCAGCAGCGCCGTGACGCGCACGCGCACGGGCACCAGCGCAGGCATGTTCCCGCCGAGCCCGGGGCGTCCCGGCGCCGCTTATAAGCGCGACGGCCCCCGGTGAGGAGAGGTGGGGGCGGGGCCGCCGAGTCACGTGGGCCCGCCGCCTTGGCGGAGCCCGCCTCGTGACGTCAGCTCTCCTTTTAAACCGGAGCCCCGCAGCGCCGCCGACAATTCGGCCGCGGGACCGTTTGGACACTTTTTCGACTCGCTTCGTCGAGACGCCCGCCTGACCTTCAACGCGCAGACACACACACACACACACACACACACACACACGGGGTGTGCGAGTCTCTCCAATTAGTAGTCGACAAGTGTGTTCCAAATTCATTTATTCTACTTGCATGTTCACCCAGTAAACAATTACAACAAACTTTCATTTCAGTTAAAAATGTTAAAAAACAACCCAAAATAAGTCCTTTCATAGTGGAAGTGGAAAGTGCCCCCCCTCCCAAAAAAAAAAGACCGAAGTTTTCAGTGATGTGTGCGCGCGCGCGCGCGCGCGCACACACACACACACACACACACGCAGCTGTGTAGCATCAGCTAAGTGCTAACTTCGTGGGGAGCAAAACTTGTCAAATGTTTGAAGACAGACGTGCTTCGGACCGCGGCGTGCCAAAAGTGTCATTTTCCAAGCTTGTAAGCGTGCCTTGTCCAAAGAATTCAAGTTGCGGAAAAAAAAAAACCTCAAAAAATGTTCAAGTCTTGCTTCTGCCACTTGACTGACAGGGCAAAATGTCCAGTTTTTGGACATTCTGGCATCAGAAGTCCTCGCCGCTCCTGTTGAGGCCCAAAGCCTGGACCACGTCCATGCTGACGCCGCTCTTCAGAGTCCTCCTCACTGCGCACACGCGTCAAACATGTCAATCGCACGCCAAACTTTGCTCGCTCGAGAACAGGGGTGGCCAAGCCGCGGCCAAAGAGCCGCATGCGGCTCTTTGGCCGTTTCAATGCGGCTCCCGGGCTTTCACATGACAAGCTTGAAAATGCCTCGGCGGTGTCGCTGCCATTCAAACAACGGCTCTAAATACACAGAACGAACGACGTCAGCCTATCATGAATCCCGTTACTTGAATGACATACGGGGCAACCAATCAGATGACAAATAAATCACCGCTCATGCGCAAACAACGGTGCTCAGCGCTAAGCGCTAAGCTTGTCAGTTTCAAAGGTAGGGGCGCCCAATACGTCAATTGCGATCGACCTGGAGCCGGCGGACTGGTCCCAAGTCGAGCGCGAGCGTTGGGAGGAGGATATCGGGGGAGGGGGGGTGTCTGTGTGTTTCGGTTTCGTTCATGTTCAGTGAACCCGCCTGTAAAAAAAAAAAAAATGGTCTCTTCATCTCTGACTGGTTGGCCACCCCTGCTCTCGAATCATTAGCATGCGAACGAGCGCGGCGGTCACAGAGTTGGAATCGCCGGGGAATTTTCACCAGAGTTCATTTTCACTATTGTGGAGCAAAAAGCGTGACGTTCTCCGAGACGCGGCATGTGCGCGCGCGATGTTTGGTGGGGCAACGCGTTTGTCTGGAACTTTTGTCGTCAAACAGACGCAAACCGAGATGGCCGCCGCGATGTCCCCGGAAAGCCGCTCAGACGACCGCCGCTCACTTGCTAAGCGCGACGATGGCTATCGGCTGAGCTGGGATTAGCGTCCTGCGTGTTGTGACCGCAACACCGACCGCGACGCCGAGCCCAAACACGGCAACGCGCGCGCACGACGACCTCGTTGGACAAATCAAATGAGCTCGGTCGCGGACACGGTCTTGAAATTCAGGACCGACGCCCCCCTTCCCAATTCTGCCCGACGTCATCGGCACGCTTACTGGACTTCCTGTTGAGTCGGGACCGCTTTCGGGCCTTGGGACTGGACGTCCTGGCCGAGGGGTTCCGGGTGACCGACTTGACCAGACGCTCCATGATGTCGTCGGCGGCGTCGTCATCCTGAGGCGGCGACGACGACGACGGCGAAGAAGACGGACTCTGGCGGCCCGCGCTCGCAGAATCTGCCGCGGGCAAACTGGAGTCAGAGACACCACAAAAACGTCCGCAGAAACGACGAGCAGGAAAAGCCACCGCCCCGTTCAAAACCAGATGCGGAAGCGACCGACAAGCGCGCCGTTCTCGGCGGCGCGTCGGCCGAGCGGGCCGGCTTTCCGGCTTCATCGAGGACAGGGACATTTGATCGGTTCTCACCGCGGGTGGTGCGCGAGCGCCTCGGCGCTCGCCGATCTTCGGTCAGCATCCGGGTCATGTTCTGGTGCTCTGCCTCCTGTCCCGGCTCCGGCGCCGCAGAGACGGGGGCGGGGCTGTCGGAACGCGGCACCGCCCCCGAGAACTTCTCCGTCTGCGACCCCGGGACGGAAGCGCGCGTTAACGCGTGCGGGCGCGGACGGGCGCGTTTGCGCACGCGCGTTTACCTCCGTGATCATCTTGCCTCGCGTTTTAGTCCTCTCTCGGTGTTTTTCTCTCTTGCGCTTGAGCATCAGCACCCTCTCTCGCGTGGTGCGATACTCCAGCGAGAACTCACTGATGATGCGGCAGAAGGAGGTGACCTTGGTTTCACGCACCGACGCCGCCGGCTGACCCAGGAAAAGCAGGAACGAGTGGAACCTGACGCGCGCACACACACACACGCGCGCTGAGCCCAGCATTCATCTTGACGATCGTTGCCGGCAAACAACAAGAGCAGCAACGGGAAGAAGAGGCCGACACAACCCGAGGCTGCCGTTAGCCTCCCTGCTTTTTCAACTCCTTTCGTCATCGCTCCAAAAGAAACGTTCCAAACTCGCCAGCCGCCCTCTGGCGATGTTCGCCTTCACGGTTCGGTTGAGCAGCGGAGGCGGTCGCGCAAACGCAAGCGGAGCCCCCCCACCCCGACGCGAGCGAGATGGGCCGAGCGCTCGGCGCCACGCTGACCTGTTGACGACTCTCCTGTGGACCACCTTGAGGATGACGATCCGCTGCGTGCAGTCCTTCAGGAAGTCGGCCATCTTGTTCTTCAGAGCGCTTTTGGTCTCGTGCTTGGAGACCACCTTCAGGTTTTCCCAGGACGCTTTGCAGCGTCTCTCCAGCTGCACCAGATTCTCGGCCAGAAGCTCAAAGTCCACCTGAGAACGAAACGGCTTGAAACGAGAACAGGACGGGAACGCCGGCGGTCGGGAGAGCGGAAAGAAATGAAACAAAACCCGGGGGAATGACTCAAAAGAACGAGGTACGGAGATAGCAAATGAAGGGGGGGAAAAAAAGTGACAGATGTCAACTGAAAGGAAGCGCAAAAAGAAAAAAAAGGGAGAGGGAAAGAGAAAGCCGTAACAAATGAGACAGCCGACAGACTCGTGGAGTGAAAAAAAAAAAAGATGACAAATAAAAAGACATTCATTCCTGCAAAAAAAAAAAAAGAAATTGGGCGAGAGGCGCACGCGAACGACGGGGCACCTTGGCCGAGCGCGTGACGGCGGGAATCTCGGAGTAGACGTCGGAGGATTGCGGGGGGTTTTCCGTGATCAGGTTGCAGGTGTGATGAAGCAACGACTGCCTGTGGACCGTGTCCTTCACCTCGGCCACCTTCTCCAGGTAGGCCAGCTCAAAACCCGCCGCCTGCACAAAGGACGGGGGGGGGGGTCAAGCGGCGCAGACGCAGACGGGCGAGCGTCGGCGAGCTGACGTGGGAGCCGTTGAGGAAGTTGCCGATGGCGAGCAGCGTGGCCAGGATCCTCCCGAAGGTCTGATTGGCGGCCAGCTGCTCCATGGCCAGCTTCAGGTCAAACAGCGGCTCGGCGATCTCCTGCCGGCCCAAAAGGCGTTTGGGTCACAATCGCCGCGACGGCGCCCCCCCCCGCCCGCCCCACCTTCTCCAGAGCCTCGTAGTTGAGCTTGAAGGACCAGAGCTGCAGGCGGGGCGTCAAGGCGCTGACGGAGGCCAGGCTGGAGAGGAAGCGCTCGGCCGGCCCCAGCGGCACCTCGGGATTGGCCAGCTGGGCCTCCTGGATCTGACGCTTCTCCTCCTCCGTGGGCGTCATGCTCAGGATCTTCTGCGGAGCCAAAGGCAAAGGCAAAGAAAAGGCCCGTCGCGCCGCCGCCCACAACGGTTGCTTTCTCTCTCGCCGCCCTCCAGCGAACGGGCGGCCGTTTCTCACGAGCGCAAAACGGCGGATCTGCGGCGTTTGCTCGGGAACAACTGAAAGGAATGGGGAACGATCATCCAACGGGCCGCCGATGGCCTCGCTTGGCGAGAACGGGAGCTCAACGCTGTTTGAATTCTGCTTGTTCAACGATCTGGGAGGAAGGAAAGAAAAATCATCAAACCCCCCCCCCCGGAGCAATTCGAATGAGGCGCCAACTTTTCTTGACATCGATTTGGGCTCTTTGCTGGGGTCGAAAACGCAGAGCCGGACCGAGTTCAAGCAAGTGCACTTTTGCGCCGGGGCTCCCTCTGCTGGCGCTCGGGGTGTTGCGCACACTTGACTGCAGTTGGCCCGCCTGCCCTCCTTCCTTCCTTCCTTCTTTCTTTCTTTCCTTCCTTCCTTCCTTCCTTCCTTCCACGTTGGCGTTTCATTTTGAAGACGTGTTTGCTTGGAACCACTTCCGTGGCAATTGAACGTTGACACGCACGCGACGTCTCAACCTTTGGCTTTTGAAGCAGTTTTACTGCTCAAATGCTGCCGCCGTGGGGCCGACTCCCCCCGACCGCTCCCACCCATCGGGTACACGCCAAGTTTGTTTCGGAGGCATTTGCCCCGAACAGCTGGAGCCTTTCATTCGGGTGGCTTGCGAAGCGGCCCGGACGACCCATGGGTGAGGCGCGACGTTTGCCCGCGACGCGTCCGCCGGCTCAAAATCGGGCTCCATCCGTGTAGACGGACGTCGGCCGAATCCCGGTTGAGTCACGCTACGTTTAGGCGAGGGCGCTAAGATCGGGTTCGGTGTCGACCGAGTCCAGTTCGGTCGAGTTTGGCTCAGGTCGCTCAAATCGCTCGCGGGCGGTCCCGACCGTCGTCGAACCCCCTTCGCGGCGCGGCCGAGCGATGCGACCTCCCGGTCCCGGAGAGCGGGCGAGGAACGAGAATCGGCACCTACCTCGATGCCTTCCTTGCTGATGGCAAACTCGTCAAAGTTGAGGATGGCGGTCTTGATGACGTGAACGGCGGGCAGGACCGTCATCCCGATGTTGATGGCGTTGCTCCGCTTGGAGTCCAGGACCAGGATCTCCGTCTTCTTGGTCTCCGCCGCTTTCTGCGCACAAACGACCGGGCGGTCAAGCGACGCGGGCGGCGGCAAAACAACGGGAGGCGCTCAAACCGGTGAGACGCGCTTCCGGTCGGACGTCACAAAAAGCGCGTTTGAGACTCAATCGAGGACCTCCAAGAAAAATCAAGCCGAGGCTGGAGCCGATCCACCCTCCGAGCGTACCTTGGCGATGGCCATCTCTTTGGCTCTGGACTCAAACAGGTGCTCGAGCCGCCCCGCGTCCACTTGCACCTTGTCCAGAGAGGCCCAGACGGTGCCCCGGCCAAAGCGGCACTTGGCGGGCGGCTCCGTCTGCTTCAGTTCGCGCCAGAACAACTTCACCGTCTTCTTCTTCTTCCTCCCCAACGGTGGCGCCGCCCCGGATGAGGGC
>NW_017806061.1:390130-405440 GCF_001891065.2 Hippocampus comes | reverse complement strand
GGCAACGGCGGAGGAGGAGGAGGAGCCGGCGCGCCGGGGAGGGGCGGCGGCGGAGGAGGAGCCGGGGCGCCGGCGAGGGGCGGCGGCGCCGAAAGGCGGGAAGAGGCCGAGTCCGAGGCGTCCACGTCCAGGACGTCGATGTCCTCCTCGTCCAGGAGGTCCGAGAAGTCCAAGTCTTTGATACGGAGGCTGGCGCCGCTCGGCTGAAGGTGGTCCCACGCGTCCCCCGGCCCACCGGGCGGCAGCGGGGTCATCTGGGTGCTCTCCAGGCGGTGGGCGGGGCTCTCCGCATCCACGCTGCTCTGCTGACGCACGTAACGCCTCTGGACACACGAGCACAAGAGGCAATCTCGCGCGGGCAAAGCTTTTCCCGGCAGGCGGCGACGTTCCGACATCTCCCGACCTGTTGCTCTTCGGCCAGTCTCGCCCGCGCCGCCTGGGCGGAGCCTTCCAGCCCTTCCAGCTCGGCCCGGCGGGAGGCGCCGCTCTCGCCGGGAGCGGCGGACTCGGCCGACAGCGCCTGGAGGCTGGACAGGCGCTCCAGCACGCGGGCCCCCCGCCGAGCTTCCGTCGAGCCGTCGCCTGGGAGGGAAAACAAAGAGGGCGCTTCAAGTCGTCGGCGGTCATCAATGAGGTCATCGTGCGGGGGCGTGGCCTCACCGGGCAGCGCGCGCTCGTCTCCCGGAGCGCCGTCGGGGGGCGTTTTGGAGAAGAGCATGTCCAGAAAGAACTTTCTGTCATCGGACAGCGTGCTGACTTGACGCCGGATGCCGCCCGAAAGCACGTCACGCGACGCGCTCGACTGGTGCTGCGGGGCGGGGGGGTCACCCGGGTCACGCGCCACCTCTGTGTCGACATACACGCACGCACGCACGCCAATCAGGACTTTTTTTTTTTTTCCCCCACCGGCATCTTGTTAGCGTGCGTGAAGAGGCAAAGGCACCGTTGGCCGCGAGTCCTCCATTTTGCCGGGCGTCCTCCTCCGGCGCGGGTCCCCGTGCGACCACGTCCTCGGACGAGGACCGCTCGGCGCGGCTCAGGTGTTGACTCCGCCTCTTCTTCTCCCATTGGGTGGCGGCCAAACTGCGTAGGAAGGTGTCTCTGCGAGGGGGCGGAGTCAAGCGTTAACTGCGGCCCGACCGGGCCGCTGCGCCCTCGGAGCGCTCAAAAGGCTCAGGCGGCGACGGTCAGCGTTTCCCTGGTTACTGCGTCAAGGGTCTGTCCGCCTTTTCCTTTGGAAAGCGGGAGCAAACGGGGGCGGGAGGAAAACGCGCTTGATTTCAAAGCACTCCGAGAGCAACAAACCCGCACCGCCGATTAGCCGTCACCCAATTTGTCCATCACCGGCAAGGCGGCACGCACAAGATGCACGTTTGCAAAACACACACACACACACACACACACACACATCCATAAGATGGCAATAAAAACACAAGTACAAACTGGAAGTGACCCACACAGACTGGTTGCAAGGGGGGGGGGGGCACGCGCACAAAAGCAGCTCCCAGCATGCACGGCTTCAGCCGCTGGACTTACTCAAACCTCCTGAGAACGGGCTTGTCGTCCGCGTTGACGTTCCGCTCGTCCGGGCTGCAGAGACGCGCGCGCACACACAAGACGAGACACAACACGCGAGCGAACGCATGACATGAGCACGTCACCGTCACGCGGCACAAACGGGCCCGCAGAACAACACGAGACCATCACCCGAGAGCGGCGGACGACAAAACCGATGAGGTCGCAAACCAGGAAGTAGGGAGGGGGGGGGGAAGGAAGAAGGCGCCTGCCTACTCACCAGTGGAAAACGTCATCCTCGCTGCGTGAGGAAAGAAAGAGCGCAGACAAAAGTTTTGAAGCGGCGCGACCGGAAGCGAGGGCGTTCGACTTGTGCATCGCCGTTGCCACGGCAACATAAGCCCCGCTCACCTCGCGATCGAGGCGGGCTACTCACTTGAAAGATGTCTTGTTGACGCCGGAATGATCCGAAGGGGACCTGCGCACACGGCGCCCGCGTGAGAAGCGAGCGAGCGGAACGGCCGACAACGGATCGCGGTCGCGCGGTCGCTCGGCGCAGACCTGCAGGAAGCGGCCGCGTCCCCGGAGACGGTCGGCGCGTCCCGGCCTTGGCGGCTGCCGGCCTCGGAGAAGATCCTGGCCTTCCTGCTCAGACCCAAAGAGGACATGTGGTGGCTGAGGAAAGAGCGACTCCTGCCCGCACGGGAAAGACCAGAAGGGGGGGGGGGGGGGGGGGGGACGCCCAAAGTTACAAGACCCGACAAAACCAGAGAAAGGAAGAAAGAAAGCCGGGTGCGCCAGAAGGAGAAGAAGTCGTCGACGGCCCGACAATTTTTGGGGTTGACGGCGGCAAAGGGCCGAGGAAGACGAGCGCTTACGGGCCGGGCGGCGTCTTTGCGCCGTCGTCGTCGGGGCGGAGGGGGGGCCGCGGAGGAGTGGGAGAGCCCCGGAGCGACCCCGAGGGGCTGGAGGCGGCGCTGCCGGGGTCCGAGGTGGAGGCGGGCGACGCGCAAGGGGAGGAGCCGGCCGAGGGCGCCGCGGGCTCGGCCGCGTTCCGGTCAGACGAGCGCCCGCTCCTGCGGCCTTCCTGCTCGCCGGCGGCCGTCTTGCGACGCTCTTTTCGCACGTGAGGGGGCGGGTCCAGGGTGTCGCCGTCCTCGTGACGCAACGCGCTCTGCACACCGAGCACTCGCATGTAGCTCACACCCCCCGAGGGGAAAAAGCCCACCACCTCGATTGAAAACCGTTGCGCGACGACGGCTTTCAAAACGACATCTGCCGAGCCGCCTTTCGCCCCGCGCGCGCGCTACCTCGTAGATGGCGAACTGCGCCCTGAGGTCCGGCTCGGCGGCCACGTCGCCGAGGTTCCTGCGGACCACGTCCTCCATCTCGAGGCTCTCCAGGCAGTCGGTGACGTCGTAGAAGGAATCCTGGTCGGGAAGCGCCGCCAGAGTTTTGTTGACCAAGGTCATGGCGAAGACCAGGAGCTCGCAGTCGCAGGCCGTCCTCTCGTGGAGGATGTCCATCACGTACGACCACGGCTTGGCACCTAACCCGCAAGGGCAGTTTGGATGACGGCGGCGGCGGCCCGGGTCGAAAACGCAAGGGCGCGTGGGGAAAGGAGCGGCGCGCGCGTACCTCTGCGGGCGTCCACGGCGTTGACGGCGCGGATGAGCGGCGGGCTGTTGGACTCTTTGTATTCCACGAAGACGATGAGGAGCTTGAGAGACGTCTTGACCAGCAGGCGAGACTGAAGGCGGACAGAGCGCGGCAATGCTCGGCTGGCTCTCCCGTCGCCGCGGCGACCGCTCGCGGGCGCTTGACGGTCTCGGCGCGCGGCGCCACTGACCTGACTCCCCGTCAAGGTGTAGAGCCACTCCAGGGTTTCGCCGTGGTTGATGACGCCATTCATGCCGTCCACGAACAACATGATCTGACTCAGAGCTGAGGGCGGGCGGAGAGAGGGCGTGAGCGGACGGCGAGGGTGGCGCGGTCGCGGCGGGCGGGCGCAACCTCTGAGGATGTAGTTCTGGTAGTTGTGGTCGGCCTCGGCTCCGACTTTGACCAAGCACGACAATCCCTCGGACGCCACGAACTCTGGGACCAGGTCCTTGTCGTCCTGCGGCGACAAGGCGACGGGTGACGCGGCCGTGACCTCGCGGGAGCGGGCGCCGGCGGCGGCAGCGCTGCCTTACCTGGAAGAGCTGCTTGAGCGAGAAGAGCGAGCGGCGCAGCTCCGGGCCGTGACTGTTGTACAACTTCTCTGCGAGACGAGGCCGAGAAAGGGGAAGTTCACGTCGCCGCGGCAACGGCGTCACCGCACCCTTCCCGACGCGCTTCTCAGCCAGCCGATACGCCCCGCTGAGGCTGAGCCCGCGTTCGCGGTTTGCGCTCGGGGAGTCGGGCGCCGGTCGCCGATTCCCCGACCGCACGCCTTTCACCGACCCCGCCCGAGCCGCGCGCTCCAGCGCAAGCGTCGGTCCATCTCGTCAAGCTTTGGTCGCCAAGATGCTAACGCTGCGCACGGCGCGCCTGACCGTCAGTTTGATCAATCCACGTGCGCAAAAGAAAACTGGCCTCGCGTCTTGCTCTGGCTGGCCCGCGCACGCGCACGCGCACTGAAGTCTGCAGACTCATATCAGCTGCATTGGACTTTTTTTTTAATGTCCTTCCAGTGACGTTTTTTTCTTTTTCACCCTGCACACAAGAAATCCTGCGTCGAAAAACAAAACCGGACACCAAAAACTCAACGAAAGCAGAGCATTTGAAGTGTCTTTTTTTTTTTTTCTTTTTAAATCGAGAACAAATCCGCTGTGGAAAGCCATCCAAATGAATTGAAACAACTTTGATCAGCCACACCCAGCCGGGAGCAAGTCATCATCATTGTGACACATTCAAAAGTTCCAAAACGCTTTTGTGACGCCAACTCGTAACAGCTGACCGCTCGAGAGCGTGTCACACAGGATGCCGACACGCACGCACGCACACACAGCGTGTTGTGCGGAGACAGGAAGCGGTCCTGATAAAGTTAGCCTGGTATTTCCTGTTAGAGGCAAAAAGGAAAAAAAAAGAAGAAGGAGAAGAAGGAAGAAGTCCATTTGAACCCCCCCCCCCCAACCCCCACAAAAAAAAAAGAGAGCGGAGAAGCCGACTAAAAGTTGTGGCTGTCGACAGAAACCAAAATTGGCCTCATCAGCAAAAACAAAAAAATGAGCGTCAGGAAACCGAGAGGCCGCCGGCCGCATCACAGTCACGAGCGTCGCGCGACTCGCCGACGGTCCCCAAAGTCAACCCGACCGGGCGACGCCACCGAGTTCGACGTCGTCCGTCGAATGGGAGCGAGCGCGAGGCTGACGTCCCGTCCCGCGGAAAAACGTGGGGAAAGCGGCGACTCGAGCCGCTGACGCGCAAAGGTCACGCGCGGAAGGCGTGGCGAGCGAGAACGCGGCCGAAGTTCCGGCCGACCTGACTGCGGCGAGGGCGTACGGCAACTCGGCATCGGGTCGGCAACCGGCTCGGCGAAAGCGAAAAAAGTGACAATTACCCAGGATGGCGTGGACCCGCACGGACAAATGCGTCCTCAGCGTCAAGAGGGGCTTCTTCCCGTTCCTGGAAACAGACACAAGGCATATTGCACCGATGACAACACGCGGGGGGGCAATCGTCACGGCGAACGAGACGTCACGCGGCGTGTAAAAATGCCAAGTGGCCGTGAGACGATCCCCCTGCCCCCTGCACATAATTTTACAACTTCATTTTTTATGGATTTTTATGAACTTTAAGGACCTGTGGGAACCCTGTTGGATGCGGGCCCAGGTCGACTGCGAACGACAACGAATCTTGAACGGGCGCGGTTGCAAAGGATGAACGCGAAGAGGGGTGGGTGCCGCGGGCGCTCAGGGGGGCCGGCCGGCATCCCGCCCGTTTTCCACGTTTCCCTCCTCCGACGCGGCCGATTCAAACAAAGCGGGCAGCACGGCGGAGTTGCTCGACTCGACGCTCCTTTCAACGCGCGTCTCGGCGAGCGGCTCCTTGAGCACGCGCAACTGCGACCGAGCGGATGCGCGTCTCCAATCCAAACGCCAGAAGGTGCTTTCGTGTGCGGGAGTGATGAAATTCGAGTCTTGCGCGTGCGCCCCAAACTGCGAACTCGATACTTCTTGAGTATGCGTGTGTTGATCCAAGGGCAACGCACGTTCTAAAAATGTGTCATGACGCCAGCGTGCCAGGATGAGGGCATGGAAACTTGGATAAATGTGGAAAGGGGGGAGGGGTGGGGGGGGACTGAGGGAACCAAGCGAAAGAAGGACGCTTTCTTTCGAGGCCGGAGGAGCAAGTCTTTGGGGACGCGGCGGTGCCGGGCGGCCTCGGCTCACGTGACCCAAGCCGGGAAAGGGGTGATCGGTAGTTAGCTGAGCGACCGTAACCGTCATGTCATTTGCAGTCGTCAGCAAGCGGCAGCCCCCCCGCACCCGACGCTTCCAAACGGCCGCGCTTTGCCGCTTCCGCGAACGGAAGGCCGCGTTGGGATGCGCTTACAGCACAAACGTGGGGGTTGACTTCCCCTTTTAAGGCTTTGGCCGTGCAGATAGCCAGCGGTTGCCGCGGCGACGGCCTCTTACGCGACATCCTGGTAGAAGTTCTCCAGCTCGTCACGCTGCTCCGCCAGAGACAGATCCAAGTCCAAGTAGTTGCCCTGAGGACACACCTGCAACGTGCACTCCTCCAACTGACACACACACACACACACACACACACACACACACACACACACACACACACTGAAATGAAAATTGTTGGGCCAAATCGGGAAAGTGCGAACGGGTGGATGCCGACGCAAATGAGGAGGTTTCTTGTTTTGCCGCGCCAAGTCATCACCTGGGCTCAGTTGCGCCCCCCCCACCCTCCTCCGCTTGTGCACGTCCACACACGCGCAAAAAACAAGCGCGTACACAAACGCGCGTCGCGGCGGCTCCCGTGGGCGTGGCCGCGAACGGCCGGTGCGAGTCGACCGGTCCGTTCGCATTCTGCGAGGAGCGCAAACACCCTTTCACAATAAAAGGCCCGGGCGCCCGGCTCGAAGTTCGGACGCATCGCGGCGGCGGAGAAGGTCTTCCTGTCGCAGGAAGACGGCGCTCTTATCGACACGTGCGCACGCTCTTTGCAAGCCCCGCCCCTTTCCTTCCCCGCAGCGCACGGCAGCCGCCGTTCTGAAGTACGCCAAAAATCATCACACACGTACACGAACACCAAATGCAGAGAGACGCATTTTGACAAACTGAATACAAGACAAGACAAGACACAAAAGACACACACAAGCGGGAACGCCAACCCCATACACACCTTTACACCAACTCAACACAACACGCACACACAAAACCGCTGGCGGGCGCGCACACTCGAGGAAGAGAATTGCAGCATCCTCCACATTTGTAACCCAAATGCCAACATTCCAGACACTTCAAAACGCAAGTTGGCGCCGGCGCGCGGCGTGACGCGCCACAAAGCGCGCTCGCGCCGGCGTGCGTGCGCACCGCTCCAAAGAAGCGCTTTCGTATTGCGGCTTGCGAGTCAAAGTTTCCGATTTTGCGCCTGGAAAAAAAAAAAAACTGAACTCAAGTAAGAATCAAAGATTTGGAAGCCGTTGCCAATCTGCTGCGACGGTCCCAAACAAGCGGGTTGGCGTGCCGCTGACGGCGAGAGCCAACGGTCAGCATCCGGCCAGCGAGACTTGACACGCGCCGCCGCAAAGCCGTTCCAAATTTCAGAAGCCGAGACGCTGAAATCAACCCGATCCGGCTTTGAAGCGACGACGCGTCCATGGCCAACGGTCGCCCGTCCTCGCCGCTTTCCCAGGCAAGCTCGGCGCGACTTCGCTCGCGGTGGAAAAAGTCGTTGCCTCCTTCCTGTTTTCTTTGCATGATGATCCCGCGCACGCGGGATTCCGTTCATCAAACCATTTTGATGAAATTGAAAATGTCCTCGGCCCGCGGAATGTTTTTCCAAAAGTCTTGAGGATCATCAAGATGTCTTTTGGCAAAGGCGAGACGAGCCTTTTTTGTTCTTTTTGGACAGACGGCGCTGGCGTTCGCCTCCCATGGATGCCATTTTGGGCCCGAGCTAGTGTCGTGAACGCTGAACGCTGACCTGGACTGAGACCAGCCAGGTCCAGAGTTCTTTGGGTCTTGTTTGAGCTTTGTTTGGGTTTTTTGGCAACCATTTGAGCTGGCCGACCACCCCTGGGAACGGTTGCCACCGTCGCCACTTTTGGGGATCGCGGCTCTGACGGCGGTTCGCCGAAGCCGCGCCGTCTTGGAAACGGCTTCGGAACCTTTGCCCAAACTGGGGAGATTTCAGTGACTTTTCCTCTCGTTCCTTTTCGCAACTAATTGAGAGAGTTTGAGTCGACAGGCAAAGTGACACCCGATCCCTCACCACTGCCCTCAGAGGCTCGGTCGCGGGCCATTCCAGTGGAACAACGGAGGAAGCTGCCGACATTTTTGTCCGCTTTTCCAGCCTTTCAAATGTCACAACTTCCTTCGCTCTGAACATATTCACAACATCGAGACACCGTTTTGTTCCTTGATTCCAGCTCTTTCCAGGGGTATCGCTGGAATGAGTGTCCCTACATTCGAGCCAGGAGGCGTGGCCTTTACGGCTCAAAGTATTTTTGGACAATATATTCAATCGTGACAATGTCATTTGTTTGTTTTCACAATAGAGAATATCCATCCATCCATTTTCCAATCCGCTTATCCTCACAAGGGTGGCGGGGGGCACTGGAGCTTGTCCCGTCTGTCTTCGGGCAGTGGGCGGGGGACACCCTGAACCGCTTGCCAGCCAATCGCAGGCAGAGACGAACAACCGTCCGCGCTCACACTCACACCTCGGGACAATTTAGAGTGTTCAATCAGCCTGCCGCGCATGTTTTCGGAACGTGGGAGGAAACCGGAGTACCCGGAGAAATCCCACGCAGGGAGAAGATGCAAACTCCACACAGGAAGGCCGGAGCTGGAATCGAACCCGGTACCTCTGCACTGTGAGGTCGACGCGCTAACCGGACGACCGCCCTGATATACAAAATAAAAACTAGATGGGGAAAAAAAGGAAACAATATGTTCATTCATCGTTGTAGTACAAATAATTGCTCCTCAAATCAAGTCAGAAGCAAAACTCCTTCTCGGAGCGAGAAGTGGGTTCGTGCCTGTGGGTTTTTTACGCACAGCGAGAGATGCATTTTTGAAAAGTTGCGTTTTCCCTCATTTTGAATGACACCGCGGTTAACTTGTTGTCTTCACGATTTCGTTCTCGCGATGATGAAAAGAAAGCAGACTCCTTTGAAAAAAAGCGCAAGTTGAAGGTGTGAAGGGAGCGCCTTTTGACAACTTGAGTGTTTCGTTTTGGTCTTTGGACACAAAAAGAGGTGACGTACGGATTTCAACGTGAAGCCGAATTGGTTCTCGATGGTTTCTTTGCCGGAATGAGGCACCTGGCGCGCGCAACGGGGACGCGCGCGTCGGCTGCGGCGAAGCCACGCTCAACGACGTCATTTGTCAACGGAATTCGGCGAAGGCTGACGTCGCCACCTGCCTCGCTCACCTTTAGGGGCGCGTCCAGCAGCTTGTGTACGACCGGAAGGAGTTGATTGAGCGCCGCGTTCTCGTCCAAGTCCAGCGAGGGGGGCCGCCGAGGTTCCGGAAAGTTGGTACAGATGAAAGGATCCTGGTCCAGTAGGAACTGGACCCGGCAAGTGACCACAGACATACTCGACGTGTGGGCCGCGCGAGCTCCAACATTGGAAAATGACGCCACGCCCGCTCACACCGGCGCCTTTAAACTGAGCTCCAAACAAGCCGAATGCACGAAGAGCAACGACTTCCGCGTTGGCCCTTCAAAATAAAAACTGAGGGGCATGAAAAAACAAATCCATTTTGGAGCTCCACGTGTTCCCGTGCGCTCCTGTGCGTCACTTCCTGTCACGTGGGAGCGAACACATTGATGCCTAAGGCAAAAAGGATCGTCCCCAACACACGCCCCAACCCCCCCCCCAAAAAAAAAACGTGAGACCACGGACATACAGTATATATATATATATATATATATATATATATATATTGCACTTATCTTGAACTGTGTACAGCTCTCTTCATCTACATTTATTTTGTGCTTGCAAACAACACTTTGTTTATCTTCTTTCTACCCCCCAAATTTGCTGCTGTAGACCAGGGGTGGGCAATCCCAGTCCTGGAGGGCCGCTATCCTCCACGTTTTCCATCTGTCCCTGTTGCAACACACCTGATTCAATTGTTCAGGCCTCGACAGAGCTTGCTGATGATCTGATCATTTGAATCAGGTGTGTTGGAGAAGGGACAGATGGAAAACATGCAGGATAGCGGCCCTCCACGACTGGGATTGCCCACCCCAGCTGTAGACTGTAAATTTCCCCAGTGTGAGACAAATAAAGAATATCTTAATCTTAATCAGAAAAACATTTTAACCTCCAGCAAACCTCGTGAATCATTTAAGGTTTAGAAATAAAGGGAATGTCTGAACAGCATAGAGGTCGTGGGCTCGAATTTGGCTCTGGCCTTCCTGCATGAGTTTTCTCCGGCTCCTCCGTTTTTTTTTCCCCTACATTCCCCAAACATGCATGGCAGGTTAATGGAACGCTCGAAATTGTCCTTCGGTGTGAGTGTGAGCACGGATGGTCGTTTGTCTCTGTGTGCCCTGCGATTGGCTGGCAATCGGTTCAGGCTGTACCCCGCCTATCTGCTCGAAGACAACACGCCCGCGACCCTCGTAGCGAAAGAGGATTCGAAAACGGATGGATGGATGGATGGATGAAAGAAGTTTATTCATCCTTATGTTTTCTTCAAGACGTTTTTGTTTGGTTTCATTTGGGGCGGTGATTTATTTTGATACTTATCAACTAATCGAAATGTTCACCATAAAAATTTCAATCAAACATTTGGGAGTGGTGGGGGGGGGGGGCCGTCAAATCCAAGGTCTAAAGTTACACGAGAGCGTCCTCTTGCGGTCAGTCCATTACACTGCCTCTTCGGGGGTTCGGCGCGCTTGAAATCCATCCATCCGTTATCTGGACCGCTTTGTCCTCACAAGGGTCGCGGGGCGCGCCGCGGCCTATCTCGGCCGTCTTCGGGCAGTAGGCGGGGGACACCCTGAACCGGTCGCCAGCCCATCGCAGGGCACGCAGAGACGAACAACCATCCGCGCTCACACTCACACCCAGGGACAATTTGGAGTGTTCCATCAGCCTGTCGTGCATGTTTTCGGAAATGTGGGAGGAGAGGAAATGGTCATTGCACCAGAATTCGAACGAGGATTGCTGCGGCCACACCGCAGGGAACTAACCACGACTGCACCATCACGGGCTGCACATTCAATCAACTTAGACAAATCTCGTGGCACACAAACTGGTCACGTGAGGACGTCGTTTCGATGCAGCCCACACGTGACCTGTCAAAAAAAAAAAATTTGCCTTGGGCTTGAAGTCGTATTTTTATGGCACGTGTGGGACTGCGTACAACATTAAGTTGTGATATTATAAAAAATAAAAAAAAAACGTAGACATTCAACTGGAGTCTCGGAGTTGCCGAACGCCGAAATGGATCCCGGCGTCCAAGTCCGCCGGTGAAGCAAGCCGACTCTCAAAGGTCCATTGAAATGTTTTCCCTCGCGCAGCCAAGCTTTTCGTGATGTCCTTGCAACTTTTATCATTCGAGTCAAAACGAACGTCGACCTTCTTGTGCGAGGACAGCGCCGCATTTCCAAAAAGCTCCGTGTTGGAAATGCTTCTTTTTCATTTTCTCCGGTCAGCAGAGGGCACTTCGGGCTCATTCAAACGCGCGGCGGCATCGTAACTTTCCAAGTTTGCAGCATTCCAAAGGCAGACGCGACGTGATTGACTGCGGCTCGCAAAGGCCACGCAAGAGACTCCGAGGACATGACCTTTGACCTGCGAGCCGAGTCGACACTTTGGCCGAGAGCGCTGCGCTCGCCGTCTGCGGGGGGGTCTAGACACCCCACTCGACCAGGACAGAGGTTAACCCCCCCCCCTCGGGCGAGGTGACATTTGCCTCCATTCTTCTGGCAAACAACGAGACGGACAAGATGAACGACGAGAACAATTCTCCAACGCCCCCCCCCCCCCCCCCCCCCCCCCCCCCCCCCCCCCCCCCCCCCCCCCCCCCCCCCCCCCCCCCCCCCCCCCCCCCCCCGCCCCCCCCCCCCCCCCCCCCCCCGGACGCACGTTCACCCTCCGCACACATCGCTCGACCCCAGACGGCATCCGTGCGCACGTTGGAACCGAACGCATCCGCGCGGACGAAGCAAACACGCACACTGGGTGACCTCGAGCCCACGTGACCTCAAACAAGAGAGCGTGCGCGCCAATGTGTTTCATGCGTGTGCGTGAAGCGATTGTGTTATCGGGTTCCTGGAGTTTGCCGATAGAGCACACCAAAGACGCGGAAAGGCTAGCCCCGCCCCCTGGCCCGGTGAGCCTATCGGGAGCGCGAAGGACTGCGCGCCTTGAATATTTCCTCTCCAACGCGCGTTGGGCATTTTTGTTTGCCCGTTTCAATGATTGGCAGACTTTTATTGTGAAGGTGTGTATGACCACTTTGGACGTTCCTGTCAAGACCACCGTCTCACCTGGGAAGACAACTTCCGATGTGGAATCGTCAGACGGGGCGGCGCTCTCGGAAAAGTCCAATCTCGGAATGGTTTCACCACCTTTCCTTCCCCTCGGTTGAATGACATCACCGGGCCAAGGAGAGATGAAAAGGTGCCGCTCCCTCGGCAACACGGCCAAGGACGGCCCTGTTCCCAAAATGAGTTTTCCTCGGTTTTTCCGAATTGACGTCATGGCGCAATGGCGAATATTGCCAGCTTTACCTAGCGCAGGGGTTTCAAAGTCCTTTTTGTCGCGGGGCACATTTTAGGTCCCATTTTCCTTGGACGGCCATTATGATTAAAATCATATCAAGAAGTCAAGAAAAATAGTTTCGGGAACGATTGTTTAAGTGATTGTAATGGGGTGTTTGGCAACAAAAAAATGCTTACAACGTCTCTCTCATTTATTACATGTGAGAATTTGAAATTTTGGTCCATATTTTAGCAAGCTTCATGGAATTTGCCATGTTTTCATTGCTTTCGCGGGCCACATAAAATGATGTGGCGGGCCAGATCTGGCCCCCGGGCCTTGCCTTTGACCTAGCATAAAAAAAAGACACGAAGTTACAGACACAAATTGCATTTGTGAAATGATCGCCGATGACGTCAAGGGTTAAAAGGCCAAACGACTCTCGTACCCCAAACAGTCGAGTGTGGAATCTAAAGGCTGAAAGTCTGGAATCGGGAGAAGTTAAGGGCATCGAATCAAAAGGGTCTACGGTCAAGAGCCTTCAATCAAAACTCTTGGGGAGTTCAGACACTGCAAAGAAAAGTGTCGAGCCCAAAGTC
The DNA here is from genome assembly GCF_001891065.2 of Hippocampus comes. Classification (NCBI taxonomy): domain Eukaryota; kingdom Metazoa; phylum Chordata; class Actinopteri; order Syngnathiformes; family Syngnathidae; genus Hippocampus; species Hippocampus comes. The sequence goes on along the minus strand of NW_017806061.1, from coordinate 392,441 downwards.
AAAAGACTCGAGAGGGGAGAGTCGTAAGTCTTGGGTTTCGAGTCCACTTTTTCTTTGTTTGTTGGCAACGCCGCGTGACGCGTGACAATGACCACGCGACTTGGGAAACAACTTCCAGTCATGTCGGACCCCGGATTCGAACAGACTCGACTCCCACAAAAATACATTCATTCAAAACTATGCAAATGTCCACCCAACAGGATTTTATTATCGTTTCACTCAAGAGCACAAAAAGATCAATGAGAAAAAAAATCTTCTTTCCAATTGCCTCAATAAATAAGATTGGATGTTGTTGGTCTAATTTGAGCACGTTTCATTTGATGAAAGCCTGACGAGGATCTGCAAGGAGCGCAGCATCAAACAAAGTCAAGTGGAAGCCATCGTAACCGAGCCTGTCACGCCGTTGCCACAAAACTAAAAAACCCAAAAGACACCACATCATATTTAGTGTTAGCCATGCTAGGGAAAAGAACATGCTCATGAACATTTAACGTGAGACATTTTCAGGGGGAAGGAACATGCTAATAAACTTTAGCATTAGCCATGCTAGGGAGAACATGCTAATAAACTGAAATTTAACGGAGGTTTGGAACAGTGACCGCATGTTCAGCGTGATGCCAAGCATGCCAGTTAACATCAACTCTTAGCCCAAGCCATGAAAAACGCGAACACGCGCTCAAGAGCCCAAGAGTTCGGAATCCGGGATCGGCGTTTCGAGGGCAAAGTCCACAAAGGAGAGAGAAAGAGCGCCATTACGGGGTCTCAAATGACGACGCTGGAGTTGAGATCCCAGAACCTAGAACGAAGAGTCGAGAGTCGGGCGTCCATCGTCAACGGTTGAGAATCCAGAATGTTCATTCCGGAATCACCTCACAGCGCTGACCGTATCCCGGTCAAGAGTCGGGCGTCATCAACAACACAGACAGCGTTGGCTCAAGACTCGGCAGTCATCGGTCTGGAGTCGACGCTCAGGAGCGCCTTGAGTCGAGAGACCGGACTCAAGAGTCGGGAGTCCGCGGTCAAAAGAACCCGTGTCGAGAGTTAACGTGTGCCACCAAGAGCCTGGAGTTCACACACTCGAGTCGAACATCCCGAAGGAAGAGGAGAAAGGCTCGAGAGGAGAATCGAAAGCCCGGAGTCAAAAGTCCACAGTTCCGCTTCAAGAATCCAGCGACCGGACTCAAGAGCTGACCGCGTTTCCGTCGAGAACCAGAATCGAGAGGATGGAGAAGCGAGGGGGGCGGAGCCAAGACTTGAGAGTCCGAAGCGCAAGAGCCTTCGGGTCCCGAGACGAGAGTTAGGCGTCGACGCCGCGGAATCTCGGCTCACGAGCCGAAACTCCCAAATCCAAGCGCTCGACGGGTCTCGAAGGATCTCGGGTCAAAACCCGGATGGAGCCAAAAGCGCAGACGCTACGCCTCCGGTCCGACTTGGAGAACCTCGAGTCAAGAACGGGAATCGGGCGCGACGAGCCGAGGGCCGCCTCGACACCGGCATCGAGACCAACCTGCCGACAGGTGTCGAAACGTTCGCCGGCAGGAACAGGAACCGAGACGAAAGGAAGCGCGGAGCTCACGCGTGAAAAGTTTGGCGACGGGGAGACGCGTTGAAAAGTGGGCGGCTCGGTCCCGCCGCGCCTCGGCCCACGGTGTCTGGTTGCCGGCGGACGAAGGCGGCGGCGAGGCGAGCGGCCGGCTCACTGGTTGTTGGGGGCGGGGCTGGCGTCGGGGTTCCCGGAGGGAGGCTGCACGTTGTCGGCCAGGTTGTGGGCGTGCTCCAGGAAGAGGTCTTTGAGCACGCTCAGCTCTTTGCTGAGCAGCTTGATTTTGGCCTCCAGACGCTCGTTCTCCTCCTTGAGCTGGTTGACCCTCTGCTGCGTGTCCATGGCCTTCTGCTTGCTGCGCTGGCGACTCTTCTTCACCGCCAGGTTGTTTCGCTCGCGCCGCTGACGGTACTCGTCGCTGTCCTTGTCCGCCGGCGCCTTCTTCATCTTGCCGGGGGCGGCGGCCTTGCCGCCCGGGGACGACGGCTGGGCGGGCACCAGCTGAGGGACCTGCTGCGGCAGGGCGGGGGCGGCCGAGGCGCGGCTCTGACTCTGGATGACGCTCACGCCGTTGGGGTCCGATGACGTGACTTTAGGCTGCGACGGCCGGCTCATTTGTGTGACCGCTGACCGGCGGGTGAAGACGGGCACCTGAGGGACCACAACGCCGTCAGAAAATCACGATCCTTCTTTTCCAAAGTCAACACGGATGCCGGTAAATGCCTTACTTGAGGGCGGGGGGGGGGGGGGGAAAAGGCTAATGGGTGG
>NW_017806061.1:386798-390047 GCF_001891065.2 Hippocampus comes | reverse complement strand
GGGGGGGGGGGGAGACAAGGCTAATGCTGGTCAACAGTAACTTTTGATCAACGCATTTTTGACGCCTATCTCAGGGCAAGCAAACTTTGTTTGGATTTCGCATTTCAGACACAGGGGAACTCACGGTGCTTCGCGCCGCCAGGAGCGCAACATCGACAAGCAATTTCACAAATGCAACGCAAATTGATATTAATTTTTTTTTTTAAATCACGTCATGTTATTGATGTCATGTTATGACGTGATAGGTTCAAGGTGATAAGTTAAACTGCACCAAGTTTGACTTCCGCATTCGGAAACGCAAAATGAAGCAACTCTTTCCTGACGTCCGTGTCTTCTTTTTCAAATATTCATTTTTTCCCCCCAAACATTATGACTATTTGACACAGTATTATTTATAAAAGAGCAGTGTCGTTTCGATTCATAAGACACCGAAACGACTGATCAGAACCGAAAGTGAGCTGTGTGTGTGTCGTCTTTGTCAAATGCTATTTCCAGGATTTTAAAAGGGCGGTGGAGCGACGTAACTAGCTTTATAAAAGACTGCGGCGACTTGAACCCGAAGGAATTGCTTCGCTTTGTTTCGATGAATGCCAAAGTCAAACCCTGGCACGTTTGAACGTGACAACCGATCAAGATTCAACATGTCGACTGATGTTCAAACGTCCATTGTTATCATGTTGTTGGGTCATGTGGAGCCTTCCTTCCCGGTTTGGCAGCTATGCGCTACGACAACAACAACAACATCAAAACGATCCCCCAGAAAAGTCAAACAAAAGCGCCCAACGAGAATTTGCGCCGTGGTTGGCGGAGGCGTTTCAGGCGTTTCTCCGCGGGCCTCTTGCGCATGCGTGACGCTTCCGGCTGGAAACGAGCGCCCGGCCGCCTTCTTGCCTGCTGTTGCATCATCGGGGAACTCCACGTTCACTTGGAAGCCGACTCCAATGACGCATCAACGACACATTACGAGGACAAACAGGAGCGCACGCTCGGCTAAGAGGCTAACGCGGCTAGCGAGAGCGGCTTCGTTTTGCTTCTCCGGACTACTTTGTGTACACTTTAGCTCGTCCGCGGCGCCCACGACGCGACACGATGTCTCGAGGGCGCGACGCGACCTGACGCCAAAGTGGACGAGTGGCTCCGTGAAAGCCAACGGCGTCAAACGAGCCCCAGTACAGTTTCCCGTCTTTGTCAATGTTGACGCCGACGCTATCGCCTAGCTTCTCGGCGTGTCGCGCTAATGGCAGGCGCCAGCGTTTTTCCTGCGTCGAAAAGCTACGTTACCTTGTTCGGGGCGACACTAGCGTGAAGAAGCGGTGACAAATGACAAGGTCGGGAGTAAAGTTTCCGCTTGAATTGCCCCCAAAGTCGCCGCGCGCTCGCGCTGTTTTGGTTTCCAACATGGACACGAGCCGATTGCGAAATCTCTTTGGCCATGTAGGGCAATGTCTGGCGCCGACCAATCACAGGCGGCCGAGACCCGGCCGACCGCCGGCTCGACCAATCACGATGGAGAATGGCCAACATGACGCAACCCTGGATACGAATGACGTGTCGTTGAACCAATAGCCGGCTGAACTCGATGGAACAAGCTGACACACGCGTGACCTCATCATCTCCGAGACCAGGAAATGTTCGACGGTCCAAAATACGAGCGCACCTCTCCACGTCGAACGTCGAGACGAGAAACCTTCGATTAGGCGCCTCCCCTGTGAAGGCCGCCAGGCTCCCGCGCTGGTGTCAACCCAGGACAAAAACGAGTCACTTTTCTTTCCAAAACAACATAGGCAACAACACTGCACATTACAAAAGCTTTCAAATGTGAAAAAAATGGCTTGGGGAGTCGAACGTCCTAAAATCAGCCCCTCGAGTTGAACTTCAAAAAAACAAAAGCGAAGCGACACCCGCCTGTGGGTCACTGCTTGCGACTCCTCTCCAGCCCTTCCACAACCATAAACATGTCAATGAGTGTTTGTTTGAGTTGTGTATGCTCGGAGTTTTGATGAGCTGTTTTGCGCAAGCCAACTGTGATACTTTTCCTACTTTGTGGAGACACTGTTGCCATATCTCGAAGGCTGTAGCGCCACCTATGTAAATACCTGCAAACGTTTGCTGAAGTCAAGCCGCGCGGTCGTAGTTGGGAGAAGCTCCCTGCACTTTTCCCACACTGTTTGTGATTGATAGGAGACAGGCTCGATTTCTTGTCTTTTTCTGATTTTGGTGGGGGAAGGTAGCGTTTCCGGGGCGTGTTCTGTTGGGTTTCTCCCTTCAAGAATCAAACTGCTCCTGAAGAATTCAAGCCAGCGGTGTTGCCGTCGCGTCCGAGGTTCCCCGGGACCGGGACCAAGAATCAAACTGCTCCTGAAGAATTCAAGCCAGCCGTGTTGCCGTCGCCTCCGAGGTCCCGGGACGGACCTCGCACTCATGGCTGACGTTCAATTCCATGCAGATGCACTAGAGGGCGCTGCCGCCCAGGCAATCCGAACGCGCGCGTAAGTCTTGAGACTTTTTGACGAAAACAAAAAACAGATGACACAGATGTGACTGAAAGAAGAAATACAACAACAAAAAAAAAACCATTTTTTCTTCTTGTTGATTATTGTGTATGTGTGTGTGTGGCCCAGAAAAGGTGAAAAGTAAAAATATTCAGAACAGTTTGTCGAGTTCACGCACACGCCCGAACGCAAACATCCACATGGGTCCCACACTCATCCATATCAACAACGCAAACACACGCATGCGCACGCACGCAAAGGCGAATGCACGCGACTCCAATCCACACGAGCCACACACGCGTAGATAAAAAAAAAAAGTATTTAAACACACGCGTGCGCCCACACACAAAGATATCCACAAGACACACGGACTCGAACACAAAAGTCTCACACGTGAATAAGACAAAAAGGCGCACAGGCATTCACCCAGATATCCACAAGTCAAACACGAAGGCGCACGCACACACACCGACGAGTGTCTGTCGGTGACGCACGCACGCGCACCCAAGTCTGCCCCTTGCGCAGATAGCCAGCCGCGAGCGAGTCAAGCGCTCTCTCTCTCTCACGGGTGTCACGACCGACCGCGTTCCCGCCCACCCGGTCGTCGCGCTATAAAAGCACTTTGCCACTTTCCCCTCCCGACTCGGCCGACCGACAGGCGTCTGCCGCGCGGACGCACGGACTCGGGGACGGTGCGCTCCTCCGCGCTCCTCCGCGCTCCTCCGCGCTCTTCTCTTCTCTTCTCTTCTCCGCTCGG
>NW_017806061.1:382214-383365 GCF_001891065.2 Hippocampus comes | reverse complement strand
ACATCGGGGACGCCGAGACGTCCGTGGACCTGAGCGCCTACATCGACCCGTCCGCCTTCAACGACGACTTCCTGGCGGAGCTCTTCCACCACCCGTCCCGGCTGCGCGCGGCGGCCGCCTACGAGCACGCGCACGGACCCCCGCCGCACGCGTACGCCAAGATGGACGCGGACGCCAAGGCGCTCAAGGTACATCGGGGACGCCGAGACGTCCGTGGACCTGAGCGCCTACATCGACCCGTCCGCCTTCAACGACGACTTCCTGGCGGAGCTCTTCCACCACCCGTCCCGGCTGCGCGCGGCGGCCGCCTACGAGCACGCGCACGGACCCCCGCCGCACGCGTACGCCAAGATGGACGCGGACGCCAAGGCGCTCAAGGTTCGTCACCAACGTTTCGCGCGCGCGGCGACGCTCCAAAATAGCCAAGATCCGAGTCCAAAGTTGAGCCCGTCGCATCCCCGCTTTGACTCCGAGGAATTCCCGTCCGCTTTTCGGCCGCGGCCGCGACGAGCACCCCGTCGTGGCTACGATCCGACACGAACGGGAAATACGATTCCGAACTCCCGACGGTATGTTTCCGAGTCACGCGGGCCGTTCGCGAATTTCCTTCGGCGATGACGTTTGGTAGCCTCGACCATGTCTCGTCGGACATTGCGCATTTACCCGACACCGAGGTGTCTTCGCCTTCGTGTTCGGCATGAAATCAATCAAAAGGACACGTTCGGGGCAAACCTCGCGCCGGAGGCTTCGCCGCAAACTTGTCGGGGAGCAACAGCGCTCTCTGGTGGAGAGAAACCAAAGTGTCTGAAAGCGACGCCGTGAAAGAAAGCCAAAGGAACCGAACGATCAAACGTGAAATCCGAACCTCGACCGGGTGCCGTTTCACTTCCCACCTTCAGTTTTGACCGTCGAGCGCGTTTCTTCTCTGCACATCGGAGTGGCGCCACTTATTGACGTCGGCGGTGAAGGATTTTCTACCCCTTCCATTCCTACCCCTTTCAAAATAAAAGCGACGGCCAAATTGTGCTCGTCGCCAATCTGCACGACGGCAAAAGTCATGGCAAGGTCATCAAACATTCTTGACTGACACAGCACGAAGTAAAAGATGGCATTTCCCCTACACACAAATGTGAAACAAATACCGGAGGGGG
>NW_017806061.1:376513-377228 GCF_001891065.2 Hippocampus comes | reverse complement strand
CAAAGAAGTCATCCGCGGAAACTGTTGAATGCAAAGAAATGTTGGGGACATGCTCATGAAGTCTCCTCGGATTCATCCATTTTTCGGATGGGCTTTCGGTTTGCACGCGTTCGTTCCGTGTCCGTTTTGCCCAAATGAATTCAACGTGGCGTATCCGCCGCAAAGCCGCGACGGCTCCCCTACCGGATGCGCCGACGCAAGGAGCCGCTTTGCGGAGGAGGCCCCGAAGGTCCGGGGCGCGCCCGCCGGGCAACCGAAAGGCGCCCTTTTGGCTCCCGGCCAGCCGCGTCCTCTTGCGGCGTGGAATTTGGGAGCCCAGAGCGGCGCGCTAGGCCTCCTCCTGTTTTGTCGCCGTCGCTTGACCGCCGCGTCGCGCGTCATCATCGGAGGACGATCTCCCGGAAGCGGGAAAACGAGCTGGCGACATTGAAAATGGCTGGCGGAGGGAATAAAACGGCGACGATGGGCGGCGCTGGTTTTCGACGATTGTTTTGAAGGAACGGCGTGACGTCTTTTGTTTTCCGAAGACGCTCATTCCACTTGTGGTTGTTTGGGGGGTTTTCCTCGCGCGCGCGCGCGCGCGCGTGCGTGTGCGGTCGTAACCGTGCTCCTTGTCGTCATCGCCCAGGCGGACGCGGAGGATCCGTACGAGCACGCGCGCCTGCGCCCGCTGGCCATCAAGCAGGAGCCGCGCGAGGAGGACCTCCCGCCCGCC
>NW_017806061.1:372535-376497 GCF_001891065.2 Hippocampus comes | reverse complement strand
CCCCGCGCCCAGCCCGCACCGCCACGCCCTCCACGGGCCCCCCGAACTTCATCCTCATCATCCCCCTCACCTCCACCATCAGCAGCCGCCGAGGACGGCGGCGGCCAAGGCCAAGAAGCGCGTGGACAAAAGCAGCCCCGAGTACCGGCTGAGGCGCGAGCGCAACAACGTGGCGGTGCGCAAAAGTCGCGACAAGGCCAAGATGCGCAACATGGAGACGCAGCAGAAGGTTCTGGAGCTCAGCTCGGACAACGAGAGACTGAGGCGCCGCGTGGACCACCTCAGCCGGGAACTGGACACCCTGCGGGGGGTCTTCCGGCAGCAGCCGCCGCCGCCGCCCGACGCCCGCTACAGGGCGCACGCGCACAGCTGAGGAGCCCGAGAGGCACGCCGGGATCCGAGGGGGGCGTCGGCGGCCGCGATGATGTCGCCCGCGACTCCGCATGTGCGTGCACACGCGTGACTTTGCTTCTTCTCTTTTGGTGGCTCGCACGCTCATGCAAAGTCAAAACTCTCTCTCACACACACAAAGAAACGAGTCACACATTGATAAGACACAAACACAAATCTCTCGGTCTCACACACACACACACACACACACACACCAAGCCAACAATGTGCTCTGAGTCGTTTGACTAATAAAAGATGTCGTCTCATCGGATGGTGTGGGCGTCGTTTTCGTCATTTTGGCCAGCAGCTAGGCGGCGCTCGTCCTGTGTCAACGCTCTCCCGTCGCCGCGCCGACCCCGCGGCATCATCGCAGGCCGGGCCGTCCGGGCCCCGCTTGATGATGTCGTTGCGCCGACCCGCCGGGGGCGGCGGGGTGATCCTTTGCGGGCGGCGGCCAGAAAAGAGGAAGCGGCGGCGTGACTCGGCACGCGCGCCATCAAACGGGAAGTGGACTCCTCTGCTGTCTGTGGCTCACACGCGCACGCACTGGAGTTGGCTCGCTCCCACCGCTCACGTGTCTCTCAAAGTGTCCATCGAAAGATCGCCATCTGAAGTAGTAGAGTGCCACGTCGTCTTGCGAGCACCCGCAACCGAGCGTTGCTTCACTTCCTTTGTTTTTTTTTTTGGGGGGGGGGGTTGTTGTTTAAAAGCCAAGATTTGCATTTGTGAAAAAGGAAACGCACACAGCGGAGGCATCCGCGAGCATGGCCCCAAAGGTGGGAAAGGAGAGCCGGAGTCACGACGCGCTTTCGACATACAAAATGACGACATTTGCGAGGAACTTGGAGGGGCCTGACGCCGGGTTCCCGAGGTCAAGACACGCAAATGTACTTTGTGTGTCACATGTCCACGGGTGGGAGGATCTGGGCGGATGTGCGTGCGTGTGAGCGTGCGTGGGCATGTGAAGATTTGTGTGCGGGAAAGACGGAGGTGGCGAGTCCATGCGTGGATGAGCCCCCTCCCTGAACAAACTAACATGAACTCTGACCACCTCGTGTGGGAGTGTGTGCGCGCGCACACACACACACACACTCTTACACAAGTCAAAGGTGAAAGTCTGATGAGTTTGGGTTGTTTGCACTCAATAGTGACCTCATAGCAGCAGAGCACTGGTGGTGGTGATGCGTGTGTGTGTGTGCGTGTGTGTGTGTGTGTGTGCGTGTGTGTGTGTGTGTGTGTGTGTGTGTGTGCATGTCCGAGTGTGAGTAGACGATTGTGGGGCTCAGCGGTAGCAATGCGGCTCAGAGTCCGGGTCTGCTGGCCCGCTGGGCGGGCGGGGCCAGGATGACCGGCGGCTCGATCCTCTTGGCAACTTGTTGCTAGGCAGGATTCAGAGCTTCGGCAAGAGCTGCGCGCGTTGCGTTTTTGTCGAGGTGACCTTTGGTTTTGTTCCCTCGCGTGGCCTTCTCGTCGCCAGCTGTTGTCGTCGCCCGTGTCCCTCGTGTTGTCCAACCGATCGGCTCCCTCGAGCCGTTGCGTCTCGTCGGGGCCTTTCGCGTTGTGTCGTGTGTCCTCGCCCGGGTTCCGTCAGTCTTTCGTGGACGGTTGTGAGTTTCCGCGCTCTCCTGTCACGTTTGTTCCTGACATCGTTTTTTGTGACTTTGGTTCCATGGGAATTTCGGGTTGTTTTTTTTCCGGCATACTCCTGTTTTGCATTTTTAGTGCGATCCACTTTGTTCAGTCCACCCTGCTCCTCCCTCCCCGCCCGCCTCCCTGCTTCCTGGGGTCCTCCGCTGACCACCTCGCAAACGTGACTTGTGCATGAGAATGCTCGCGCGGCGTCACCGTGGAGCTGGAAATGTTTCTCTCGGGGGGGGGGAACCACGCCGTCGCCGCCTCAGAGTGCACCGTGGCTGGCCAACGCTCAACGGCCTGCTGAATTTCCGCCGAGTCGACGCGACAAAGACCTTTGCCTCGCCGGAGCCACAAGACGCCCGCATCCCGGCAAGTTGCCATTCAGCGCAAAGCCGCTTTTTATGTCCGGCCGGCGAAAGCGGATTCGTATTTGGAAGATTCGTGAGGAAATGGCTGCCGCAAAAACAAAACAAAAAAAGAAACCCATCACATTTCCGCCCAACAAATCTCGTTCGAAAAAGGGCCTCCTGCTCAGAAGTCAGCAGAGGTCATTTGAAGCGCCTTGGATTTGTCAGCCTCTTGGTGAGTTCCGTCCTATGCAAGCATTCCATTTTGCGGCTTTTGCCACATCAGGTCAAGATGGGGGCCGGTGCCTGTCACTGTCCAGACTTTGCTGCACATGTGTGTGTGTGTGTGTGTGTGTGTGTGTGTGTGTGTGTGTGTGTGTGTGCGTGTGTGTGTGTGTGTGCGCGCAATGCATGATTTTGACACTCTTCGCACTTTGCCTCCAACAACCCCCCAGGAAGACCCCACACCACAGCCTCTCTCCTCCCCAAGCAGACCGCAGCCAACTGGAGGAAAAGCAGACGACGATGGCGTCCGTCCAGGCCGCTCCGCGCGAGCGCATAGCGGCAGGGCTCCCTCGCTCGTCTATTCTGCTGCGAAAGCTTTTGTTCCACTCGCTTCAATTCGGTTCCGCCGCGTTCGCACGCGTGGATGGTCGGCAAGTGAGCGGTTGTCGGGTGAGGGCGCGGCCCCCGCAGCGGCGCGTCAGCGTGACGCCGGACCCCGACGACGGCCGCGGTCGCAACCGAGATGACCCGCGCGTACGCGGCGAGCAATACGGTCCCCTAGCGTGCCGGAGCGAGGCTCGCTAGCTGCGTCGCGCCATCCCAAGGCGGAAGGAAGAGGCAAACGGGAAGTGGGTCGACGAACGGCATTGCGGGGATGGCAATCTGTCACAACGCTCCGTCGCGTCCTATCGTCCGCTCTCTTCCCGTCCCCGTCGAAACCAAATATCGTGCGCCGACTGGCGCACGGGCTCCGCTCGTATCATGACCTGGTATCGTTTTGGCATCGCCCGCTATCATCGGCTATCACGAGCTATCGGGCGGTGGCGTCTCCGTCCGCGCGTGCCTTTTGGGAAAGAGCGGCGAGGATCATCTCACGGCGACCTGGGCGCCGTCGGGTCAAGCGGCAAGCGGCAAATCTGCGCCGCGTCGATGGAAACGCGGTCTTCCAACGCAAAGGCAAAAGGGCCCGCCAGCATCCCTGCGCGGCGTCTCACACGCACGCAGGCACGCAGGCACGCAGGCACGCAGGCGCAGGAATAGCCACAAAAACCACCGGGCCAAACTTTCTCACAATGAAACACACGCGCACGCACAGATACAGACATAGACACAGACACAGGCGTCCGCGTCCAGACCCCCACGCGGAGCCATATGACGATCCAACGCAAACACTGATGCGGTCTCGGCAGACACCCCCCGCGAGCACAATTTTGTGTCGCTGTGGCGGCGCGCTGTCCGGCCACATGGCACGGCGTCGCTTCGTAGTGGCAACCCTGACATCACCGCCTCCCCCTTCACACACACACACAGCCTCCACTTACAGCATGGGGGGGGGGGGGGGCAGCTGAACAGGGGCGGTGGGGG
>NW_017806061.1:370815-372429 GCF_001891065.2 Hippocampus comes | reverse complement strand
GGGGGGGGGGGGGGGCGGCAGAAGATGTGTGCTTGTGTGTCTCTCAATGTTTGTGTGCGCGTGTTTGTGTGTTGCCGGTCTGCTGCGGCACTGAAAAAAATGGGCTATTGTTGAAGACGCCCCACACGCAGAGGACAAAGTCAACGCAAGTCAATCCGCCCCGCGTGCGCACGGAGCGGAGCGTGTTTGGAAACGTAAATACAAGACGAGACGAGCAACGTCGGCGTGAGCGTGCCCACGTGCGCTCAGCGCCTGTTCTACGGCGAGATTTTCCCGGTCTTGGCGGAATCTTCCGTTTCACACAGAACGCAGCGTCCGGGTGACAACATCATCACGTGTCTGACGGCCAATCGGAGGCCCGCTCGGGGTGAACGTCGCGTAAGAGTAGACGGGACGCCGGCGGCGAGACCGCCGGCCGCCGGGGCGGACTGTCACCCCGACGCCGCGCCTGCCGGACTCCGTCGACCGGCGGCGATCTCGAGGAGGACGATCGGCAGCGCGGCTCCTCCAAAGGCGGAAAACCGCGACGTGGTCTCGCGATATCAGCCCGCGCCAACTGGGCGCCGGCTGCCGACTTGACCCCGAAAAGAGAAGAGGACGCCCGCGTGGAGATGGCTCGACTTTTCACCATTGCCAAACGCTTTGGAGCCGACCGATGGCATTTGAATTGCGCTCCGTGGGCAAAATCCATCCGAGCCATGCTTGGGAGTCCGTGGAGGATTGTACTCCGCGTGCCTCTTTTTGGTTTGGCGGGCGCGACTCAGCAAGAGGAGAACAGTCAGCATGTTTGCCGTTTGCTGTGTGTGTGTGGGCGCGCGTGCATGCGCGCACGTTGTGGTGGAAGGCGTCTCGGCGGTTAGCCGACGTGCAGAATTCCCGCCGGCTGACGCTGGAGCCGCGGCTCCCATTGTCCCATTGTTCGTCCCGGGACGCGAGGCGGTTTTGGCGGCGATTGGAAGACGCGGCGGTGGGCGTGGCCCCGTAGAAAGCGCAAAATGCTCGTCTGCGCCGCGTCGCCACCTATTCACTTGGCTTCGCGCCGCAAAGGGCGCCTTGAAAGATCAGCCGCGCGCCGGTCAGATTTGTCCCATCCGAGCCGTTGGCGTTCACGTTCCGTTTTGTTCTGTCGTGTCTTGCGTTGCCTTGCCGCTTGCTTTCTTGTTGCGTTTCTTCCATTTGGTGGTCGTCTCCTTTGGCTCAGTCCCCGACCCGTCGCCTTCTTGTTTGTTGCTTCCGTCGTTGCGCTCGGCGGGTCTGGACCGCCCTGCCGGGGGCGGGGCGCCCGGTGGGAATTTGGCCACAATCTGCTCATTTTTTTTACCCTGAGCGAACGCTGAATTTATTTCAACTCGAAAGATGGCCGACTATTTTCCGGCCGGTGACGGAAGTCGTCGGCGTACATTCGCGAGCCAATTTTTGTTCCGGGCCACGTGCCTGTTGCGGAGCCTTTGTTGCCTAGTTCGATCTCACATTCGCAACTTTTCAATAGTCCGCGTGCCTCCTTTGCTTCCTTTTTGCTCTTCTTGCCTCTCCCCGTGTGTGTGTGTGTGTGTGTGTGTGTGTGTGTGTGTGTGTGTGTGTGGGGGCCCATATTTTTGTTTTTTTTCTATTTGT
>NW_017806061.1:365657-368660 GCF_001891065.2 Hippocampus comes | reverse complement strand
CTGGAGCCGCGGCTCCCATTGTCCCATTGTTCGTCCCGGGACGCGAGGCGGTTTTGGCGGCGATTGGAAGACGCGGCGGTGGGCGTGGCCCCGTAGAAAGCGCAAAATGCTCGTCTGCGCCGCGTCGCCACCTATTCACTTGGCTTCGCGCCGCAAAGGGCGCCTTGAAAGATCAGCCGCGCGCCGGTCAGATTTGTCCCATCCGAGCCGTTGGCGTTCACGTTCCGTTTTGTTCTGTCGTGTCTTGCGTTGCCTTGCCGCTTGCTTTCTTGTTGCGTTTCTTCCATTTGGTGGTCGTCTCCTTTGGCTCAGTCCCCGACCCGTCGCCTTCTTGTTTGTTGCTTCCGTCGTTGCGCTCGGCGGGTCTGGACCGCCCTGCCGGGGGCGGGGCGCCCGGTGGGAATTTGGCCACAATCTGCTCATTTTTTTTACCCTGAGCGAACGCTGAATTTATTTCAACTCGAAAGATGGCCGACTATTTTCCGGCCGGTGACGGAAGTCGTCGGCGTACATTCGCGAGCCAATTTTTGTTCCGGGCCACGTGCCTGTTGCGGAGCCTTTGTTGCCTAGTTCGATCTCACATTCGCAACTTTTCAATAGTCCGCGTGCCTCCTTTGCTTCCTTTTTGCTCTTCTTGCCTCTCCCCGTGTGTGTGTGTGTGTGTGTGTGTGTGTGTGTGTGTGTGTGTGCATGGTGGACCATATTTTTGTTCTTTATCTATTGGTGATGTCATGTTGTATTGACACAATCACATGTCTTGTCGAGGGCGGGGGTTTGTCTGCAAGTTGTTGACATCACTTCCTCTTCGACAGGAAGTCTTTCTAACGGAAAACGGTCACCTAGCACACACACACACAGACATTCATGGTGTATACACACAGTACACACACACACACACACACACACACACAGGACACAAACATACACATGTTGAGGACACACACTCAGGAGACGCTCATTTACACACACAGAGCATACACGTATTGTGTGTGTGTGTGTGTGTGTGTGTGTGTGTGTGTGTGTGTGAGAGAGGCAGATGTGTGTTGAGATAAGATGATGTTAGCGGAGACGACAAGGTGTGATTGACAGCAGCAGAGCAGGGCCCTCCCCGCACAGGAAACTTGCGCACCCTGCAACAGCTCACTTCCTCTTTTTTGACTTCTCTCCCTCTTCTTTGGTGCTCCTGCCTGCTTGAGCACACACGCACACACAACACACACACACACGCACACAAACATTCCTGCATACACACATCAATACACAAATGATCTTGACACAAATGCTCTCACACACACACGAAACACACTCTTCGGCACTGACTTCCACCGTGTGTCAGAAGAAGATGTCAAAGTTGTGAGTCGAGAAGAATGAAAAATGAGCCATCATCACGTTGGTTGAAATCCAAGGCGCGCGTACACGCTCGCACTTGCTCGCGCGCGCACAACGGTGAGTAAACACATCTGGGCTCGCTGTGTTCGTTTCACACTTCAATTTGCGTAATGACCATCAATCACTAAAGCTCACCTGGGAACGACTGGGGGGCGTTTTGCTGTTTGCGTGCGTGAGTGTGTGTGGGGGGTGGTCCGGAGGGATGGGGGGGGGCGAGTGAGAGGGAGCCAAAGAAATCTTGTCGTGATTCTCACTCACTCTGCAGGAGGTCGCAAGGGTGTAACCGCACGCATTCTTTCCGGGTGCACGTGCGTGCACGCGAGTGTGCATCAATGTTTGTGCGCGCGAGCACGATGTGTGCGCGCGTGTGCAGTTTGCAGTGGGCAGAAGAGTTTGGAAAAGCGCCAAGCAGATGCCGTTCGTACGCCCGTCAAAGGTATTGTGGTGTTTTTCTGCAGGCCGCCTTATTTGCTCGTCGGAGACCCACCGAGCGGAGTCGCGCTTTTGGTTTCCGCGCGGCTTCCGAGTCAACCATTCAACCGCTGCGCTGGCATCTCAGGTTTTCGCCCGCGCGTCAAAGCAAGAAGTCGGCCCGATGAAAAACCGACTCGTGTCCGGAGATCCTGCCCGAGTGAAAAAGTCCACGTGTGGCTTTTTTCACCGTCGGAGAAAAGCGGCCCGGAAAACAACCCCCCAAAAAATCAAACGTCCTCCGGTTTAGCAAGCAAGCGTTCGTAGCGGGGGGTTACTCGTCGGTTCGCCGCCCGGACTCGTGAGTCAGTCGGGGCGTAACGCTCGGCGCCACGGCGGCCCCAACGGGAAAAGGGAAGCGAAAAAGTGAAAAAAGCTGACGGGCCAGCGACGGCTCGGCTTCACTTCCCGATTGATGTCGAGTCGCCGGCCGTGACCTCTGACCTCTGCGGACGACAACATTCTCCCGCTCGCCAGCCGGCTACTCTTGAAACATCCGACGCTCCCGCGACGCCTTTGCGCTTTGCCGTGTCGTCGAACAAACGTCGTATGAATTTGCTCCAATACGATGCGCACAAAAGGAAAGGACGGGAAAAAAGAATGACTCAAATATTCCATCAAATACATTGCACGGCAAAAGAATGACATGCAAACATCTCGGACCAAATGGGGTCACGATGAAAAATTGCCACGGGGCGAATCTGAAAGCAAATGCGAACGGAACGATCCAAATACTGATTGCGGCCGTGAACGACGAATGATTTCACTTTAGTTTTGGCAGCCGTCAGCCTCGGCGTGACCGCATCCTGAACTTGGACACGCATCGGGAGCGCCGCCTCCGACGCTGCGGAGGAGCCCAAACGATGTTCCAGAAGTGACGCGGCGTGTTGGAAAGGACCACCTCGGCCTCTCTGTTTGCCTCCGCTAGCCCGCGTGAGCGTCCTTTCGCCTCCGTTCGCCTCCGCTCAACCTTTAGCTTGCGTTAGCCGCTTAGCGCTTGTTAGCCTCTTGTCAGGTCGATTTGTTTCCCCGCAAAGTCGTCTCAAAGGGCTGCACGATGGGCACACGCGATGGCCGTCGCCTGATCACGGAGAAAGCCCAAACGCCTAACCGGTGGGGGGGGGGCGACACCCACCTCATCGC
>NW_017806061.1:345716-362800 GCF_001891065.2 Hippocampus comes | reverse complement strand
ACCTCCGCTCAACCTTTAGCTTGCGTTAGCCGCTTAGCGCTTGTTAGCCTCTTGTCAGGTCGATTTGTTTCCCCGCAAAGTCGTCTCAAAGGGCTGCACGATGGGCACACGCGATGGCCGTCGCCTGATCACGGAGAAAGCCCAAACGCCTAACCGGTGGGGGGGGGGCGACACCCACCTCATCGCGGTTTCGAAAAGGCGCCCGGCGGGTTTGGACTTTGAATGCAGACGGCGGCCGGCGTCCCGCGTCCGCTCAAAGCGCGAGCGGCTTCGACGGAATGACCCGAGGCAGGCGGGGCTCTCGGTTCCGCCGTCCCATTGGCCCCGATCGGATCTGAAGCGGGATCGGTCCGGGACGCGAATCCCGAAGGCTCCATTTGGGAGTTTGCCGCTCACGACCTCGCCGCAACTCATTTCGGCCGCGCAAAACTTCTGCCGGGTTGTCGGCCGGGTCGTCCGTTCTGCCGCTCGGCCGAGACTCCGCCTCCGCACCCGTCTGCCCCCCGGTGACGGGCCGACGTTCGGACTGTGGAGGTGAGCATTGTGAAATTTTCAATCTTTTGCCCATGCGGCCTTCGCTGCAGAATTTGCCGTCTGGTTGCAGGCTATCCGGCTCCTTTTCACCGAGGGCCACGTCAGCGGACCCCCCCCCCGCCCCGGAGGCCCGATCGCTTCCCGTCGGACCGACGGCTCATCCGTGTTCACTCACAATCCCGAGAACCGAAACAACGCCAAAAAGTTTTTCGAATGAAATGGGGGCTCCAGAATCTGCCTTTGCGCTCGTTGGGAAGGCCCCCCCCGCCCCAGCGCGGCAGTCTCGGGCGTCGACTCGGCCAATTTCGCCACCTCGTCGAGGCGGTCGTCAGTGCGCCGGCAAAGGAGCGGCAAGGCTTCGACGGGCCGCTCGCCCGCTTTGACGGCCCCTACGTTACCCCGAGCGCGCGGCGCCGCATCCTCTTCGCTAACCGCTAAGCCTAACGAGCGGCGTTTGCTAACTTCCTGTTGGACCAATCGCGTCCCGTAACGCTTGGCTAACATTGGACGACCACAGAAGAAGAAGTGCCCCCCGCCCCCCGGCCCCGGCGCTTTCGTCACCGCGCGTCAGAGCACCGGCCGCCGTTGGCGAAAGCGTCCGCGCCTCCGTCGAGCACGCGGCGCCGCCATCTGCAGGCGCCCGTTGGCCGTGACGCCGCTTTCCAAACTTGACAATCGCAGACAAACTTCGTTGGCGCACTGATGTGTATATTGGGCGATTCGGAGCCACAACCGCAACTCCAGTCGGGATAACGGCGAGCGATATCTTGAACGCTTGGTTCCGATGTCTTCTTCTTTCACCGCCGCAGCGTGAGGAGCGCGTGTGCGCGCGGCCGCGTGGCGTCAGGCCAAGCGTCAGCTGAGGCCCGACGCGCTCGCTCGTCTTGTGACGAGCGAGCGCGGAGGAAGTCGGGCAAACCACTTCCTGTTTTGGACGGATTTCTTTTTGTGCCGAGTCACAGCTCGGCTTTCCACCTCGGCTCCGCCGCCGGCGCCGCGTCCATTCCACATCCGCTCCCGATAGTTTGGCGGGAACAGCGATTGACTTTGGGGGGCAATTTGAGCCCCCATCAAAAGCGTCGGCGTCAAAACTCGGGTCCCGCGTGTTGTCCACGGCTCCCCGTTTGAGACAAAAGAACGGGCTGGACATTCGGTTTCCGGAGAGCTTTCCGATGATGGGGGGCCGGATGGCGGCCCTCCAGCACTGACTTCAAACAAGTGTCAGACTCTGAAAATACATCAGGAACTAAATCAATCCAAAATTCAGTCACTTGATTTCTCGCCATTTCACGTGCCGTTGGTGGGAAAGGCAACGTTACGCGTCGATCGCCGCGCGTGAGCGGGTCCCGCTAATCGTTCGCGCCGAAACACGACAAAGCCCTCGATCTGACGTCCCGCCTGATGATGTCACGGCGACAAGCCAGCTCGCCTTCCCTCCCGCGTGTACATTCCTGAGGCGATCGGTCGCAGCGCGTCCGCGTGCGTCGCGGCGCGTAATCCGAGCGGCCGCCTTAATCCCGGCGGGGGGCGTCTTAAACTGCGCTAACGTGCGGCTAACGAGCGGCGCGATTAGCCGCCAACAAAGGCCCGCTTGTCACCGCGACCTTTCCGTCGGTTTGCGGCCTCGGCATGTGACTCATCTCAGGCGCTAACACCCGCGTCGGCTAACGCCTCCGCTAGCCACCGATGCGCTCGGGTTCAGCCGGGGGTCACGCCCGCTTCAATCGGTCATCGTCGGACTTAGGCGAGGGGATCACGCGTCCGGCTTTAGCGGCGTGCGAACCAGCATGCCGCTCAAGCCGCGCGACAGAACGCGCCGCGAAACGTGAAGCTTCGGGGGCACGTTTTCATCCAAATGGAGCGAGTCGCATGATGTGTCCGGTCGGGAGTCGAACGGTGAGTCGCGACGTGAGTCAAATTCGTCTTGTCAAGAGTCACCCGTTGATGAGTCGCGCAGTGAGTGAGTCACGGAAACGGTCATATGAGTCACGGGCTGAGTCACGCGGGAGTCAAACGATGAGTTACGCGGTCTTTCACATCGTGAGTGGCGGAATTGGTCACGCGGTGAGTCAAACGAGTCACATCGGGAGTCACGTGGGGCAAATCGCAAGGTGACTCACTTTGTCATCCGGTGAGCCGAGTCGCCGAGATCGGTCACGCGAGTCCCAATACGAGTCGCGTCGCCGTGGCGAACCTTTTTGTGGGGACAACGCTTTGAATCAGCCACCGGGTCGTCGTGTGGGCAATTCGGGGAGAAGCGGTGAAATTTACAGCCCCCCGGATGGCGAGGATTTTCCCAACATGTTGAAGGTGGAATATTTCACTTGCGAAACGCGAAAGCGGTTCATTTGTCCACAAAGTGGGGCGAAGAGCAATCATCCCGTTTTTGGGTGTCGGGTGTCAGCATTCACACAATAAGCCAAACGTGCAAACGTTTAGTCGGGACAGGATTGAGTCTTCCCGTCCACGTTTGCTCGCTCAAAGCCCCGAGAGGACGTTTTTGGGGTCCGGCCAGCATCCGACAAACAGCCCTGACCCGGCCGCCCCCTCCCCCACCGCGTCGTGGGGAATGCCGGCCTCCCACCTCCCTTCTCTGTTTACTCTGGAAGGCCGCGCGAGGCTGCGAGACTTTGACCGGGAACGGCCGGACTCTCGGGGGGCCGGACGTGCCCGCCTCGCGTGACCTCGACCTCGAGAAGACCGACGTTTGGGAGGAGAACGAGTGGTCGGACGTTCAAGAGCAGAAAGTACACGTCTCGCTTGTTTTCACATGTCATCGGCTCAACACGCAAGCGGGTCAAAGTTCATCTTAAGGCCGAGTCCCAGCGCGCGCGTGTCCCTTTAAGACGGGGAAACGTCACCCGGCGTTCAGTCGCTCTGAACACCACCGTTGGCTTTCCATGTCGAAATGGAAATGCCCGATTCCCAAGTTTGGTCCCACTTTTCCAATTTCGATGTTTACCACTATCTTCTTCATGGAAGAGCTCCTTTCCCTGCCGGTTGAGTGCAAGCATCTGACCGGCATGGGGTTCACGCCCTCAAATGTATACTATATTTCTGCAGGAACAGACCCACAAAAAACACACTCTGAAAAGAGACACAAAACAAAACATGCGCACACACCGGCAAAGACAAAAGTAGGCTCCGAAAAACCAAAAATGCATGAAAGACACACAAAAGGCCCAAAAGGACCTACAAGACAGGCGAAAAGCCACAAAAAGACAGAAGCGGATGTGTACGAGACCCACAAGAACGCACGCAAAAAAAAAAAAAAAAACCATACAAGATGAACAGAGAACACAAAAATTGAGCAAAACAAAAAGTTACAATTTTTTGATTGTTCGTCTCTGCGTGGCCTGCGTTTGGCTGGCAAGCGGTTCAGGGTGTCCCCCGCCTCCTGCCCCGAAGACGGCCCGGATAGGCTCCAGCACCCTTGTGAGGATAAGCGGATCAACCTCACGGAGTTGCTCCTTGGTCTGAGAAATTTGAGAGGCCCTGCTGCAATTGTTTGCAAAGTGGCAGTGATGCTTGAAGAGTGAGCAGCCGGCGCCCTCTAGTGTTTGGGGGTCGAGCCTCATGTTGAGCTGGCGCACAGGATCCATTTGTAACGCGTGCTTACGCGGGCTCACTCTCGTGGCTGGCCAATTCAGTTGGATTTCTCCAAAACCGGACGGCAGACAGAAAGACCCCTCTCCATTTATTTGTATCTTCAAATTTCCGAAGGAAACTTCTCCATTTTCTTATCTTATCTTATCTTTTGGTGCCATGGTGCCATTATTTGATGACCGACGCAGGAGGGCGCTGTGGCCAACCCTTTCACAGCTTGCGCTTTGGCGCTCTTTCGTCCCTCTGCGGCTGCCGTCGCGGCGTCTTCGACTTCGAGCGGCAGCAACATGGCGGCCGACGGCCAAGACGACCACAAGGCGGTAGCGGTGGACTTTGTGACTTACGGGACTCCTCTGGAGCCTCTGGAAGAAGGTTGGTTGTGTTCCTGCATATTGTTGCCGCTTCTGTGATAGCGACGACATATAAAGTGCATAAAGCGAAACAAAACCAAAGCGTGTGTTTGTGTGTGTGTGTGTTTGTGTTTCTGTCTGTCTGTCTGTCTGTCTGTCTGTCTGTGTGTGTGTGTGTGTGTGTGTGTGTGTGTGTGTGTGTGTGTGTGTGTGCTATTGCAACTATTTCGGGTTTTTTGGGGGGGTAACATTGACGCTTGTACTAACCTATGTGCTTATGTTCGTGAATTCTTGTTGACTTGTGGGTGTGCGCTAGCTGGATTTTGTGTTTGATGATTTATTTATTTTTTGTGAGACTGACGACGTGTGTTTGTCCCGCTCGAACTTTTGTGTGCGTGTTTCAGACGAGGCCCCGCGTAAGCCCCTCCCCCTCCACGAGCAGACGGTTCGGGATGAAAAGGGGCGGTACCAGCGGTTCCACGGCGCGTTCACCGGCGGCTTCTCTGCGGGATATTACAACACCGTGGGATCCAAAGAAGGTCAGCCCCTTTCCACGACCTCACTTCCCATCCCCGACGATCGACGGCTCGCTCGACGGGAGTGTTGACGGTCTGCGTTGACTTTGTTTGTTGGTCTCGGCGCCGCCGCGGCGCAGGATGGATGCCGTCGGCCTTCGTGTCGTCACGGCAACAGAAGGCGGAGAAACATCAGGCCACGCCCCAAGACTTCATGGACGACGAGGTGGCGATGACGGTGGAGCCGCACGCATTGCGGATTCATCGAGAAGTTATCCGAGAATGTTTCGGCGGCTCTCGCCGGGCTGCTCCCGATGGCGTCCGCGTCGCTGATGTTGTCGGGCGTCTGTTTTGTTTCAGGATCTGGGCGAGCACGGCATCGCCCCGGCCCAGATCACCACCACGCAGCCGTTTGCGTCCCGGGCGGCGACGATGGCGCCGTGGGACAAGGCCAAGGCCGTCAACGCGCAGACGGCCATCATACCGGGAGACAACCTCCTCGACGAACTCATCGCGCCGGCAAGGTGACCTTGCCCTCAAGTCGTCACTTGCTCACGTCACCCCCCACCCCCCAAAAAAAAAAAATTCGACTGTTGCTCTTTGTTGATGTTGTGTCTGTTTGCAAATGTCTGCCATGCTTGAGGTCCTGTGTTCCCAAGAAGTAATGATTTCAAATTTGAGACCCTAACGGTAAAGACCCTCAAGAAATGAATTCAACGCATTGCGTGTCATTTGAACGGCAACGTTTTGTTTGTCCATATATACATATACTGTATATATCAAGCGATGAGCAAGAAATGTGAATTGCAAATTCAGGGGCACGTGGCTGGATCAAAGGGTTTGAAAAAGGAGATGCCACGCCCGTGTCCGTGCTCACCGTTGTTGTTGCTGGTCTTGCGTCAGGTCTTGCATCGGCGTGGAGCTCTTGACCCGCATGGGCTGGAAGGCGGGCCAGGGCGTGGGGCCTCGCGTCAAGAGGAAGCCTCGCCGCCAACGCGCCGGCGCCGGCGCCAGGGTCTTTGGCTGCGCTCCGCCCCCTGCCGGCTCTGAGGACTCCGAGGTGAGTGGAGCCCGTCGTCGCCGCTTTCCCATTGGCCGGGTGACGGCGACTGGTCGCGGCCGGCCGGCCATGTTCCGGCCCACAGAATGCAACCGGCTCGAGTCTTCACTCTTGAGACCGTGGCCCCATTTGATTTGTTGACCTCCAGTGTCGCTAGCCGCGACATTAGAGTAAGGCCCCGTCTCGGCCCCGTGGCCCGAACTCGGTTGAGCGGGTGATGATGCCCAGGGACCACGTTGACGAGAAAAGTGACGAGGCCGACGACAGCGACGACAATAGCAACGGCGATGACGTCCGCGACGCCGAAGACGGTCGCGCCGACGACGGCCGCCGCGATACTGACGCTTGTTGTGAGGAGGAGGCGGAAAGCGACGACTGTCGTGACGGGCGGTCGCGGCGAATCGCGATGACGGGGAGAATGCCCATCACAATGACGACGTTGGCCCTCAGGAGGACGACGGCGAGTTCGCCCCCGAGAACGTGACGTTCGCCCCCAAAGACGTGATTGCGGTGGACTTCGGCGTGAGGGCGGGGCTTCAGGGCCTGGGCTACAGCGGCCTGGATCCGGCACTGGCGCTGCGCGGCGAGGCCGCCGATCGTCACCCGGCCCTGTTCTCGCCGCACTCGGACGCCACCAGCAGGCTCTTCAGGGAAACGCCGCGGGGCTCTCGAAGAGGAGGGGGCGTGGCCGGCCAGGTGAGCGTGCCGCCGTCCCCGCCGCGTGAGCCGCTTGGCAAAAGTATCTGCCCGGCGATTTATTTGCGCGCCACTAGAGGGAGTCCGCCCGAGTCGGCGACACGTCTTTGGCGGCCGCCTAAGCTAGCGTGCGGCTGTGCCGTTTAGGCCTTCGGCGTGGGCGCGCTGGAAGACGACGACGACGAAGACGTGTACCAGCGCGACGCCATGTCCAAGTACGACACCGTGCTGGGGGACGAGCCCGGAGACGGACTCTACGGCTGGACGGCGCCACGCGGCGGCAACGGCGACCACAGAAAGACGCGTAGCAAACTGCCCCTTCCGCTTTGTTTTCAATGAGCCGTGGCGTTATTCGCGCCGACGTTTGTTTGTCCTCAACGGAGCGCTCATTGACATATGTTTGCAGACCACAAGGAGGCGTCGTACCTTGGCAAAATCCTGGAAGGCTTCACCTTGGCACGCGACTCCCAAGAAAAGAAAATTGTGAGTCTCATCTTGAACAGTAAAAAATGAGCATTCGCAAACATTCGGCCGGGTTCAAATGCGGTCCTGTCCCCAAAACGCCATCCGTAGCGTCTCGTCCGAGTGCCGTTTTGTCATCGAGCCACGTCACCTGACCACGGTGAATCACTTTTTCAATCCCTCCGCACCGAATATGCGAAGAAGGCTCAACAAATCAGGGAACGAATGGAAGGGTCAAAATGTCTTTGTGCGCACCTCGGTGATGTGCGGGGGAGACGGACCCCACCGACTTTATTTGACCGGATGAAAAGGAAACGAAGTGAGACAGATGTTTGGAGAGATTTGCCGCAAATGCGATGTTGACGTTTGTGGCGCGCGCCCGCTCGCAGATCTTCGCCGCGCCGCCGCTGCCGGCCGATTTCCGTCCGGTGCACCACTTCCGCCCCCCGGTGGCCGTGTCGCACGTGACGGGCGTGAGCGCCGCCCTGGCCGAGGCGCTGAGGTCATCCAAAGGACAGGCGCCCCTACAGGACGCCGCCGCCGCCGGCCGCCACCACATGGCGTCCGACCAGAGGGGGGCGCTGCTGGGCGAGGCCGCCCTGCCAGGTGGGAAGCGCGCCGAGCCTTGGCGTCGTTTGCCTCCCGCGCGGCCGCTGCGTGTGTGCGCGTGTGCGTGAGCGGTTGGGGAAGGCAAGCCACTGCACACACAGAGCAAACGTTTCACACTCGCGTGGTCCCTCCCCTTGCCTGAGCAGGCCCCGCCTCCGTCATGGAGCTGCTGCGACCCGAAGACCGGCTGCGGTTGCTGCGTTTCCGAACGGCCGCCTCCGTACCTTCCGACCCCCCGCCGCCGAGGGCGCCTCCGTCCGCGGACGCCTCGTTGCGGCAGCGGCAGGAGGAGGCGGCGGCGGTGTGGCGAGGCCGCGACGGCGACCCGCGGGCCTTCAAGCCCTTCGAGAAGAACGCCGGCAAGCAAGCCCGATACGACGCTTACTTGGGACGACTGCGGCTGGGTGACAAAGGTGAGCGCGTTGGTGCGCATGCGCCCGCGCACCAACGTGGGCGCGCGCGCTCACGAAGGCTTGTGCGCGCGCAGATGCCCTGGAGGCCAGCCTGGACCCTTCCATGACGGAGTGGGAGCGCAGCAGGGAGAAGGAGGAGTTTGTGCGGGCGTCCATCTTGTACCGGCCCACCTCCTCCGCGCTGGCCAGCCGCTTCACGCGGGCCAAGCGGGATGACAATGATGACGACGAGAGCGTGGAGGTGGCGGCGCAGACCGAGGTGAGCGCGGCCAGCCGCCCCATCGCCGCGTGGCACGTCCGCTCGCGCGTGCGCGATTTTGATTTTGCTGCGTGAAAGGCATTTGAAAACTGTTTTTCTTTTTGGAGTTTGCGCTAAGTACGCGAACGTCGGTGCGCGCGTGTGTCCACAGGGCAACACGGAGGACAAAGAAGCAGCCGTCAAGATGAAGATGTTTGGCAAACTGACCCGGGAAACGTTTGAGTGGCATCCGGACAAGATTCTCTGCAAGAGGTTCAACGTGCCCCACCCCTACCCCGGGTCTGAACAAACGCAAACGCCTGTTGTCGCGCCGCCACGACGGTGATGATGATGATGATGATCTCACGGTGACATCACTGCAGGTCGTCCACCGTCGGGCTCCCCAAAGTCAAGCGGGACAAGTTTTCCGTCTTCAACTTCCTGATGCTGGACCGCGATGCCGAGCGAGCAGGTCGCTACCTGGCCGCCTGCCCGCCCGCCGCGTTTCTCGCTTCCCGCCGCCCGTACCGATGTTGCGTATGCGCGCTTGTCGGATGTTCCCGCAGCTCCTCCCAAGGCGGCGCAGGCCACCAAGAAGTCCAGGTGGGACCAGGAGGCGGAGCCGGCCCACGTGTCTGCTCAGCTTTTTCCCCCCCCGATCAATTTCACCTCCTTTTTTCTCCTCATCCTCTTCAGAGCGCACCCGATGTGTCCCGTGACCTCTCACAGTGCAGGAAGCAAGAGGCGGAGGAGGAAGAGGACGAAGGTGACGAAGATGAGAGTGAGGAGGAGGAGGAGGAGGAGGTGCGTCCTCCCATGGACGTGTTCAAGGCCATCTTCGCCGGCTCGTCGGACGACGCCGCCGAGTCCTCGTCGTCTTCGTCGGATGACGACGAGGCGGAGGGCAAGGAGGAAGCCGTCCACGAGCCGCCAAAGAACCTCTTTGACGTCTCGTCCCGCGCCGTCGCCGCGCCCTCCCGGCCCGCAGGTGACTTCCTCTCGCCCTCCCGTCCGCAAGGAACGAGCTTCCCGTGGGGGCTGACCGTGGCTTATGATCGCCAGCCACCAAAACTCCAATTGAAAATCGAAACGGTGAACAAAATCCAATGAAAGCGGGACGTTTTGGGGGGGGAAACGACGTGAGTTGTGGACAACAAAAAAAGGAGTTTTTGTTTTGGGCGATGTCGGCATGTCTTTGATGTGAAAACAACCGCGCTCGGGCGTCGCCCTTGCGGTTGTCTCTTTCCAAACGGCAGCCGCGCCTTCCTGCCCGCCGCCGTCCCGGGAAGCGGCGGAGTTCGGTCCCGAGCTTCCTCCCGCCGGTTTCCATCCCGGTGAGTCTCCGCCCGAGAGCCCCGCCGGGCCCCCCCGCGCACGCTTGGCCTCATTGGCGGACGCATCCCGTCGTTCTTCCCCGCGCAGCCGCCGCCGCCGCCTCCTCGCCGCCCCGCGACAAGAAGCACAAGAACAAGAAGCAACACAAACGCGGGAAAGACAAGAAGGTGCACGCCCGACGCTTTTTTTCTCCTCCTCCCCCTCTTCCTTCATGTTGTTGTTTTTGTTGTCGGGCAGAAGAAGAAAACCAAGAAGAAGAAAGACAAAGTGAAGCAGCGAGACGACAAGAGGAAGAAGAAAAAGAAGAAGGCCATGGAAGAAGAGGACGCATCGGAGCCAAGCGACGGAGACGGAGAAAGCGTCGCCGCAGAGGAGTTGATCACCAGGTCGCGGCTCACAAATGCACCGCCTGTGTGTGTGTGTCTTTGTTGTTTTGCATGATTGAATTGTGTGTGTGCGTCTGTAAAGTGTGCGTTTTTGTTTTTTTTTGTTTTGGTTTTTTTTTTACCGTGCGTGCGGGTGTTTTTTCCCCCAGGCTGAAGAGCGTGCCATCGTCGTCGTCGTCGCACCCCCCATGGCGATGATGACCCCTTCCGAACGGCCTCGGCAACTCGGCAATAAAAAGCAAGTCGTCAACGTTGCCGTCCTTGCCTTTTGTCCTTGCAAATGGACGGATCACCTCAGCGATTCTTCGCGGTCAAGCGTCGTCGCCCGACAGCGAGTCGGCCGTCAGCGAGCCCGAGGTCGGCCGTCGCCGCGTGGCGCCGGTGCCGCCCAGGAATATCTTGCCGCTTCCTGCTGAAGTTTAGTCCCAAAAGTAAACATCAAAGACCCGAAAGCGAACACAATCGGCGCAGCAACACACGTAGACGGTCCGGTATCCTTTGCGCTTTGTACAGAATGAATGAAATGAATGGCGGCGGGGGCCGGGCCCCTGCCCCCGCCGCAATATGATTGGGCGGCTGCCATCTTGGTTTTATTGATTGTTTTTGGATTGTTGTTATTAGTTGGAATGTTGCACGAATGTTTTATTTTCTTGTTTATTTCCTGGTTCTTCTCACACTTTGGACAACGTTGGAGCTATGTACTTGCGTTGTTGTCCCCCCCCCCCCTCCTCTCAGACAGCAAATTGACAAATGTAAATATAGCTTTGGAAAAAAATAAGGTTTTGGCTGCATTCCAGTGATTTGGTCAAGAAAAAAACGAGCTGAAACTCACCAAAACAATCCTCAAATGGCAAGAAGCGCGCTATGACGGGGGCGGGGCTTTGCTTTGCGCAGGCTTTGCCTTCCTTTGTCGCCACAGTGTTGAGAAGCTCTTGACTTCCGAGACCGGCTGCTTTGCGCGGCCGCCTCACCGCGCAGGGCCGCGCGGTTCGTTTCCGTGCGTGGAGTTTGCGACATCCGCGCCTTCGTGGTGGACGGGTCCCCTCCCTTGACCGGTGCGGAGCCGTCACCGCGGCTCTCAGAGCTAAGTCTTTTTTCTTGAAATATTTGAGAGTGGGGAGGATGGGGGAGGGGGCATCGTTCGCTTGAGCGTGCCGGCCATCGGGAGCCTCTTTCGCGGCAACGCAAAGTCGAAATGTGCCCGGCCGGCAACCTGCGAGCGACGCCACGGCGCCTTTTCTGCGCCAAGCAGTTGGGAGGCGGGCTCGGGGGTCTCGTCTGAGTGCTGATGCAGACGCGCGCGCACACACACACACACACACACACACACACATATACACGCGCACACACAGGCGTGTGTTGATTTTGCAGACATGCATACAAGACAGAAGTGTGTGCAAAAACATCTTTAATTCTATCAAAGAGTGAGAAAAAATATCAAATAACGTTGTGTTGTCTCGATCGAAACTTCATATTTTGAGTGCTGAAAGTTGCCTTTGCGAGAAAGAGTCAACAATGTGCTGATTGGTCGGAAAGAGAGCAACGGGGCGTGACGTCACGGTCGCTTGCGCCTCGACTCCCGCTTGTTGTTTTTGAGCGGCGGGACTTCCTGTCGCGCTCCCCGTCGGGGAATGAACGAGCCTCGCTTTGTCGGGTCGAGCCGCGCCGACTTCAGCCACAACTCGGAAGGCCAGAACTCGGCCGTCCATCGCCCGTCCAACTTGCGGAACATTGGACTCCTCCAATCACAAGTTGGACAATCGCGACCGGAAGGAAACGCAAGTGAAGAAGCGGGACGTCGGGAACCGTCCGGAGTACGGCTACGGAGGAAATCCCGTTTTGCAGCTTTGATCCGCGTCAACCGCGCGTGTTCTTTCAGCCCCCAATTTGTCGGCGCTACTCACACACGTCCGCCGGCGCCTCCTCCTCCTCCTCCTCCTCCTGTTCGTCGTTGTTGTTGTTGTCGTCGTGGCAACAGCGGGCCGGGGCCTCCTTCCCCAGGACGCCGGCCTCCTTCCTGAGCGCCCGGGGCACCAGCCTCTTCTTGAGGAAAAGGCTCTGGAGGAATCGGTCCCGCAGGGCGGCGGGAAAGTAGCCGCTGACCAGGTACATGAGGCCCACGCCGGGCCCGGCGAAGTAGCGCGCCCTCGGCCGCGGATCCCGCAGCGCCCGCTCCATGGCGTCCACCACGGGGCTGAGGTCCGGGTTGGCGTGGCGGGCAAAGTGCTGGAACAGCTCCTTGGTCTCGCTCACGTAGTCCTCGCCAAAGTCCTCCAGAAGCGCCGGCGACAGAGAGCCCAGGAGCTCCCGGTGCCGGGCCTCCCAGTACGCCGCGTTGCCGCACTGACCTGCCGGGCGCCCACCGCAACAATCACAGCGATGACGCCGTTACCGCGGGGGGGCGAGCGGCCCGTCGCGCCTTACCCGTCTTGTAGGACGAAGGCAGGATGGTGGAGACGGGGACCCCCCACGGCGCCAGCTCCCGCCTCAGCGTGTCCATGAACAGGTTGAGCGCGGCTTTGGACGCTCCGTACGCAGCCAAGCACGGGAAGGGTTGGTCCCCTGCGGCGGCGAGAGGGCCACGGTGAACAAGGTTTGAGGGCCCTCCAGGGCTCGGTGCTATTTCCGTCTCAGTGGGATGGATATATATATATACACGTAGATTTTTTTTTTTGTCCCCGCCGTTCGGTGCCCTCATAAGGTGTAAAAGTGGTGGCCCGAGGGCCGGATCCCACCCGCCGCCCCATTTTGTGTGGCCCGCAAGAGCAAATCACGCGTGTCGACTTCTTTGCAAAAATCCGGACCGATGTTTCAAATTGTCGCGTGGAATAATAAAACGGATTTCTTTCTTTTTTTGGTCCCCTTTTGACAGTAACTGAACGTTAATCGGACTAAGTAGTCGCCTCTTCTTTTTCTGATGAGCTGGATCACATCGACATGTATCGTGCTGTATTTTTCCGCGGGCATCGATTCGAGGCATATTTCAGTCCGCCACAACTGGCCAGGGTGGGCCGGACGGGAAAGTCGACGGCTCGAACTTCCGATCGGCTCGGTGTTCGTGCCTCGGCTTTGTTTTATTGTGCTCATCGTCCGCAGGTTGTCACGTGACGACAGGGCCTTTTCGTCAAGACACGGGGGCGGGATTCCAGGATGCCGGGGGTAAAGTCCAAATAGGGCGAGAAAACACATTTTTGAAACATTTGAGACGAAAGGCGGAAGGAACGCTCCAATCGTGATCGAACGGGGTGACGATGGGAGGAGTAAAAAAGGGAGCCGTTTGTGAGGCGGCCCGCAACAAATATGTGATTTTTGAATGAGGGCGTTTTCGGGACAAATTGCCCCGGAAGTCGCGGTTGCGTTCAACGTGCGCGCGTTCAAAAAAAGTGCAAAGGACTTCCTCCAAGTGAGCTTGGCCCGCGATTCCTCGGCGGGCCGGTAGAGGGAGCCGGCACGGCACTCGCGGCACTCGGATCCCCGCCGGCGCTTGCCGAGGGACGGAGTCTGAGACTCATTCCACCCCCCCCCAATCAATCAAGGCTCTCTCGAAAAAATGACGCCCCCCTGAGATCAAAGCCGGCTCGGGGTCCCGCCGAGACTTGGCGCGTGCGCGTACCGGCCGGACTGGAGACGGTGACCAGTCGCCCTTTGTCCCGTCGCAGCAGCGGCAGGAAAGTTTTGGTGACGTGGAGGGTCCCGAAGAAGTTGACCTCCATGCAGCCGCGGAAGTTGGACATCTGGGACAGCTCGATGTCGCCGAAGTTCACGCACACGCCGGCGTTGTTCACCAGTGCCCACAGACCTGAGGCGCGCACACACACACACACACACACACACACACACACACACACACACACACATGCACGCACTCGTATCTGCGAAGGGCAACAACTGCGCGGCGTTGTCAAAACCGCCGCCGTCCGCAACGAGCAACGTTTCAGTTTTCGTCGTGATTGAGGCGCTTTCTTTTGGAATTTCCAACGGCAGCAAAATTCCGAACCTCTCGCTTGTTGTCACGACCGCGGCTCCACGTGTCAAGTCATCGCTAACTTTGTGAAAAGGCCACTCGGAGCTCCGCGGACGGCCCGACGAACGGAAGTACAGTCCAAGAAGCCCCCGGCGGCGGCTTCCGGCCTTGTTTTTTTTTTTTTTTTTTCCCATGTCTGCTGAGCACTTGGGAGCAGAGTGGATTTCACGGATTGCTGACGGTCTGGAATGAACGCGCCGCCACGGACCGCAGGTGAAAATGACCCATCGACCCCCGCAAAAGGCAACCGGTGGCAGCTTGCGACGCGGGGCGAGGGGGCGGAGCCTACCTTGGGGTCCCAGCCGCGCCCGAACCTGGGCGTACGCGCGCCGCACCTGCCGGGGCTGCGTGATGTCCAGCTGCAGCAAGGCCAGGCGCGGCGAGCAGGCGCGCCGCAGCTCGCCGGCGCCCTCTCCGCCGGCGTCCAGCACCGTGGCGAACACCCGGAAGCCCAAGCGGTCCAGGTGGCGAGCCGTCGCCTTCCCGAAGCCCGAGTCGCAGCCTGAGGGCGCGTCAAAATCCACCCGACCCAGGAAGAAAATGAGCGGCAAAGGTCACCGACGTGGAATTTTCACCAGGCGGCGTTCAAGGTCACAAACGGACGCGAGCCAAGAAATTCGCGTCCGGGACGCGAGCTGCGTGTTGGAGCGCCTTCCTCGGCAAGCGCAAAGTCTGTCGGCCCCGAACGGAGACCGACCGAAGCTCAACGGTGACGACGTTTCAAAAGCGGCTCCATCATCGAGCGGAACGCGGCCGACGTTTGCGACGGAGTCGGAGGGCGACCGGCCGGCGGAAAGCGAGCGATGACGACGACAACCTTGCTCTTTGATGTTATTATTCAATGTTATCGCGCCGTCCTGAAAGATGCGCGCGTCGCATGGGATCGTATCGCGGCGCGTCGGCGAGGCGGGCGAAGGACGCGGCCGCCGCCGTGCCGAAAGGGGCCGCCCGGTCCCGCTCGCGATCGGTTGGTGAAGCGCTCGCCGAAGGCCCGTGCGGGCTTTGGACACACTCGCCGCCGTCTTCCCGCCGGAAAGAAACTTGCGGTTCCGCCCAAAAGGTGAACGTGACCCAGTCGTCTGCGGGTCAGGCGGACCACTTGGCGAGGAGTCCAAAGGCCGGCGGTTGGACGGCGCTCAAGGTTTCCGCGGGTTACCTTGCTCTTCTGCGCACAAGCCCCCCCCGCCCCCTTTCTGTCTTTTCCGGTTTTGTTTTCGTCACCTGACTCAAATGACCGGGCCGAGTCAACCTGACACAAAAGGTTCAATGCGTGGCTGCGGTGGTGAATAATTACACGTATGCGCGTGCATTTGTGTGTTTGTGGGGGATTGCGTGCGGGTGAATAATTACAGGCGCGCCTGCGTTCGGATTATGCCGAGCCGGACCGGCCGTCGGGCGTGGCGGGTGGATGCCCGCTCGGCTGCTGACTTTGGGGGCACATGAGGTGCGATGGATTCTTTTTTTCTTCTTTTGTCCCTCTCACCTCCACCGCTGCCCGGTCGGCCCACCGAGCGGACCGAACGGCCCACGAAACACTTGACGGCGTTGCCTTTTGAATGGTAGCGGTCCGCCGCACGTCGAATACGGCGCCGGCCGAGAAGGGGCGGTCACGGCGATGGCCGAGCGACGCGCGGCGACGGCGGCATTCTCGGGCCGCGCTTTCCTTCAGCGCAGGGGTGTCAAACTCATTTGTTGTCGCGGGCCACTTTGGAGTGACGTCGGAGGTGCGAAATCTCAACGTTATTTATGAGCCGTGACAATTTGACATTTCGGGACAGATTTCAGCGAGAATCACGAACGTCGACACCCGTGATTTGCTCTCGCCGGCCACATAAAATGAGGTGGGGGGCCAGATCTGGCCCCCGGGCCTCGACTTTGACACCCGTGCTTCAGCGGAACGCGTAGGTCGACCGTCGAGAGTCCAAAACGCCTTTGGAACGGGGGTGAACGAAGAAGCCATTTTGCGGCTCGTTCTTAGGCGCCACCCGTACCAAGTGCCGGC
Source organism: Hippocampus comes (assembly GCF_001891065.2). Taxonomy (NCBI): domain Eukaryota; kingdom Metazoa; phylum Chordata; class Actinopteri; order Syngnathiformes; family Syngnathidae; genus Hippocampus; species Hippocampus comes. The sequence goes on along the minus strand of NW_017806061.1, from coordinate 346,570 downwards.
GATGACCGCGGGCAGCGATCGGCTCCGATCGGCCGCGAGCCGGCTTGTCTCGTTTCCGGGGCGGGGACTTTGTTTGAGGGAACTATCCGTGACGACGGAAAGTGACGTCGGCAACGGTGACTTCCTGGTTACGGAGAGAGCAACCAACGCCAGAGTGCGCGCGCTCGCCTCGATCCATGTGACGTCAGCACGCGAACGCGTCCGGTCCCGGAGTCGCCGGACGGTCGCATGTTTGTGCGCGTGCGCGTGCTCGTCACGTGAAGGTGTTTTATGGGTGCCGGTGAATGATTCAAGGTTTGGCGTGTCCGGTTTGAACGATCCCGTCAGCGTCGTCGAGATGGTCGAGCACACCTCGGCGCTTATCTCTTGGCGCGCGCGCGCGTGCAGATGACGTCGCTCGGCTCAAGGTCACACGGGGACAAAGAGTCGAAGCCGTTCGAGTGCACGCGCACGACTGACACGCCCACCTAAACGCCCAACCGCGCGCGGCTCGCAAAACACACGCGGGCACGCGCGCTCTCGTCGCTCATCCAACAGCAAAAGATGATCCGCCGGCGCGCGCCCGTCGCTCGCCCTTTGGCGCACTTTGAGACGGAAGCGCGCGCGCAGAGCCTTCCTTTGCTTTCGCTCCTCCGCCGAGGCGTCCGAAAGTCAGAAAGAAAAGTTGCGGCGCCAAAGCGAGCGAGTGCGGAAGCGTCACCTGTGATGACGACGGCCTTGCCGCTGACCGGCAGCAGTTTGTCGCCCTTTCGTCCCTCGCTTCTCTTGCCGGCGTCCGCGTGGAGCGCGCGCGCCGGCCTCCTCGCCAGCGCCAGGAGCGCCAGGAGCGCCGCGAGCGCCGCGAGCGCCAGCAG
>NW_017806061.1:343056-345641 GCF_001891065.2 Hippocampus comes | reverse complement strand
GGGGGGGGGGGCGTCCCACAACCGGACGCGAACTCGCCTATATTGGAGAAACGGCCGCTCGGCCATTTCTCCCAAACATTTCTCACTGTTTTTGGAAGCGCGAGGATTTTTACAAGACACCCGACGTCTTTTTCCTTTTGGCAGTCGCCGTCGGCTTGCGGGCCAAGAAGCACTCAGCTGCCGCCAAATGATCAATATGGGGGTTGTGAAAACGCCGGGGTGGGGGTTCCCCTCGTCCCCCCAAACCGACTCGGCAGTCGCGCCGGGTGGCCGACGATATCCACGCGCAGCCGCCGAACGGCACGCCGACCGACACGCCGTCGCGCCGAGACGCTCGCAAGGTCGTGGAGGCTTCGCGGCGGTCACGTGACCTTGACTTGACGACACCGCGCCCTCCCTGCCGCTCGCCCGTTTAATCTGCACCTGCGCCTTGCGGGATTAAAGATTAACGCGCAGCCGCTCGCTGCTCGGCTAACCTTTGGCGCCACATGCTACATGCTATCAGCGGGAGGCCCGCGCGAGCGCACACACACACACTTTTGCCCACCTCGTGTCAGACATGCAAACAGCATTTTACACTTGCGCAGAGACAAAGCCAATGACACGCCACACAATGACACGCACGACCCCCCCGCCCCCCCCCACCCGACACGCACGCTCTTTCCAGCGAACGAAGCAAGCCGGGTGCCGAACTGCTCGGGGAATCTCGGATGCGGAGGTGGCGGCCTGCTCGTCTTCTTCCGCTCGGATCGCCTTTGGAGTGGAGCTTTTTGGCGCCGTCTCCGGCCCGGGACGTCGCGGCCCGGTCGGGAGCGCCCCGCGTCTCGTCTTTTCTGCGCCGTCGTCCTCGGGAGAAGCTCCAGCCCGCGTTTTGGTGGGAGGCGGCATTCCACAAGAGAACGCGGCGCTCTGTGAGCTGAAGGGGAGGCGTCCAGGTGTCTCGCTTCAACCCTTTTGGGACCGCCGCCGTTCGGGTGGCCGAGGAGGCGAGAGAGCAACTTTTGGTGGGATCCGATGGGCTCCAACAAATTCAAGGCCCTGACAAAATGGAGCCCCCGTTCTGGCAGCCCCTCCTCGAGGCACATGTTCCTTGTGCAAAATCGGAAAGAAAAACAGCCCGCTTGTCCTTGTGCGTAGCGGGCGGGGCGCCCCGGACCCGCTCGGGACCCAAACATGGGCAGGAACGGGCTCTGAACGCGCCTCCGGTCGCCGAAGAAGGCCGGCCATCTCAGAAGTTGACCTCGGTGGCGTCCGGAAGGATTTGGTCTCGAAATGGCAATCGGATCCTGACGGATCCTTGCCCGACCGCACAACGCGCGCTCACACGCTCCTTTTCGTTTGGTCCGAGGGGAGCGCGTGATGTTGGGCGCCCACGCGCAGCCCAACAGATGGCAACGCGGCGTCCGAAGGCGGCCCCTTCGAGATCACAGCCTTCCCGCCCTCGACGCACCTTTGAATCTCTGTATCGATGTCTCGACATCGCCGACAATTTTCCAGCGTCGCCTCCAGACGTCAGGCCGCTCCCTTCTTTCGCTCCCATTGTCGGTTTTGCCCCTTTCGACACAAGTTTGTCTTGGGACACGAGCAAAATTTGAGATCGGAGCGCGCCGCGGTCCCTCGGCTCCGGCACGCAGGCTTCGGAGCCTTTTTGAGGAAGGTCGCCACGGGGTCCCGGAACCAACTCGACTCGGAGCCAAATGTCAAATCTCGTGCTTGAAAACCAAGATGAAGCTGGCCCCTCCCTCCCAAGGAAGAATCCCGGACTTGCTCTAAGGCAAGGCGAGGGCAGGCCCTTGCCCGGCACGATTGACAGCTCTTGGATGTTGGCAGCGGGCCATTTTGTTCCGTTGCGGTTCTGAAAGCAGCCGTGACCCCTGACCCCGACCCCCCGCCTCCCCTCGCCGCGATCGGCGCTCATTGTGTGGGTGTCGCTAACGAGGCAGCTGGGCCGCGACAATGAATTGTTTACCGCTTGGCGCGAATGGCTAACCGAGCGAACCCTCGCCGCTATTGTTGACGTTCGCCGGCCTCGCCGGCCTCACGCCATCGGTGGACAAGAGCCCCGCCCATCCCCACCTGACTCCACTTCCTGGTCAGCGTGCTGACATCATCCACTTTGCGCGCGCTAACTTAGCATAGCTTTTCAGCAGCACTCAGGAAAACACACACACACACACACACACACACACACACACGCACGCACGCACGCACACACGTCCAACAAGGACCCACTCCACAAAGTGGCAAAGAAGTCGAGCGGCAGCGCGTTGCTCGACGGCAGCCAACGAACTGGAAGTTAGCTTGCGACAGCCTAGCAAGAGTGGCTCACAGCCAGCCGCCGACACGGGCGACGGGGAGTGACGGGAAGCTCCGGCTCACTAACAGCCGCTTGCTTGGAAGCGGAGTGCCGCGTCCCGCGCGACGCCGAGGACGTTCCCCGCCCGACGATGTCGTTGGTTCTGCGAGTTCCACGTCCCGCCGATGTGGGAAGCGAGCTCATTAGCGGCGCTCGGCAGTCGGCGTGACATCATGCTCGGCCGCGAATGCCCCGATGACGTGCGTCAGCGTGACCGGCAGACGCGCCC
>NW_017806061.1:332556-341211 GCF_001891065.2 Hippocampus comes | reverse complement strand
GGGACGCTTTGTCCTCGCGCCGCCGCGGTCATGTGATGCGGCGGCGCGAGGACAAAGCGTCCCCGAGGCATCCGCACGCAAGCTTCTGCCGGTCCACTTAGCGGCCGATTGAGGTCACCGGGCCGGGGATTTCCTGGGTGGAAAGCGGCGAGCGTTAAGAGGGCGGCGCCTGTTTGGCCGTCGGTCAACCCGGGACGCTTTCGGCCGTCAATGTCGGGGGTGCTCGCGGCGAGCTGTGAGACGCTCTTGCTGCGCGACGGCAAGGGCGCGCCGACGTTCCGGGGGACGGCGCGGGGGGGTCCGGCCGCTCGCCCACTCCAATCCAACGTGTGTGGAGACTCCCTTGTGTGCGCGCGCGCGTGTCAAACGTGAGTCTGCGTTTGCGGCGGTGCGGTAGTTGAGGTGTGACTTTTTGCCGCCTGTTGACTCGCAGCCATCCGATGTTTGTTGCGGGCGTCGAGCGAAGCCGCTAAGCAGATTTCCACCGGAGGGATCGGATCGTTGCCGACGGTTCCGCTTGAGCTGAGCGACAGCTTGAGAGGGATCGAACGCTCCTCGGCCGAAAAGCAACATGACCCCGTGACCCCGAGGACGAGCGCGCGCGCCCGCCGGGCCGTCCCGCATCCGAGTTTTTCCCGGCCCAAATTGCGGCAGAGGCGCGAGCGTACGCCGCGACGCTGTCACGTTGCGAGGTGCTGGCGGACCCCAAAAAGCAGGCGGGAGGGAGGAGCGGGGTGGACTTGAAGAAGCGTATTGACGAAACACGGAAAAGTCAATCCAAAACAAAAAAAGTGCGATCAACAAAACAAATCCAAAGTCTCAAACAAAAATCACGCCTGAGGCGAAAAGCCAACAGTGAGCGAAACGTGACTGAAACAAACCCGCCAGAAGCCAAGCGCGACCCGGCAGCGGTGGCGCCCCGCGGGAGGCCTTTGAAAGCAACAATTGCACGACGAGCAACGGGCGCGCAGCTGCAGGGAGGGCCCCTATGGTGCCGCCCGGTGGTCACAAACAGAACATGACGGACGCGCGTGGATTCTGTCAGTTCAACCGAGACTCGCTTTGACTTTTGCAGGAGACGCACTTGAAGTTCAGGTTTCCTGACGATGATCATTCTTTTGTTCCAAGCGGCTCGCGTGGCGGCTCACTCATCGACGATTTGGAAGCAGCCTTCGGGCGCTTTGCGGTCCACCTGTGGCCGCCTGCGACAGCACGCATAAAAATCACCCAAAAACCAAAACTGTACTCGGTGAGTTTTGGGCCACCACCTCCCGTCTTTTCACCAGGGAGGCGGCGGTGGCCTGCCCGCCGCCTCGGGACTTTTGGCATCCACGGCAGCGCTCGCCTTCGTCGGTTTGCCCGAGCCACGTCGGAGCGCGTCGCTCTTGAGCCGCTTTCAAAGCGAGCGCTGGTTTTCTTGGCCGCGCTTGCTGCGTTTCAGTCTTTGTGGGCGTGCCGGCGTCTGCGTCACGCGCATGTGAATGCGCGAGTCACGAACGGGGCGGGAGGAGGACGCGCCGCGCGCCGCGTCGCGTCGCTCACTTGCGCCGAAGGTCACGGGGCCGCCCGCTCGGCTTTGTCCCGCCGTTTACACTCGAGCAGAAATTCCGCCGCGCATTTTCGGAACACGCCGTTCTCGGAAATTCCAGGCCGCCCGCGCGCACACGTCCGCCCCGTCCGCGTGGGCGGTCGGTGCGCCGCCCCAAAACAAGCCCATCTTTTGTCTGCGGGCTGGGCCGGGATGACCGGGAACGCACGCGCGCGCACAGAGGACCGCGGCGACACCCGTCGCAAACGTCCGCTCGCTCGGGTCCGAAAGTGGCGGCGGCGAAGACGAAGGAGTGAGCAAACCACCCCGCCGAGACGAACGGCGACCTCGGTGTTTGTTTGATTTGGCTTCGCGTCGCCGTCGGTGCGGCAAAGCGGTGAGACGACTTGTTTTTCCTTTGGCCGTTTTCGTCCACGGGCGGCGCTGCAAAGTGGGCGTCTGCGCCGTGGCTGGAGGTCGTGCTGTCAACTTGACTCCCTTCAGTTTGAGCGCAGGTGAGGCGGGCGCTTCGCCTCGCGCAAGCAAAACCGACTGCGCACCGTCTATTTGGCCGCTGCAAAGCCTTGCCCGCACTCTCTCTCTCTCACACACAGACACACACAGTTGTGCCATGCTCGGGGGGGTTGGAGTGGGGGGGCGGGGGGCTTGTAAAACGATATGAAGGCTGATCATTTTGCATTCAGTGAATGGATTCCTCTTCGACGTGCTGCCAAATCAAGACATCGAAGCTGCTGCCGTCCACCGGCCACATATCGGCGGCGCGCACAATCCGGCCCGCTTTCCAGCCGCTCTCAAGTCCGCTCTCCTTTTCGCCCGACTCGCTCTGCTGGCAAAGTGCAACCTTGGGCCACGGAGCCCCAAAAATGTCCCCGATGGAGCCAAAGTCACGAATGCCGTTTCGATGTCGGCGTTCGCCGATCTTTGGCCCCTTGGCGGCACCCGCCCACCATCAACGGCACTCGAGCGGGCCGGCGCCGATGCCGGCTAACGGCGACGCGCGCGCTGCGGGTCGGACCGCGCGGCTCCCGGAGGGGCCGAATCGGGGACGCCGCGTTCCTTGGCCTTTGTCGGGCCGCGGCGGCGGCCGCTCTTCCGCCTTCGTCCGCGCTGGTTGCAGAACGCGCTGCTGAAGTGGGGGCAAAGCGGAGAAGAGCCTGCAAAGCGCACACGGAAGCGATGGAACCCGGCGGCCGCGCATTTCGGAAGCGTATACGTTTGGAACACGTTCCTCCACGTCGGAACGTCGCCCAACCGGCAGGTGGATCTGCGTCGACGCCGGCATTGTTTATCCGTTGAGTGACAAGCGCGGTCTGCGTTGACGCGTCCTGAAGCGACTCATTTGCTATCGACGCTTTTCGACGGGTGCTCTGGAGCCAAACGGTCGGGAGGCGGCGGAGACTCGGTTTTTCCTCAACCCGACCAATCGATGTGATTTTTCTTTCTGAATTCTCAAAGAGCCGTTTGGGTTGCTGACCAACGACTTCTTCTCCACCCATTTCTCTGCAACGCAAATGTGACGAGTCACTTTGCAAGTCAACCATTTTCTATTTGGACCCCAAACATTTCAGGTTAGTGGCCACTGTGGTGGTCTGCAGTCCTGAAAAAAAAAATTATATACACACACACACACACACACACAGCCCTCCCCCACCCCTGAAAAGCCCAGCATAAACATGTCATGAGTGGTGCGCATGTGAAACAATGGATGAGACAACATTGAAGTGACAACCCAATTTTGCGTGTGTGTGTGTGTGTGTGTGTGTGTGTGTGTGTGTGTGTGTGTGTGTGTGTGTGTGGTCTTTCCTGGCAGTAAGTGAGCGGGTGCGTGTGTGCGTGCTTGCGCTTTGGGGGTGGGAATGGAAACAAAGTGGAAACCTTGAAATACGAAGGGAATACAATGGCACCTTGACTGCGTGGCTGCAATCCAGACATCGAAAGCAATCTGAGCCGCTTTCCTGTTGAACCTCAGCGCCCCCCCCGCCGACTGACCCTAATACAAACATGCGCGCCGGCGCAGGCGCGCACACACACGCGGTACCGCATGTTCCGTCCCGTACGCTTTGTTCACAACACGCCGGTCTTTGAGTGATCCCAGGAGCTTCCCAAAAGAAGTCCGGCGGTTCCGCTCCGGAAAGCCGCGATCGTCGGTCCTTGCGGTTGAAACTCCGCTCGAGACTTTTGGGAATTTCTCTTGCCGTGAGTCCAAGCGCACGTCGGCCCGTTTCACCGCCGCTTCCTCCGTTTGTCCTGGCCGCTCCTCCCCGGCCTGCCGGGCGGGGGGGGGGAGCGGGGTGGCTCGAGGTGACCGTGAGGCAAAAGCATGTCGGGGAGAGGGCAGGGGGGCCGAGGGGGTGAGCGGCTTTTTTTTCCCTGTTGTTCAGACTCTTACGTGCCGATTATTGTCCAGCGCGGCGCTTCCTAACTTGGGTTGGATGGAACCCCGGGGGTTCTGCGAATCGGTCGAAGGGGTTGGGCGGAGCCTCTGCCTCGGAGGGCGAGACGCACGCGACTCAACGTGTCAACGGGTGACCGCACGCCCGCTCGGTCGTCGCCGTGCCGCTGTCGCGATCGTACGTCGTACACTTCAAAAAACGGACAAAGTACTTATGTCTTGAAATGTTAGGAACTGTTTTTCAGTTTTCAATAAATGTGTTTTTATGTGTTGAATTTATCCAAAAAAAAAAAAAGCACATTTTTTATTTGGGATGAAAGAAGGGTTGGATGAATGTGCATATGAACTACAGGTCGTTAGGTTCATGACCTGGAACAAGGTTAAGAAGCACCGGGCTAACAGTCGCTCAACCCGGAAGTGGGGATGCCCCGACTGCGGCCCCTTCTCAGGGTTGCTTCACATTTGTCCACCGTGGCCATCCGAAGCCCTTGGAGGCGATGAAGGGCGATAGCGAGAGCTTCGCCTCGACTCGACACCTGCATCAACATGCCCACGCACGAGCGCACACCGGCTCGGTTCTGGGGGGGGGGGCTCTGCCACCTCAATCTTGCGCCTTGAAAAGGCCGCAGTATTGTTTCACAACTTTCTCGGAGCCTCGCGATCCTCATTGCTCGTTTTCCCCCCCAGTGGTGCCCCTGCACGCACACACACGCGCGCACACACACACACACATGCGCGCGCGCACACGCACGCAGCATTAAGTGTCTACAGATGTGCGTCCTCTGGCTGCTCTGACATTTCCTCACAGGTTGTTGGAGACAGCACAGCACCGTGTGTGTGTGTGTGTGTGTGTGTGTGTTCCTCTCGAGAATGTTTTCACAGGAATTGTGTTGATGTGCACGCATGTCCCTCTTGAGAGCGCACGTCCCTCTTTGTGCTCAAATAGGCCGGAGTACCAACGCGCATCGGAGGATGACAGCGTGACAATGTGAGCGCGTGAGAGGGTGAAGGCGTGAGCGCTCCATGGTGACGACAGAAGAATGTGCAGCTGAGAGGATGAGAGCGTGAGAGCAGAATACCACACCAGTGGAGGCACGTTATGTGCTCGCAAACACACGCGCACCGACAATCGCATCCGCCGCCAACGAACACCGCCGTTGTGTGTGTGTGTGGGGGGGGGGGGGAGGGGCGGAGCACGGGGGGCTCCCGGGAAGTACTCATGCGCGGAGGTCAAAGGTCACATCCTGCCGCGGAAAAATGTTCACCCGCACCTGCGTCTGGGTCTTGCACAAGGACTTGGGCTCGTCCAAAAAAACTTGAGATTTTTGGAACTTGAGTGCGGCCCGTCCCGAGTACTCGAGTCCTTTTGCCGTCAAGTCCCTGGTGTGGCCTGATAGGAGCCGCGGGGGCGGGGGCGGGGGCGGGCGTGGGGGGGGAGCCGCTTTGCAGCTTGTTTCTATTAGAACATGGGAAGGGGGGTGCGAAGAGGGAGGCGCGAGCGGAGTCAGGGGGGTGTCCGCGCGTCCGCTCGGATCCGAGAGTACTGGGGCCGACCCCCCCCAGACGAAAGAAGCGCACATATTTCAAAGCTCTGCGGGATGCCGGCTGGCTCGTCGGATGGATGGGCGGCTTCCGCTGCAAACGTCGCTTTAATTTACCGCCCGCCCCCGCCCCCGCAAAAGCAGTACAGCCAGCCCCCTCTTTCACCCCCCAGCGGCTCCGGTTTCCTCTCGAAGGCGCAGGAACGCTCGGCTCTTCGCCCTCAGCCTGCACAAGACGACTTGTCCGTTCTTGCCGCTGCGGATCTTGGAAAAGCAACGAGCAAACAAATGGTCACCCCCACCCCGATATTTTGACGACCGTTCATTCCTCATTTCAAGGCCCAAACGTCTTCGGCGTCGGGTGTCCCAACTGCGCAAATTCCACTTTGGGATCAATCAGAAACAAACGCAAGCGAGGTCCTTGTCGGTCCGCCCTCGTCAGTCGAGGCGTGTTTCGCGTGAAGCCTCCCGAGGTCGTCGCAGTGCACCGGAGGCACCCGTGGGCTGGGGCGCCCTTTTGCATTTGCGCAATAGCGGACGGCAAAACCGAGGTCATTTCTGAGCCACGTACGAAGATGTCGAAGCAGTCGGCATCCCCTGCGTGCACTTGGGAACCCCCCCCCCCTGCCCACCCAGTATGAAGGGCAACGCCGCGTGGAAACGGTTTCTCTCAAGCTTTCCGTGTCTTGAGCGCGAGTCCCAAAATTCAAGTGGTCAGGTGACGTCTTGATTGTCTTTCCCGTTTAGGGGGACCGTTTTTGAAAATGGAACTGGGAGTGTGAGTCGCTGGGTTTGAGCGACCATTACACGTGGAAAACTAAAATAAAACATTTAAAAAATGCTGCATGAGAAAAACAAAACAAAAACAAAGATCTTTGCTGTTATTGTACTTTGCATTGTGTTGCATTGAATTGAAACAATATTTGTTTGGTGACTTACTTTTTCCACGGTTTCTATTATTTTACATTCATTTCATGATATTATTCTTCATGAAATGACTTATTTAATTGCAGGATTGTTGAGTGCATATTTATTGGCATTATACATTGAACAACTTTTATGCTAGGTTTTATGTCATGCATGTTCTTCTTTCACGGCCATATTTCTTGAACAAGGCAACTAATTAATGGCGGTCTCGTCTATTTGCCGAGGATTCAATTGAATGATTTTCGTTGTTTATTTCCGACATAGTCGTCTGGGCCGATCGTGACAGTGTGGCGGCCGCGGGCTCCCCCTGCTGGTCGCAATGGCCTATCACCCGTCGACGTCGCTTGGCCCGGCTTGTGGGCGGGACAAGATCGAAAGTGGCCAATCGGGAGCGCCTGGAAAACGACGAGAAAGCCGTGGTAGGCCGCGGGCTCCCGGGCTGCAGCAGCCTATACGATTGGCGCAGCGCGATCATCGGAGCCAATCATATCGCAAAGAGGGCGGGGGCCGGGTCAGGCCCGGGGGGCGGGTCGAGCCCGTAGCTCCAATGGCATTCACGTCAGCGGGGCGGCGGCGGGCCTGTGGGCGGGGCCGCGGCGGGAGCGCCGATTCAAGATGGCAGCCACCCGAGGATCATCCCTCTCGGCTCAGCTCGCCTTCTTGAGTCGGGCTTCGTCTCGCTGGCTCGTCGGCTGACACTCGGTCCCGTCCTCGGAACGGAACACCCGCGGGCTCGCACGCCGCTCGTCGTCGCCGCCTGCATGCCTGCACGGACGTGAGCTAACGTTTTCGCCGCCCGGGAGCCTTGAGACTCCCTGTAACGTCTGGACGGGATCGGACCGGACCGTGAGATTCCAACGGCCGGCGGACGAGCTCGGGCTCGGATGTTGTGGCGCGGCGGCGCCATCCGCCGGATGAGTGCTGCTCATCTTCCCGATTGATGGACGCTTTCGGAGCTACTCGTCCGCACTTCGTCGCATTGAGGAATGAACCAAGCCGCTCGGGTGCCAGACTTCCGGTTCTCTTTTGTGTGTGTGTGTGTGTGTGTGTGTGTGTGTGTGTGTGTGTAACGATGAGCTGATACTATACGGTGCAGGATGGACTCCTGCGTGAAGACCCGAAACCGCACGGCGCCGACGGGCGGCGAGGACAATGGGCGTCGAGCCGGCGGCTCGCCGGCGTGCTCGCGGACCAACGGCTGGAGCTGGCCTCCTCATCCCTTCCAGATGCTGGCCTGGCTCCTCTACGCCTACTTCGCCGCGGTGGGCCTGGGCGTCCTTGTGCCGCTGCTGCCCGGCCACTGGACGCCCGCCGGCTATATCGTATCCTTGACCCGGTGCGCGCGCCCCCCTCCTCCCCGCCCAACGTTGCGCGAAGAAGCTTCCGATGGGCCGCTCAGTGCACGGGCGTGATGTTTGCGTGCCACCTGTGCACTCACGTCATGGCGGTGAGCGTGGACCCGGCCGACCGCAACGTGCGAGCCAAGAGCCTGGAAGGGCCGCTTCCCGTCTTCGACCGCTCCAAGCACGCCCACGTCATCGAGAACTGCCACTGCTACCTCTGCCAGGTGGACGTGTGAGTCGCGCCGCCGTGCGTCGTTTCCGAAGATTGAGAGCCGCTTCCATCGGGCTGCGACTCGCTTCCGCTCTGATTCTTTGGCTGGTGATTTTGCCGGATCTGAATTCAGCTCAAGCCGTTCACGTGCTGAGGTTGAGATTCAAACTTGGCTTGGGTCTTCTCCCTCGATTCTGTTCGGATGAGCTTGTTTCAACTCCAACCGGTTTGGATCTCTGGGCGGAGATTCGATTCGCTTTTGATTTGCCAGCTTGCCATTTTAATTCCAATTCAAATGCTTCGCTGCAGATTTACTTGCCATTCAATTCGGAACTTGTGTCTTGTTTCAACTCCTTGCCCCCCTCGCCCTCCAGCACTTGTCAGCCATACCCATGCGCTAGTGGTGTGTGTGTGTGTGTGTGTGTGTTTCAGAGGGCCCAAGTCCAAGCACTGCAGCGCGTGTAACAAATGCGTGGCCAACTTTGATCATCACTGTCGATGGCTCAACAACTGCGTTGGAAGCAGAAACTACAAGTCAGTCGACGTCTTCCACCTCCTCTGTCGTCGTGTGTGAGCGCGAGAGAGTTTGCAGTGTTCGTCCAGTCACCGAAAACCTGGAAAAGCTTTGCAAATGGAAAATGCATTTTCCGGCTCCTTGAATTGTTCTGACAAAATAACCGAAGAACCCCCCC
>NW_017806061.1:330726-332533 GCF_001891065.2 Hippocampus comes | reverse complement strand
CGCCCAAAAAATCAGACCCAGGATGACGTGAAACACAAGATGGCGTCACGTGCGCGTTCCGCTCGGAATTGTGAGCGTCATGTGAGCGGCTGAGCGCGGCGTGACTTTAGTCAAATAAATGGGCGGTCCCCAAGCCCTGGGCCGCGGATCGGTCCCGGTGCGCGGGTCATTTGGTCCCGGGCCGCACAGAAAGAATAAAGAACTTACATTACTTGCGTTCTATTTATTTTGGAATCTGGAAGACGGTTTATTTTGAAAAACGACCGGATTCTCCCTCACATCCGCGTGCAGTGTGTCGTTCTTGACGCGGGTCAAGGCGCGCTTCTCGGTCACGTGATCGGTTACCGCTAAAATGAAACCGGGGAGCTCGCAAGATGTGATTTTGCTCTCAAAAGCGGATCTTTGCCAAGGGCTCCGTCGGATTCAGCCGAAAGTGATCGTCTCGCTCCGCTTTGCTGAAATGCAAGCTGCGGCTTCAGATGGGAGGATCGCGCATGCGTGCAACGTGTGGCTTGTCTGCGTGCGCCCAGGTTGTTCCTGTACAGCGTGGCGTCGGCCGCGCTGGGCGCGTGCGTCCTGCTGGCGGTGTCGTCGTACGTGCTGATCGCCTTCTTCTCGGAGCCCGCCGTCAACCACTCGCGGGGTGAGTCCGCGGGGTGAGTCCGCTAACCGCTCCCACGCTAAGCGGCCGCCCGCGCCTCTTCCCGCCCGCTCAGCGCCGAACCGGACGGCGGCGCGGTTCCCGTTCTCGCCGCCGGCCGCCGCCGTTCCCGCGCTGGCCGCCGTCACCGGCGCGCTGGCGCTGCTCGCCTGCGTGCTGCTCTGCCACCTGCTGCTCTTCCACTTCTACCTCAGTAAGTATCCGAGAATACAGTCGGTCTACACAACGCACCGGTGCCTTTGGTGGTGTCCTTCTGCGCAAAGGCGTGGCAAAGTACGATCGTCTGCGCTAGAAATGGTGTCGGTAGCGAGACGAAAAAAACCAAATCAAAACGCACTTGACTGCGGTTGAGTGTTTGGCCCACCAAACGGGACTTGGATGACGATAGCGCGCGCCTATTTGAGTGTGGAACAGGTTGAGCACGTACGAGTACATCGTGCGACAGCGCCACCGTCAGGATGGAAGGCGGACGACAAGCCAGGAGGACGTTAAGCGCGCCACCCGTCCGTCCGTCCGCTTGAAGGTGACGCGCGTGAGGTTGCTGCGCCGCGTTTCGCTTCATATGTTGATGATGATGATGATGATGATGTTGTGGTTGTCAGGAAGCAGACGACTCAACAACGCTGGGCTACACCGAGCCGGAGCCGAACGGAGGCCGCGCGCAGTGAGACTTCTCGCCTCGCTCCCTTCACAACCACATCAACGCAATCTCCTTCGTCAACCAACTGTGTGTGTGTGTGTGTGTGTGTGTGTGTGTGTGTGTGTGTGTGTGTGTGTGTGTGTGTGTGTGTGTGTGTGTTGCAAGGTTGGTGACCAATGGCAGTGTGAAAGGCGTGGCTAGCCCGGTTCTCAAGCTCAAAGCCCCAACCACAATCTCCACACAGCACAACTCAGCAGAGTTGTACACACAGGTGAAAACACACACACACACACACACACACACACACACACACGAGAGTTGAAAGCGAGGTGTGTGTGCGTGCGCACGCGCTTCGGCCTTTTCCCAGAAAATGGCGGCGGTGACAAAGAAGAAGAAGAAAAAAAAGACGAGCAGGGGAGCCAGCGCCATGGCGTCAGACAGCGGTCCAGACGCCGGCCGTTCGTCGGAGCGGGTTGGCGCCTGGCTTCCGGGCCCCACGGGGCGTT